>NC_059342.1:27380833-27714166 GCF_018350155.1 Leopardus geoffroyi
GCATGCACTCGGTCCCCTCCTGCCAGAACGCCCTCCTTGTTTTCACCTATCTTCAAGTCTTGGTTTAATGCCAGCTCCAACCTAAAGCCTCTCCTAATCCTGCTATCTGGAACTAATCTCTCCTTCCTCAGTGCCCTCCTTCGTTTCTTTACACAACTCCTTTGGCTCTTATCACGTTCTGCCTGGTGGGATAGTCACACGGCTTACATCACCCCAGATGGTGAGTTTTTTGGATGAGGGGCTTGTTCATATTTACAGCTCCTATCCAATATTTGACCCTCCGTGGAGACCGGGTGGAAGTCACATTACTGGCACTCAGTATGCCAACAAATTTACTATGCTTCACAGCAACGCTTTTATATAGATTTCTCTCTATTTGAATCTATCTATCTTCTCAGTCACACAGCTGTTTTTCGTGGGAACAGTAATTGTTTCTCTGTTTAACTCAGTCTCTTAAACATGACCAACAGACATTCATCATTTACTAGACTAACTTTCTCATACGATTATATACGGAGTGTCTGTCACGGACACGTGTTGAGTGATTTACGTATTTTATTTTATTTCATCCTCTCCAGGGAGGAATCTCTTCATTGTACAGGTGAGAACAACTGAGGCTCTTCGAGACTGCAGAGTTTGACCAGCCTCACACAGCTGGTAAATACCCGGCTGGGGCCTGAAATGAGATTTGGATGACTCAGAACCCCGCACTGTGAAAGGGGATGGGCTGTTTCCTTTCATCTTGGGAGGAAATGTTGCTCCCGAGGAGAAAACAGAGCAGGTGACCACTCCACCTCTGGTTTGCTCCTGATATTGGAACTGCCCTCCAGCTCGGATTTCCCTGGACAGTAGTAAGATGGCCCAGCTTGCCTCCTTTCTAGTGATGGGGATTCCCTCTGACTCCAGCCTGGTTTCCTCGCCAGATCCTTTACGATTAACCTCATCCTCACCCAGGTGGGCTCAGCCATCCTAAATCTCAATAACTCAACAATCCACAAATAGTTTGTCTTTCCAAGAGACCCATGGGATGTCAACTCTGGCCTTCCTGGAGATGGATCTGGCCATTGGGAATGGTGCTGGTACTCCGTCACAGAAGGTGCCAAGAGCAATGGAATTTCTGGCCTGGCCTCCGCTAGGGTCTCGGTAGGCGGAGCCCCAGGCAGGTCTTTCTGGGGGCTCTCTTGCCTGCCAAGTTGGTGTGACCCTGGGACATGGTGAAAGGTAGAGCTTTTTGGTTAGCTATTTTGCAGGGCTTTTGGATTCTCTTGCTTTCTTTCCCCTTTGGCTTCTATTTGCAGAGAGACTCGGCTTTGAACCCAAATGCATTGAGGCAAGGGTGCCGGGAGCAGCCGGGCTCATTAACCGGAATCCTGCAAGTGAATGCAAAAGTGTGAACACAGTAACAGTGCTGAGGTGACTCTCCTTTTTTTAGATAATCCTCCCCGTCTTTTTTTTTCCCCTCTCAAGTTTCTGTTGCCTCATGTTCCCCCCGCCCCCCCCCCCCCCCCCCCCCCCCCGCCCAGTTTCTGTCTTTCCTTTTGCCCTCCCTGAATCCTTCTCTTCACCATTGTCTTTTATCTTCTCTCTTTCAAGGCGAAAAAGGACACAGCTTCTCAGCGTCTGACGTCCGCCTGTCAGACTTCTTGGCCCTCGGGCTGGAAAAGCTCTGGAGTTCTCAGGAATCCTTGCAAGCCTGGCTCCGAGGGGAAGCTCACCCGTGCAGACCACAGGGAGGAGCGAGAAGCCTTCAAGGCGCAGACCAGGTTGGACTAGATTCAGAAGCCTAATTACCACCAGAAAATTAAAGAAAGGTAATAATTGCTTTTAAACACTTAACAAAAGGCAATCTCACCTCGCAGGTTTGTAAATTTGTAGTGAGAACTGATTACAAGGGGGCACTTGTGCTACTTTCTTTGTGTTTGATTTGCAAACCAGAATGCACACGCCCCCATATGCATAATTGGACCCTCACGGTCTCCGCATCAATGTGGCAAGGCAGCCCAAGTTTATTTATCCAGGGCTCATTCAAAGAAAAGCTGAATGGAACAAGAAAACTCCCACTTTGCGATGGGATTAGATACCGTGGAGTATTCCTCCCCCCCGCCCCCCCCCCCCACTCTTTCAAGGATTTTTTTTTTTTTTTTTTAAGTTTCTAAATCTGCTTGGGAAAAAAAAAAAAAAAGTAAATTACCAGAAGTGAGATTAGTGGGGAATATTGTTCTTAGGACAATAGTGTCTTTATGGCCTGACTGGTATGGGCTCCCTGCTTCAAAAAAATACAAGGGCTGGAGGTGTGGGGGTTCTTAATTGCCTACATCTGATCAACTGGCAGCAGAGAAAGAAGAAGAAAGAAAGAAATCTCATTCAGCTCTGATTTAGCCTGGATCAAGTCCACTTGCTAATCAGAGTTTAATGAGGATGCCACTGGCCCTGTTGTATTTGCCAACGCTCCCACTAAGGTCCCTGGCCTTCTGTTTGTGCAGGGAGCACTTTCGTCCGGCCGCCCCACGAAGCAGGATGCGGGTTGACATGATAGAGTCCCAGCCCGGAGAAGTTAATTAAGTTTGGGCCCTTGGCATTCCAAGTCACCGGAACCCATGGTGGGAAGCCTCACCCACCGCACAAAAGAGACCCACACGGAGCTCTGAATGATCGTCCTCGGCGGGGGTAGAGGGGCTCCTGCGTGCCCCACTGCCAGCTCTTAACCCCGGGGACCGTGTCCCCTCCACTGCACAAACTGAATAGGCCGGCAGGACCGCGGGCCGCTTCGGGTGCGGGAGGATTCGGGAAGCGCCCGGGCCATCATCCAACGTCTCTGAGAGACGTGCAGACTCCACGGTCCTCAAAGAATCCGCAGACCTAGGAAGGCGCAGATAAAGGAATGATCTTGTTTCCAAGCTGTGTTCATTCTCTGCGGTTTAGACAAAAATGACCGCAAGCCGACGGTTGACCTTTAGACGCGCGAGCTGCTGTCTTTTCCGGTTTTAATTGTGTATCATAACCTCCCAGGAGGGAGTGAAGCATCCGAGGTCTCCATGAGGATGCGGGAGGGCGCTGACACCGTGGAGGCCCAGAAACGCAATTCACGGGGTGCGGGGAGCCCCGGATAAATGGTCAGGACCTCTTTGCTGCGCGTTTGCGTTTGTGGCACGCGAAGGCCGTGAGGGCAATAGGAAGAACAGACAGTTGGAGGGTAGTGGGCTTGGGTTTTGAGTTCCAGGTCCGCCTGAATTCTTGGAGGGTTCGTCCCTTCTGACAAATTGAATGTTTCCCATGGGGTCGGGATTGGGATAGTACGAGTGAGCACCGCCTTGTGCAAGGTCACGTGGTAAACGCTCTCGCTCCCTCTAGACCCGCAGTTCTCCAAATCTGGAGGCCAGCAGAATCCCCTGCAGAGCTGGTGAGCATGCGCACTTCTGAGTCCCACCCTCAGAGAGTCTGAGGAGCAGATCCGGGGCGGGCCTGAGACTCTGAATTCCTAAGGAGCCCCCTGGTGATGCTGCTGCTGCGGAATCAGAATCGTTGGGCACGCTTTTAGGCACTGCCTTGCATCACCCTTCTCTCCCTCCCTCCCTTCCTCTTTCTTTCCTGATTTGTGTTATTCACATGTGGTTTCTCTAGTGCCTACAACAGTGCCTGGCCCATTGTGGATGCCCCAATAAAATGTATCGAACAAACGACAATAGCCACAAGAAATAGATGAAAAGACAAGGTTCCAGAAGGATAGGCAGTTTGGCCCAGACTACACAACCAAGAGAGAGCAGAGAAAGAACAATTACCAGATATTTGTGGCTTCAAAGCCAGTGTTTTTAACACCCATGCCACCGTCTCTCACTCCCAGCATGCTCTGGGCTGAGGCTAATTTGGGCATAGTTCCTTTGGGAACCTGGAAATCCTGACTGCCAGCCTCACACAGAGCTCTGAATGGCCCCTTCTCTCCCGAGACAGCAAAACTGAAAATGTAGGGGGTGGCCGATTGGCCTCAGATGGCAAAGGTGGTCTTCTGAGAACCTACGACTCGGCCAACCCATTCTTTTTGAACCCTTGGAAGTATCCAGAGAGAATTTTACCAACACCCTTTCCCTCATTTATCGGACAGCTGACTGGAATGTTTTTCTGCCTCACAATTTGGATTTACCCACCAAGAAAATTCTTCCTCCAGACCTTGGGCAAGCTCTCGGATCTTGTTTTATAATCCCAGCTGTTGCAACAGCAACTATAAACTCTGTAGAGATCAATGGTTATAATGCATAATGAGATGCTCCAGAAATGTTTGAACACATTAATGGACAAACCATTTTTAAATGGAACTTTTTATTTGGAGTTAATTATAGATTCTCACGCATTTGCAAGAAATAATACGGAGATATTTCTTATGCCCTTTACCCAGTTTCTCCTAATGGTGACATCTTGCTAAACTATAGTACAATGTCGCCACTAGGATATTGACATTGATGTAGTCAAGAGCATTTCCACCACCAACCACATGGATCCCTCATGCTGCCCTTTTACAGACATGCCTCATTCCTTTTTGCATCTCCCTCCCCATCCAGAACACTATGGAAATCACTAATCTGCTCTCCATTTCAATAATTTTGTTATTTCAAGAACGCTAGGTAAGTGGACTCATACAGCATATTTCCTACTGAGATTGATTTTATTTCCACTTAACACAGTCCTCTAGAGATTCATCCAAGTTGTTGCTATATCATGCATTTACCCCTTTCTTGCCAAGTAATATTCCATGGTACTGAAATGGAAGTTTGTTTTTACCATTTAACTGTTGAAGGACATTTGGAATGTTTCCAGTTTCTGGCTATTAGGAGTAAAGCTGCTGTGACGATTCATGGACAGGTTTTTTGTGACCATGTATTTTCCATTTTCTGGAGCAAATGCATCAGGAGTATAATTGCGGGGCTCTAAGATAGTTTATATTTATTTATTGTTTCGTGAAACCACCAAACTGTTTTCCAGAGTGGCTGTACCATTTTGCATTCCCATCGGGTAATGGGAATTCAGTTTCTCTGCATCCTCCCTAGCATTTGTTACTGTCACTATGTTTTATTTTAGTCTTTCCCATTAGGTGTGTAGTGATAACCTATTTTGGTTTGAGTTGTATTTCTCTAGTGGCTAATGGTGCTGAATCTCTTTTCACGTGCTTCTTTGGCAATACACATCCTCTTTGGTGAAAGGTCTGTTCATGTTTTCTGCCCATTTTCTAATTGGATTATTACTATTGAGTTTTTAGAATTCATTATATAATCTAGATACTAGTCCCTTTGTTAGATATGCCGTTTGCAAATATTTTTTCCCCAGTCTACAAGCTTGTCTTTCCATTCTCCTAACAAAGTCTTTCACAGAGTGAATGTTTTTGATTTTAATGAAGTCCAGTTTATCAGTTTGTCCTTTTATGGACTGTGCTTTTGGAGTCAGGTCTCTGAACTCTTTGCCTAGCTGTAGATCCTGAAGATTTTTTCTTGTTTTCTTCCAAAAGCTTATAGCTTTACATTTTACATTACAGTTCATGATTTACATGTTGACTTAAATTTTGTATAAGGTATAAATTTAGATGTTATGTTTTTTGTCTGTGGATGTCCACTTGTTCCAATGATCTTTCCTCCATTGAATTGCTTTTACACTTTTGTCAAAAAGTTGAGTGTATTTGTGCGTCTGCTCCTGGGTTCTCTCTCTATTCTGTTCCATTGATCGCTTTTCATCAATACCACCCAGTTTTGATTCACAGAGCTACAAAATAAGTGTTGAAGCTGGATAGATTGATCCTTCCCACTTTATTCTTCGTTTACAAAGTTGTTTAGCTACTCTAGCTCCTTTTGAGTTTCCATATAGAGTTTTGAATGATCTTGTCTCTAGCTACAAAAACTCTTGCTGATATTTGGATGAGCATTGGCTTAAATATTTCTAAAAATTTTCATTCTTATCATGCGAAGTGTTCAAGTGCACGTCCATATGACACATACGATGTTTTTGATTTCTTTCATCAGCGTTTTGAAGTTTTTGGCATACGAGTTCTGTATGTGTTTTGCTAGATTTATCTGTAAGTTATTTCATTTTTCTGAGCTATTGTGAATGGTATGCTATTTTAAATTTCAGTTGCCATGATGTCATGACTACTATATTTCTGGTATATACCTGTATACAATTGACTTTTGTATGTTCTTGTATTCTATGACCTTTCTGAACTCACTTACAGAATTTGTTTGTTTCTTATAGATTTCTTGAGAATTTCTATGTAGGTAGTCACATAATCTGTACACAGAGGCAGTTTTATTCCTTCTTTCCAAATTTACTTTTTTTTACCTTATTTCACTTTATTTTTTCTTGCCTTGCCATCTAGCTAGAACTTTCAGTACTATGTTGAATGAGTGAATATTGAATATTGAATAAGTACTGTATGGTTTTCCTTTTGAGATATCCTTGCCTGTTCTCAATCTTGGAGGGAAAGCATTCAGTTTTTTACTATTAAACATAATGTTAACTTTAAGTTTTTTTTTTTTTTTTTGTTCTTTTTTTTTTGTAGATGCTCTTTATCAGGTTAAGTAACTCCTCTTAATTTCTGTTTTTCTGAGAATTTTTATCATGATGCCTGTTGGATATTGCCAAGTGATTTTTCTGCATCTGTTGATATGATCACATGATTTTTTTCTTCTCAGATTATAATGACTGATTTCCAGATAGTCAATCAGTTTTGCATATCTGGAATAAAACCCACTTGCTCATGGCATATTATTCTTTTTATGTATCATGAATTTTATTTTCTCATATTTTGTTCAGGAGATTTGCATCTGTATTCATGAGGGGTAATGGTCTATAGTCTCTTTTTTCTTCCTTTTTTCTTTCTTCTTTCTTTCTTTCTTTCATTTTTTTTTTTTTTTTTTTTGTTACTGTCATTTTCTGTGTCTGGTTTTGGTATTAGGGTAATAGTGGCATCATAAAATGAATTTGGGAGTGTACTCTCCTCTATTTTCTTGAAAAAACTGTGTAGAACTACTGTTAATTCTTTAATCACTTGAAAAAAACTCTTCAATGAAACCATCTGGGCCTGGAGATCTCTGTTTGAGAGTTTTTAAATTACACATTTAATTTTCTTAATAGTTGTAAGGTTATCCAAATTTTCCAATTATCTATTTCATATTGGGTGAATCGTGATAGTTTGCGCATCTTGAGAAATTGGTCTATATCCTCTAAGTTGTCATGTTTAGGTACGTAGAGTTGTTTGTAGTATTTCCTTATTGTTTTTTGATATGAGTAGGGTTTGGAAT
This sequence comes from Leopardus geoffroyi, assembly GCF_018350155.1. Taxonomy (NCBI): domain Eukaryota; kingdom Metazoa; phylum Chordata; class Mammalia; order Carnivora; family Felidae; genus Leopardus; species Leopardus geoffroyi. The sequence continues at coordinate 27,388,114 of NC_059342.1, forward strand.
TATACTTTCTGTTTCATTCCTGATACTGGTGATTTCTGTCTTCTCTCTTTTTTCTCTTTCAGTCTTGCTAGAATTGAATCAATTTGGCTGATTTTTTTTTTCTTTCTGAAGAACCACTTTTGCATCGCTGAAATTCCTATGTTCTATTTATTATTTTACTTCCTTTGAGCTTTCTCTTCGATTCTTGGATATTTTTTAGAAGTGTGTTGTTTAGTTTCCAAATGTTTAGAAACTAGAAATGGCTCACACTGGGTTCTAAATTCTTCCATTAAAAAAAGTTTCATGATATCTAACATTGCTAATATAATATGGTCACAAGTGACCAACAGTGGCAGATAATTTAGCTGTGGGTGCTATACTGTGAGATTAGGCTAACGCATTGCCTGATCAGAGCAAAATTTGGCATTGGCTTTCCTTTCTTTTCAGGGAGGTGCCTGAGAGCCTTGACTTCTAAGTCTCTGGCCCAGGTTCCCAGCAATGGATGATGGGGCATTGAGAGTCATGCTTTTGTGCAGCCTAGAGGGTTCCCTTCTTTTAGTAATGTCTTCACTGGAGACTGTAGACAAGCGAGAAGCAAACCAGCCAAGAATAGGCTATGTAAAAATGAAAGCTCTCTGGAAACCTAAATGCGTACCACTAAGGGAAAGAAGCTACTCTGAAAAGGCTACATACTACATGATTCCAACTATACGGTGTCCTGGAAAAGGCAAAACTGTGGGGACAATAAAAAGATCAGTGGCTTCCAGGGGTTAGGGGGCAGAGAGGGGTGAGTAGCCAGAGTGCAGAGGAATTTTAGGGGAGTGAAAATACTCTGTATGATACCATAATGGTGGATACATGTCATTGTACATTTGTCAAAACTCACAGAATGTACAACACCACGAATGAACCCCAGTGTAAGCTACGGACTTTGGATGATAATGGTGTCAATGCAATTGTTATTAATTATAAACAAATGCACCACTGTGGTTGAGAATGTGTAGTGTGGGAAGTTGTGCATGTGTGGGGACTCTGTGTTCCGTATGATTCAATAATTCTACTTCTGTGTGTATCTTCAAAAGAATTTAAACTAAGCAATCAAATAGATATTTACACACCCATGTTCATGGCAGCATTATTCACAATAACCAAGAGGTGGAAATAATTCAAGTGTCCCTCAACAGGTATTGGATAAACAAAATAGAGTATATCCATACAATGAAATACTATTCAGCCTTAAAAGGAAAAGTAATTCTGATGCATACTACAACCTGGCTGAACTTTGAGGATGTTATGATAAGTAAAATAAGCAAGACACAAAAAGACAATTACTGCAGGATGCCTCTTCCATGAACTACCCAGAGCTGTCAAGTTCAGAGACAGAAGGTAGAATGATGGCTACCGGGGGTTGGAGGAAGGAAAAAATGGGGAGTTATTTAATGGGCATAGAGTGTCAGCTTTACAGGGTTGTACAACAATCAAGTGTACTTAACCTCACCCCACACTTAAAAATGATGAAATGGTAAATTTCATGTTACATATATTTAACACAATTAAACCTTTTCAAACACTAAAAAAAAAAAAATTAAAATAAAAAAAAGTTAAAAAGCAAGCTCTTGGAAGCAGGGAAATGTCTACTAGCTTCAAAAGTTCAGGAGGCTCCATTTAATTTAATCTGACCTCCCTTTGAATGCAGCTCCTAACATTTTTTTTTTTTAATTTAAATTTTAGTCAACATCCAGTGCAATATTGGTTTCAGGAGTAGAATTCAGTGATTCATCACTTATATACAACACCCAGTGCTCATCACAACAGGTGCCCTCCTTAGTACCTCTCACCCATCTGGCCCATCCCCTACCCGCTTCCCTCTGTCAAACCTCAGTTTGTTCTCTACCCTTATGAGTCTCTTGTGGTTTGTTTCCCTCTCTCTTCCCCCGCCTCTTCCCATAAGTTCATCCGTTTGGTTTCTTAAATTCCACATACGACTGAAATCCTATGGTATTTGTCTATCTCTGGTTGACTTATTTCCCTCGCATTTTTATTTCTAGTGGTGGGCACTGTAGTTTTTCTCTCTCTGGTTCCACTGTCTCTAGATTTTTCCATTCAACTTTCCCAATAACGTAACAATACTTTCACACGAGGCCCCGTGAGAGCACTGACACGACAGGCAGAGGCAGGTCTTGGCCCCGAGGGGCTCATAAACTGATGCAGACAGATGCTTCCTTACAGAATGTGATCCTGTTCAGATAAAATAGGATGCCAATTGAAATCTAGCCTCTTATTCAAGTTTTTTTTTTTTTTTTTAGACAATTGTTGCCATTTTATTTATAGCTAATTTCTCATTTCCAGCACTTTTCCTGTCCAAGTCAAAACTGGTTCTCTTCCACATCCAAAGTGTGTGGGGACGACCAAGAGACACTGGCTCATCACCCGGCTCCTAGAGAAACACAATGGAGGTGTGTGATGTGACCTTCTATTCAATAATATAAGCAAAAATCCAGCTTGATTTATTGTTATTGTGGTAAAATATACATAGCATAAAATTTAACATTTTAACCATTTAAAAATACGTAGTTCAGTGACATTAGTGTATTCTCACTGATGTACAGCCATCACCACCAGCCATCTCCAGAACTTTTTCATCAGCCCTGTGATGAGACTCTGTCCCCATGAGGTAATAAGTCCCCATTTCTCTCAGTGCCCCCAGCCCCTGGTCCAGTTTTATTTTTAATTTGTGGCCTGGGTAAATGAACATGCAGACCTGGGAGACTTATAAGGTACATGATCTTGCTCTCCCTTGCTTCTCTTTTTGAACATAATCCTTTATAATAGACCTGAAATTGTGTGTATTAGATTTCCCACCCTATATAGTAGAGCAGGAAGCCAGGCTTAGCAAGCTAACATCCCTCCTTTTAACTGTGTATAGTTTTCTTCCCTGGCTTTTCCTTCTTTCCTGGGCAAATTATCTATCTGCTAAGACTCTGAGAACTGAGGCACATTTCCTGGCCTCTGTTGTTGGCTCAGGCACTTGCCTGGAATTTCTGGGATGCCAGCCCCCTGCACGTATCTTGGAGGTGCTTATACCGATGGGTTACACCAAGGAAGCAGACGCCGTTCCTATAGGGGTTTCAGCACTGGGAGGTGAGATCTCTGGCTGCGAAGGGTTCTTAGCTTGAGTTCCAAGTTTGACTCTCCTAACAGCTGTTCAACTTTGAGATGACTTAGTCCTTCTGGATCTCAGCTTCCTCATTTAAAGGAGCCTCAGTTTCCTCAATGTGCAATGAGGATGATGACATATCTGATATTTCCACTTGGCATCTCCAATTCGACGGAATGAAATGGCGCTCTTGATTCTTCCTGCCAGATTGATTTCTTCGGCAGCCCTCTTCGGCGTGATCCCACATCATCCATCTGATAGTTTATGATGGAAACCTGGGGACAGCTCTTCATTTCCTTCCCTGCTCATCAGGAAGCCCTAATGATTGCACATCTGACTCCCATTTTTGACTCACACTGCACTGCTCTCCAATTTCCCAGCCACCACTAAGGACTATGGGAGCAACCTCCCAACTTGTTTACTTGCTTCCGTTCTTGGTTCTTCTCCAACCCATCGTTAATCATCAGAATCCGGATAAGAACACTTCTATAGTGTTCTCTACGCTGGCCACTGTTCTAAGTGCATTATGTGTATTACCTCATTTAATCCATATACTAGAAGTAGATGAGTCCCTACTTAAAATGAATCTAGGCTTCCTATTTTAAGAATCACGTTCTACCTCCCTATCTCGCTCTGCCAGATTCTGAGTGTTGTGTTCTGGCTTCCAGATGTCTTCATCAGGTCTATGTGTGCAGCAGGTCTTCTACAACGACTGACTGAAAAGGCCAAGGTCAAGGGCAATGCCTACTAAGTACTAAGAGAATTAAGAAGCCATCTTTATTTCCTGTAGCTCTCTTCTTGTGGTCCTGCCTTAGTACATTTTTTTTTTTTTAAGTCTTCACTATGGAAAATTTTTAACAAATGTAAAAGTAGCCAGAATAATAAAATTAATGCCTGTGGATATGTCCCCCAGAGCCAACAGCCATCACATCATGGCCAAGTTTATTCCATCTATGTGCCCATCCATCCCCCATCCTAAATTATTTCAAGGCAAAGCCCAGACATTATATCATTTCTTCTGTAAATATTTTAGTATGCATTCCTAAAAGATAAGATCTTTTTTACTATGCCATACCCAAAATACCATTATCATACCTAAAATTATTTAAAAAGCCACTCCTTAATGTTGTCAGTTGTTATATATATCCTATTATCAATTATTATATGCCAGTTATTATCTCATCCTTAGAATACATACTTTTATAGTTTATATCTGAATTTATTCCAATAAAGTCCACACATTTTCATTGTTTGATGTATCTGACCAGTATTTATAGGTTTCCCTGCTTTTGTTTTTTCTTGAAATGTTCCTTTTAGGAAACTGTACCATTTATCCCATCAAATTTTCCACGCTGCATATTTATGATTGTGTTTCTGTGGTGTAGATGAGCATTTCTTCCCTTTTTTGCATTTCTTATAAATTGTAGAGACTTGATCAGATTCAAGTTCTATTCTTTTGATAAGAGCACATTCTAGGGTCACTTGGGTGGCTCAGTCGGTTGAGCGTCTGATTCTTGATATTGGCTCAGCTCGTGATCCTGTGGTTCTGAGATTGAGTCCCACATGGGGCTCTGGGTTGGGTATGGAGTCTGCTTGGGATTCTCTCTCTCCCTTTGTCTCTTCCCCCACCCCCCCCCCACTGCCCCCCTCTTGTGCTCTCTCTCTCTCTCTAAATAAATAAATAAACATTAAAAAAAAAGAAGAAGAAGAACACATCCTAGATGGTGTCCTACTCTAGGTTTTCTAGAATAAGACTGTTCAATAGAAGTTTCTGATGATGAGACTATTCTATATTTGTGTTGTAGAATTATGGTAGCCACTGGTTCATGTGGCTATTGAGCCCTTAAAATGTGGCTAGTGCAACCAAGGAACTGATTTTTAAATTGTATTTAATTATAAGTAAACATAATTTAAAATTTAAAGCCCTACATGTGGCTGGTGGCTGTCAGATGGAATAACACAGCTCTAGTGTTTTCAAAGGCACTGTTGGTTTGGTGAAATAAAAAACATGGCCAGTTTGGCCAGTGGGGCTGGAGTTAGACTTGTGGAAGACTATCTTTATTAAATAAACAAGCCAGTAACTGCCCTCTTTGTGTTATGTAGTTAATGCAGTTGTACCCATCAGTGCCTGGAAGGACCAGAGTTAGGATCCAGTGCCTGTCCCTGAGCAAAATTTGTGTTCCCTTTAAAGAGGAAGGAGAATTGGCTATTGGCAAGGTAGATCAGATGTTGTGTGGCTTGATGATTATACACTTTGAAATCTCTCTTTGAGAAAAGGCATACACAATTCTGAAAACGAAATTAAGAATAAAAAATAAACTTCACAACATTCTTGGGTGCCTGGGTGGTTCAGTTCGTTGAACATCTCGACTCTTGATTTCGGCTCAGGTCATGATCTCAGGGTTGTGGGGTTGAGCCCTGTGTGGCTCCATGCTAAGTGTGGAGCCTACTTGGGATTCTCTCTCTCTCTCTCTCTCTCTCTCTCTCTCTCTCTTTCTCTTCCCCTCTCTCCCACTTGCACTCTGTCTGTAAAAAATAAAAAACTAAAAAAATGGTAACATTTTAAGTAACTGCCTGGCACATCCCTCTGAAACATTTTATTCGAAATCCTCCTCACCGGACAGTGAATTTGTGTATAATTTTCTTTAGCAACGATAGAAAGACCATTCAGTCTTTTCTCAACATGGGGGCTCAAGACGTTTTTTTTTAATCAGTAGTTTAAAAAAGTTTCTTTCAGCCTGACAACTTGCTTATTGGTAATGTTATGTAAAGATGTAAGGTTACTGCCAACTTTGACAAAACCACCCCCCCGGTTTCTTTTATAAATGAATTGTAAGATCTCCAGGTATTTCACGTTGTCTTGTGTGTTGGCTAATCTCAAACACTCTTTCCATTCATGCTACTCGTAAAAGAGTTCATTTTCAATGTCCTCATTGTAATGCGTGTTGTGAGTTTTGTGCTAAATTTGTTGTTAGTCTTTCGTGCCAAATTATTAAGAAAGTAAGATTGTTTCCAGTGCGCCCGCATGATTTGAACTATTAATCACATTAGCAAATAATCCCCAGAGGCTCTTCATTACTTTTATCCTCAGTCTATCTTTTCTTCTTAATATATTGCTGCTTTAAAAAATATATGCTGGGTGTAATCCAAATGGTTCCCAAACCTCACTATTTTCTTTTAACCAGTGCCCATTTATCTTGGGCATTTACCATTTACCTTGAAGGGAGCCACGTCAACCTGTTCTAGTAAACACAATCTAAGTGTATCCTCAACCCAATTAACCCACCAGTACACCCTAAACCGTCTACTGGCACTCTGCTACCATTTAGCATGAGAGGAGATGTGAGTGAAGAAAACTGGGGTAGAAAACGGAGGTGGTTATACTTCATGGTGGTAAACAACCTTACTCACACAGGTAACCTTAAGGCGAGAGCTTCCTTTTTCCTGGCTTTGGAAAGGAGCCCAGCCAAGTGAGTGACCTGGGAGCTTAAGCTTCAACGGCTTCGTGGTAAATGGTAAGTCTACCTCTGCCTTCCACGTAGGCAACCACCAGGGTCTGCTGGCATAACGTCAGGAGAGTCAGAAATCACCAGGAGTGGTGAACTGAGGACGGTCTAGAACCAAGGATTGGTTTGGATCGGAGGAACCACACCAAAGCCGGTTTCCAGGAGGACCCGGACTTGGGAGCAGAATGGCGACAGGAGGCACGAGGTCCCGGAGGAAGCGCTACGATGTCTGGTGAGCAAGGAGATGTAGCAGATGTGCAGGGGCCAATACTGATGCATTCCAGATGGTCACGGCTGGACCAGCAGGCAGATGGACGTTACTGATGGGGACGAGGAGTTTGGAAGGGTGGGATTGTCACATCCTGTCAGGGGCACAGCGCGACTTAATGAAACTGGTCAAGAGGGATTGAGATCTGGAGTAGCTGAGCCCTCCGCCAGCGAAGGATTCTTCTTTAGAGTGTGGCCAAGCTGGCCGGGAACCCAGTTCTTCTGACTCCTGTTTTTTTCTTTACTCCAGGCTGCTGCCCAAATAAAACCTTTACCTCAAGCTACACATTCGAAACTGGAAGAAGGCATTCGTTCTTGCCTAGGGAGAGCCTTCCTGGGAGGTGGCTCATCAAACCCTCGTGGTGGGTGGCTCCCCTTATTGATGGCCTTATCAGCGGTAGGGGATCTTTGCCTGGTGCAAAGAAACATCCGTAAAACAGGGGAGGGAGAAACCTATTGTATTAAATCTTTCTTTCTCCTTTCAGTTTTTTTCCCTCCTGCCTCCCACAGACACCTGGTATCAGTTCCAAAAGACACATTTAGTGCCTTTAAGCAAAACTAGTTCTTCTGCCTGGGCGAACTATGACACTGAACTTTCTGTTTCCAGCCCCCTTAAAAAACCTTCATCAAATTTCCACCACGCAAAGGTTGAAGTGTTTCGGTCACCGAAGCGGTTCAGTGATGATCGTGGTGGCTGTTTCTTAAAGGGGATACTCATTCATTCATTCATTCATTCATTATTTCGTTCATTCAACAGACACGTAGCAAATTCTGCAGTGTGACAGACATTGCGCCTGAAGGCAGAGCAAACACAGTCACCGTTTTGACCATCTTGGAGACTCGCATCGAATAAATCACAAACAAACGTAAACTTGCCACGCTCACCTGAATAAAAGGCACAGACCTGACCTCTATGTTCAGCCACTATGCAAATACGCTGCTGGGTCAGTGTGAAGGTATTTGAAGGCGTCCACGTGACATTCTCCTCAGATGGCCCCCATCCTGTCCTTCCCTCTGCTGACGCAAAGACCTTCTCACCCGTCAGAAGGTGAAGCCTTGTCCCTGCCTTGAATGGGGCTGGCCTTGGAACTTGCTTTGAGCCCGAGAACGCTGTGAAGGGATCTGTGTGAGACAGTTTGGGGCCAACGCCTTAAGAGAACTGATGGCCTTCCGCGCCTTCCCTTTCCAAGTCATCTGCCGCAGACAGAGCCCAATAGCCCGAGACCACAGTGCTGTGAGGAAGCCAAGCCAGCAGCGGGGAGAGGCCACACGGAGAGAGGGATGTTCAGCCGGGTCCCAGCTCTTCAGCCTTCCCAGCTGAGACATCAGACGTGACTGAAGAAGGCCATGTCCTCTCGGGGCATTCTTCTCCCAGTGGACACCACGTGGAGCAGGAAAACCACCCAGAGGAAACCAGCGCACATTGCAAAAGAAGAATAAATGGTTATGGTGAGTTATTAAGTTTGGGGGAGGTTTGTTACACAACAATAGATCATCAAAACAGCAGTATAGCTGCTGCCTTGAGCCCCTTTAGTGGCCCCTCCCCTGTGGCCTAGACCCCTCAGATCTGTCTCCAGCACCTCCAGGACGGCTCCCCACCATGACTTAGCACTCAGCAGTCAATTCCCGGCACAGCAGGAAGCTTCCAGTTTCTTGCTCCAGAGTCCATTCTGTGTTCTTTGGGCTGACGTCTGCACATTTCCAGTAAATAAATGCTTTGAATACCTTCACCGAGGGCCGGGTGGCATAGGGTTGTATGGGGGGGGGGGGGGTCTTTGACCTATTCAGAGAGGCCAGGGAAGGATTCCCCAAGGAAGAGATCTAAAGTGTGTGAAAGCGTTGATTTGGGGAGAAGGGCGAGGAGGCATGACCACAGAGAAGGTGTGTAAGGGAGCTCTGTGGTAGGACAAGAGCAGAAAGACAGAGAAACTGAAAGAAGGCAAGTGTGACTGGTGTGCACAGGGCAAGAGGAATGTGAAGGGTCTGGACCTTGTAATTGTCCTCCCAGAGTACAGCTGGTTAAACTAGAGAGTTCCCCTCTCTAGGCGGGCCAGTGACCAGGTAGAGTGCTATATGCTGCAGGGTGACTAGCCAACCCAGTCCAGTCCCTTCTTTTAGAGAGTTCAAACCAGATGTACCAAAGGAGTCCACTGGGCCAAGAGCAGACGTGCAGCTGAACCACTGTCATGGCGGACCTTGGCTGGGGCAATGGATGCCTCTTCCTGACTGAAGACCTCTAGAATTGCTATAGGGCAGAGGTGGCCTGCAGGCCAGCTGGTGTGGACATTACACCTTTTTTTTTTTTTTTTTTTTTAATTTTTTTTTCAACGTTTATTTATTTTGGGGACAGAGAGAGACAGAGCATGAACGGGGGAGGGGCAGAGAGAGAGGGAGACACAGAATCGGAAACAGGCTCCAGGCCCTGAGCCATCAGCCCAGAGCCTGACGCGGGGCTCGAACTCCCGGACCGTGAGATCGTGACCTGGCTGAAGTCGGACGCTTAACCAACTGCGCCACCCAGGCGCCCCATTACACCTTTTTAAAAAAAATTTTTTTTTTATTCTGTCCATCTACACAGGGTTGCCAGTACAATGCTTTATTATTAAATTCGTTGTTAACACTGAAATATCAAAAGTTTTCACATCGAAACCTTTCAAACATTTGGGAATTTTTTGAGCATTTCTACCATATCTATGGCAATCGTAGATGGAAGTGAGTAGCAGCTACTTGGGTTAGTTGGAGTATGCACAGGGCACATCAGTTTAAAACAGTTTCCACTGCTCGCTGGGACAAGCTGGCTCCCACTGTAAACGGAAGACCCTTGATGTCCTCCATGTTGTGTGTGACGTAGGACGGCAAGATTTAGCAAACGGAAAAACGCAACGGTAAGAACGACAAAATAAAAGAGGACACCCAGTTTAATTTGAATTTCAGGTAAGCCACAAGTGATTTTTTTAGTGTAAGTGTATCCTCAGTGTTGTATTTTCTCCTTCCCAGGAGGGAGGGGCAGCATTGACGGCTGAGACGAGTGATGTCCTGGCCTCGCTGTTCCTGGATGCAGGCCCCCGTCAACTGGGGCAACCGTGAGTGAGGCTCTGCTTCTTGCCACATGGCACAGGGGCAAGTGAGCAGCCCATTCCGAGTAGGATGATGTATGTGGACGCGAGGGGAGGGCATCCCAAATGTGGGAATTTCTGTCCTGGGGATGCACGACCCTCCTAGCACATGGGTCCGTACACCAACTCGGAAGCTCTCTAAATTCCTTCGTCTGGGTTTTTATGGAGGTTCTGTTGAATAAACATGGTTGACTAAGTCCTTGACCATTGATAAGTAACACCATCCCCGGTTCTTTCCCCCTCCCCAGAGGCTGGGGGCGGTGGGACTAAAGTTCTAGCCCACTTTTCACAAGCATTACTTATCTGGCAACACTCCCCCCCCCCCCCCCCCCCCCCCCCCCGCTCTGCCCCCCATCTTCCAAGAATCAGCTCATTAGCATAAACTCCCTCCGGTATGACTGAAAGAGGCTAAGTATGGATAACAAAAGATGCTCCTCTTACCCCATTCCTCAGGTAATTCTAAGGGTTTTAAGAGCTTTGTGCCAGGAACCAGGGAACCAGGGACAAAGACCTTGGATCACAATATCACAGCTGGAATGGAGAGGGAAGTGACAAGGTGACAGTGTGGATGGCTGGAGAGAGCAGGAGCAGGAGGAATCAAAAATGTTGGTGGCACTTCTGTAGTTATCAGATAGCGGCACCACTGCCTGGGGGTTTTATTTCCAAGGAAGCTGGGAGGAGGAGCTGCTCTGAAGAGAAGGGCACTACCTCTCTAGATGAATCGATTTTGAGGTGCAGTCAAAAGAAAAAGTCCAGCGAGTGGCTGAAAATTCCATTAAGTTATAAGAGCAACTAATATTTAATCTGTGCTCATTATGTGTTTCCTGTTCTAAGAACTTTGCACATATTAATTTCTTTTTTTATTAACATTTTTTAAAATGTTTATCCATTTCTGAGAGACCGAGAGAGACAGAGCGTGAGCGAGGGAGGGGCAGAGAGAGGGAGACAGAGAATCCGAAGCAGGCTCCAGGCTCTGAGCTGTCGGCGCAGAGCCCAACGCGGGGCTCGAACTCACAGACCGTGAGGTCATGACCTGAGACAAAGTCCGACGCTTAACCAAATGAGCCACGCAGGCTCCCGGCACATATTAATTTCTTAAATCCTCACAAAAATTCTATGAAAGAGATCCTACTATTATTCTTTCCACTTTTGGACAAGGAAACCAAATAACAGAGACATTTAGTAACTGGTCTAAAGTCTCATGGCCAGCGATATTCCACCCTAGCTGTCCCATAGTGTGTTTGCCACACTTCCTCCCACCTGAGACCCAGGTGTATGCTCCTCTGCTCCCCTTTATCAGATCAGTCTAGAGGTGAGAAAACATGTTTTATTTGTCAATGTCATATTACATAGTTAAAATTTTTTTAAGGGGAAAAATACAATTAAAACCAGACACCCAAAATTAAATTGTATTTACGTATGAAAAGAATTGGGATGAGTTCTGGCCGAATGGCACAGGTCTTTTGTGGCATCTAATTAGGATGCTTTAGTTTTACCATTGCCCTCTTGGTATTTAATTTTAGCAGAGAAAAGTAGTGAGATGGCGCGTGAATAGTTAAGTTGTGTCTTTGAAGAGCCTCTTAGACATGCTGAACGTGATTAACAGTAATATATTAATTAACTGATTAATACTAGCTTTATAATGGCAGTTTTGTGACAGGAGTAGCTGAAGATAAGCTGCTAGCAGGGATTCCAGGGTACTTCATCTTTAAAAATGTGTTTCTGGGGCACCTGGGTGGCGCAGTCAGTTAAGCGTCCGACTTCAGCCAGGTCACGATCTCGCGGTCCGTGAGTTCGAGCCCCGCGTCGGGCTCTGGGCTGATGGCTCAGAGCCTGGAGCCTGTTTCCGATTCTGTGTCTCCCTCTCTCTCTGTCCCTCCCCCGTTCATGCTCTGTCTCTCTCTGTCCCAAAAATAAATAAACGTTGAAAAAAAATTAAAAAAAAAATGTGTTTCTTTCGTTCTGTGTCGAACAGGAATGCATTTTCATCAATCACTTGAACTGAAGGCATGCGTCTTTTGCTGGACTGAAAATTGGTATTTTTGTCTTTTTTTCAAGAGGATTGTTGGATCCGTGTGCTCAGATTCAAAACTGGCATTGCTCCCTTGTCTTGGAAACAGTGTGAGAGAGAACATTGCGTTCTTGGAATCAGAAACTGGTTCCCGAGTTCAGCCTTCATCCACACAAGGTCTACGGGAAGAGGCAAAATTTGAGAGATGGGAAATTGCGCCCATGGAGTCATCAAGGGGTCATCACCGAGGTAGCAGATTTAGGACCCAGGTGGATGGGATAATTGCCACCTCTTCCCCCTGAACCAGCAACTGTGCTTCCAATTTCATCAACAGAAAGGGGACCAGGGGAAGAAAAACGGCTTTACCCTTACGTATCTTTTGGTCTGTTGTTGACTCTGCCACAGGCCTTTTGGGATGTGAGAACGGTCTCAGTGTGTATGCAGCCTGGCTTTTTTTTAGCACTATATACTTCTTGTGGTCATAGAGCCGTAAGTAAACATGGAAAAGGTGACAGCCTGGGGACCTCAAGTTAGGATTGCTGTACGGTGACATTGAACAATGGAGTGTCCCCAGTTCTCCCCAATAATTCACTGCGGACACTGACAGAACACGTGTTTGTTGATGGCAGGGTTGGGGTAGTTTGGGGTGGACTGAAGGCAAAGGCTCTCAGTGCCCTCCAAGATGCTGGTGAGTTCAGAGGACTAAGATATTCAATCATTGTAGGGCAACAGACTCTTTAATACCATGGAAAGTTGGCAAAACCTTGTGAACCTGTGTGAATCAGATATACTGGCTCAAAGTAGATGAAATGGATCAGTTCACATAACTTTGCCTAGTGTTAGGGCTATAGGAATGAAAATGCCCTAGGAGAAATCCTGTGGCAGCTTTGCTGAAGCAGGTGTGTGTGTGTGTGTGTGTGTGTGTGTGTGTGTAAGAACCCATATCCCAAATTGTTATATGACTTCCACCACTTACATCAGAATCCCTTTCTCTTTCTACTGAATGGCATTCTTAGCTCCCAACACCCTCCCAGTTCTCATGCCTGAAGGTCAACTGTGATTTCAACTTGATGCTTTTGCCCTATTGGACACATGATTTTTTTTAAGGTAACTTTTTTTTTTTAAGTTTACTTATTTATTTTGAGAAGACAGAGACAGCACAAGCGGGGGGGGGGGGGGCAGAGAGAGAGGGAGAGACAGAATCCCAAGCAGGCTCTGTACTGCCAGCTGCAGAGCCGGATGTGGGGCTGGAACTCAAGAGCTGTGAGAACATGACCAGAGCTGAAACCAAGAGTCGGATGCTTAACTGACTGAGCCACTCAGGCGCCCTGGACACATGATATTTGTAAACCTAGGAAAAAGCAAGAAAAACTCCTTGGAGATTGATTTAGACACTTGATCAAAATGAATCTTATAATTAAAAATATTGATAATTCAAATTCTTTAAAAAGGTAAAAATCAGCTCATTTCAAGCAAACTCTCCTGCCGGCCACTTGGAATAAAGTTAAAGCACCTTTTGAATAGGTCATCTGAATGCAGTTTTCTCTTGTAAGTGGGTTTAAGCAGGAACAGGTTGCCATTTCCTTGACATCACTATGTGCTGTTGCACATTTCTGAAGTCCAGACATGAAATGAGGTGTGTGCGCATGCATGTGGGCATATGGGACCAGTTTTCCTCACAATGACAAACACATGAGTGGATCCCATGCTTAACCCCTGGTTGTGCAACTTCAAGCACACTGACAATGAGGCAAGCCCAAAGCTGTGCTGCTTGGCCTAGAATGGAAATTCTCCTGCAGATTCCTTTAACTTCTCTTCTAGTAATGGCTGAAGACTTAAGATGAAAACAGCAAGTAAGTCTCTTCAGAAATGAAAGGTATAAGTCATACTTTCACTTTGGGAAAACTCTGCTAATTTGATTACTTACTTGACTTAAATTCACCTGTTCACATCCCAGGAAGTTTTGCTGACTATGTGTTGTATTCTTAGCAGCAATGAATGCAACAAAGATTAGTATTTTATTTCAAAAAAGCTTCCTTGCTTTTATTTTTCCAAATGGGAATGACGGGAGGGTAGGAACAGAATAAATCTATTTGTAAGTTCTTTTTTTAAAAAAGTTCATTTATTTATTTTGAGAGAGAGAGAGAGAGAGAGAGAGAGAGAAAGAGAGAGAGAGAGAGAGAATGAGTGGGCTAGGAACAGACAAGAAGAGAGTATTCCAAGCAGGATCTGTGCTGTCAGTACAGAGCCTGATGTGGGGCTGGAACTCACGAACTGTAAGATCAGGACCTGAGTCAAGATCAAGAGTTGGATGCTTAACCAACTGAGCCACCTAGGTGCCCCTATTTGCAAGTTCTTTAAATGAAAGTCATTAAACAACAGATGGCTTATTTTATGTTCAGATTCTAGAGCATCTAAAAAAAATCTAGGCCATTTACGTTTATTATGTTTAGGGATTATTTAAGAAAATAGTGTGAGTAAAATATTTCATTTTTCTCTAATAGTTTTACATGAAAATTTGGTTAAATGATAGAGAATTCATGTAAGGGAAAATCTTTAAAGTACTAGTGAAAAGGAGAATGTATATATTCTTCAAAAAATTTTTAAACATTTATTATTTATTTTTGAGAAGGAGCACAAGCGGGGAAGGCACAAAGAGAGAGGGAGACACAGAATCGAAGCAGGCTCCAGGCCCTGAGCTGTCATCACAGAGCCCAACACGGGGCTCAAGCCCCATGAGATCATGACCTGAGCCAAAGTCAGACGCTTAACTGACTGAGCCACCCAGGTTCCCTGGAGAATGTATATATTCTTAGTAAAGGCTGCTAATCTGGCTTTGTAAATATAAGCTGCAATCACTAAAAAGCAAATAGTAAATTTATTTTCAAGTTTGGTAGCATGTGTAGGACCATAATAATTACCGTCCAAAGGTACTAGGATGTATCATATTATATTCTTTAATGGATTAATGTTAGGTTTTTTTTGTGGCCCTTCCCAGTAAACATAGCTTAGCTGAGTAAATGATTATTTTAAGTATCTGTTATAAGTTATAGACGCCTCAGTAGCCTCTTGGTGTTTGGTTGTTTTGGGGAGAGTATTTTCACTTTATATCTTTATACAAAGATAGGAGGAGAGAAGTGTTGGGCAAGATGAATGGGCACGTTCTAATCGCCTGTGGGGCTTTGTAAAGTACATTCTCTCTCTGACAGATTGTGATATTGTAGAGCCTGTAACCCCTATACAGGACACCAAATTCCTTACTCAATCCTAAATCATGCCTAGAGATGGCTGCTGTGACTGAGGGAGTGTGTCTTATCCCTCAGGCATTTTGGGACAGAAAAAGTTTGTGAAAAAGTTAGTATTCCTGGGGCATCTGGGTGGCTCAGTCAGTTGAGTGTCCAATTTCAGCTCAGGTCATGATCTCACGGTTTGTGAGTTCAAGCCCCATATCAGGATTGCTGTTGTCAGCACAGAACCCATTTTGGATCCTCTATACTTCCCTTCCTCTGCCCCTACCCCGCTCATGCATCTCTCTCTCTCAAAAATGAATAAACATTTAAAAAAAAATTAGTATTCCTGACAGGATTTTTATTTCCAGAAATAGGGATATATTCTGTTACCAAATATCATCTGCCCGTCACGCAAGACGATGCTATGAATCTGTAATTGGTTGTGGTTTCCAAATAATTTATATTTTAATACTCAACCTAGGATGCAAGATATTTGCAGAGTTTGTTTTGAGCACCAACTGGATGGCTTTGCTTAAAGGACCACCATGAGGACTGTTTCAGGAAAGGAATCTTCAAAGTTCTGCTCTTGAACCATGGCAGCAAGAAGAGGATATAAGCTCAGTTTCTCTTTTTAACCCACTGAAAGGTTCTGTTATGCAAAAGGTTCTAAAAGGTTCTTTGTGCTGGTACCAAATCCCAGCGATCACGA
This sequence comes from Leopardus geoffroyi, assembly GCF_018350155.1. Taxonomy (NCBI): domain Eukaryota; kingdom Metazoa; phylum Chordata; class Mammalia; order Carnivora; family Felidae; genus Leopardus; species Leopardus geoffroyi. The sequence continues at coordinate 27,404,089 of NC_059342.1, forward strand.
GAGAGCTTAGGTCTTTCTGGTGGACCCACCAACTTGAATGATGGTCTATCAGCTTTGGAGATTTGACCTTCTGAGATTAGAGACAGCTGTGCAGAGAAAGAATCTCCCCCATCCCATGTTCTACCATTCCTACGGAAATAAATATACTTTCATTTGAGCCAGCTTAGACACAGAGGAGTCAACACTGGAGCATTTATCTGAAAAGAAAGCCCAGGAAAACCCCTGACATATCTTGGAAAGACCTCTAAAAATCTAGACATGACTGTAGTTCAAAGGCCCATGTTTTCTCCTCCCCCAGGCTCTCTCCTGGGGCGGTAGTTCTCAATATTCAATCTGGAGGTTAACTTTTGGCTCTGCGATCAACTATCTGGGTGGAGGGCTACTCAGGGAGCCCCAGCGTCTTCATCTGTCAATAAATTACTTTTTGGGGCTACTATGGGAAGTAAAGAGGAAAGTGAGTATGGCGATCTCAGCACAGTGATGGCCACTAAATCAAAACTAAAGACTCAACAGAATGTTAGCACCTGCATCCTTGGGCACATTCACTGGTGGAGGGAGACTGACCTGGCATGGCAGAAAACATTATACTTGCAATTATAATCGCTCTTAGGAACATTTTAATTTTTTTAAATGTTTATTCATTTTTGAGAGACAGAGAGAGACAGAGCGTGAGTGGGGGTGGGGCAGAGAGGGAGAGAGACACAGCATCTGAAGCAGGCTCCAGGCTCAGAGCTGTCAGCCCCGATGCGGGGCTCAAACCCGCAAACCACGAGTTTATGACCTGAGCCGAAGTCGGACACTTAACCAACTGAGCCACCCAGGAGCCCTGCTCTTATGAACATTTTAATATACAGACACAGACATATTCTGTGAGGCTGGGAAGTGCATTAGATTAGAAATGGTGAACATATTTATTTTAAAATAAAAAAGGTAAATTCTGGCTAAGAATGCAATCGATCATTAAATGGGTGGTCTGTGAGGACACAGAAGAGGAAGCAGTGTTAGAAGAATGGGCAAGTGCCAGATAAGGCAATATATATCCAGTGCCCAGTCCCTCATGTGTTTTTTTAAGCCTAAATGGGCATACATGGAAAAAGAATTACGTGAACAGAATCTAAGACTTCGATTCAAGTCTTTGAAACAAGCTTGCTTTTTTGTTTTCTTTAAATGTATGCATACATATACACATGCATTTAGTTCTGGGAAAGGATCACAATGAACTATGAATTTTAAACCCTGTGAGGACAGGCCATGTCCCTGTTTTGTAGAACAGTGCCTGTCTCTAAATAGCATCTGTTGAATGAATGAGTAAATAAGCAATGAGTCAATAAGCAAATACCCAACCACTGTTGCAAAAAACTTGGGAATAACCAGAATGAGGTTTTAATCATATTTGTTTTGTTTTGGGCAACATCTATTGCATATTTTATATTTTAGCTGGGTATCTTTGGGAGAATTGGTGTGTGTGTGTGTGTGTGTGTGTGTTACAAACTGTTGTCTGTTCTTATAAAATTGTGGGTGTTTTTTGTGGAGTGATTGTGTTCCAAAAGACTCAGACCTGATATGGTGAGGACTTCTGGAAGCTTATGGAGTTAAGGCGTGCATCCTTCACTTTGTGCAGCAGAAGGATCTCTAACAACAAACTGGTCTACATGTAGCTATATGTAAATATGACCGTTCCTTTACATATTGAAGTTGAACAAATATTATCAGCAATCACTAGGCGTCATTGATTTGCAAGGGAGCAAGCAGTAAGGGAATGGAGGTTCTCAATGTCAATCCCCTTGGGAGAAATTGCTCTTTGTCATGGGATGGTGCGCTGGGCCATAGGAGGAGGGCTCTCTCTCTTTCTGTCTCTGCCTTCTCTCAGGTCCTCCTGGCAAAAGTCTGCACTCCAGAAAGAAAGCAGGAGAGCTGGACTTTGAGACATGGTGGCAAAGTAGGAGCCAGGAAAGGGAATTCCTAGGGCCCGAGTAGGGTAAGCACGTGGGCTAGACTATTAAGCAAATACACCCGTTGAACAAGGTCATCCATATGGTACTTCCATGACTAGCTGGCCTTTTGGGAAAATGAATCCAACGGATTGTGATCATGTCAGTCACTCATCTGGGTGACTGGGTTGGAAAAGTATCTAATGGTTTTTAAAGTAAAAGGGCTGGTGCCTCATGAATCTTCTCATCACAAATACGTCTTCTCGCTGGGAATGATTCTCAGGTTCAAGAGCCTTGATTTCATCTTGTCTGTGTTTCCCCCCTTGTTAAGAGAACAGAATTACGTTTCTCAGGTCTTCCCTTTACTTGCCCTACTAAATTGGCAAACCTGTAGCAGATAATCTGGAAAAGGAAAGCGAAAGGATCCGGCATTTATTAATAAAGGATCAGTTGTCTATGAGAGGCGTTTTGCGTATGTTATTGAATTCATTCCTCTTGACAACCGTGACGCATGAGTGTTAGTATCCCCATTTCACTGATGTGAAAACGAAGACACAGAAGGCTAAGTCTCTTGCCTGATCTTGGGAATGAGAGCATTGAGCCTAGAATTATTTGGCTCCTGAACACCTGCAAATTTCTTTCAGGGTCTCTCCCTGTGCTTCACTCCCGGGCACTTTTTTCCACCTTCTCTCTGGATGGATTTGCATGAGGTAGCATCGAAAGCAGGACAGATGTGCCCACGTGCAGGTGGTTTGGGGGAACAGGAGCCATCTTGGTGAAGGCTCATTTCCTGCCCTTTTCCCGCTTCAGCCTTCTCCCTGCCTCCCCCACCCCTGGGCAATCTCCTGTCTCTGAAAGACGTCACAACAAGGGATTTGTCACTGGAGATCAAACCAGTGATCCGTCCAGCTCAGTTTCCTGCCTCTTGAGTTTGGCCGAGTCACGACACTTGAGCAGGAGGCAGGACGCTGGGCAGCCCCAAGGCGAGCAAACAATATTGCGTGGTATACGTGGGACGAAAACATCCCAGCTGACCCCAGACCTGTGCGTGCCCCAAAGCAGCAGATTTAATGAAGCAAGTGGCCAGGTGAGGTCACAGACCAGATTCCAGGCATGTTTTGCCCACACCGGCTTGAAGGGTCTCTTTGCATCTTTCTGTCAGATTTATAGACACATCGGAATCTCATTTTTAAAATTCCAGCCTCTGAGCTTTGATATATTTCCTTTCTAGTGCTTTTCTGCTGTGGCCTGAGAAGCGAAAGGAATATTTGCATCTGCGTTGCAATTACCAGAAGGGGAAACTTTTAAAGGGTCTTTACAATTATTATAGTCCCATGTAAAATGTTGGCCTTTTAGGGCACAGGGAGGGAAGCGGTAATCTGGTTTTTAAAACATTTTCTTGTTTCAAGTGGAGTTGGTGTATACCCACTACCCTGTCTTGTCACCATGTCATGTCACCCCCACCACTTAGGCATGCTGACTGCCTTTGAAAGCTGTCGAGATCGTATGCCCTCGCCAAGGCTAACAGCTTGTCAACAAGACAGGTCAAAAGGGCCATTTCAGTGGCCAAGCTGGCAGATTCTAGGTCGGATACTGGCAGGAAACTGAGGCCCAGGGGCCAGTTTGGCCCTGGCTTTCGCAGTAATGGTGTGGGGAGAGGAAGAGTCCTGAGCCCAGGTGCCAAATCAGATGCGGAGGCTCGTGTGGGTATTGAAGGACCAGACCCAAAGCCCCAAGGCCATGGGGATTAGAGATCCATGCCTCAGGTCTCCACAGTAAGCAGGCCAATGGTTGCCTCCTCATGTCTGCAGTGGGTCCTCGATACAGACGCCGGGCCGGACTGGATACGTGTTGGGATCTCTGTCAGCGTGGGTGCCTCACTTGGCCAAGGAACTTGCCACTGATTCCCCCGACTCCTTTCTTGCCTGGAGTGTAAATTTTGGTCTACTCCTTTCACATTTCTTTTGTGCCCAGTTTTCTCTTGATGGTGAACTGGATGGAGTTAAGTCTGACCCATGGGAGTTATGGGGATTTAGTCAAAAGAACAACAACCCCCCCCCCCACCCCATTCCTCTTCACCCCTCTTTCTTTTATCATGAACTGAAAAAGTGGATCTCTGGATCTTGCCTGGAACTTTTTTCTCAGGTGGCCAGGGTCGCAACACCAGGGGCCAAACTTCAGAGAGATCCTCTGAATGATTCCAGGTTCAAGCGCTTCCGGGCGAGGCGGTACCAGGTGCCCGGATTATCATGGTCAGTGTATCTGGAATGTGAACCGAGCCCAGAGTCAGGCTGGTTGAGAAGAAGGCAGATTTGCGTTAGGCGTGGTGGTCAAGAGTTCAAGTTGATTACATTGGCATTTTTCTTTGGAAAGTTGCAAAGCAGTGACATTAAAATATCCTCCCCGCTAATGAAAGGTTTTAATAGAGCAGGGGCAAAGGACGTTAATGAGCATCGTGGCACCCTGGTTGCTGAATTAATGACTAAGTGAGGGAGTCCCAGACGCCAGGCTTATCTGCCATTAGGCATCTCTGAGCGGGCAGGAGGATCAAACTGACAAGCATCACCGTGGAGATGATTGAGTTTCTCAAGCAGCCTGTGTTATTTTAATTAGACCGGGATATTGAGAACATGGTGCATTGATAAACTGAAGAATTAACGAAGGCTGTTTCTTCTCCCTTCGTCTCTTTTCACCCCCTTCAAATGAAGCAATTATTTCCCTGACCTCAGGAACTGAATTTCAAAGAGGTCTGAAGACAGGCTGAGGCCTGCTGCTCTGGTGAATTCTGCGGGGCCCAATTACTGACCTCAGGAGTCAGCATTCCGAAGATTAGAGTCACGGGGAATTTGCTTCACAGACTCACTGCTAATAATATACCTTCCGCGCAGACACCATTAACCTGCCTTTTCCAGTTAGCCGGTCAGGTATGTCTCGGGGCAAAATTGTTATCAGCTCTCAGGGGGTCAGGCCCCGGGCTCTAATTAGAAACAGAGGCACCTGCAAGGGAATGTAATAAAAGCAGCCAGCGAGTAAAGGAGTAAAGGCTGACAGTGAAGGAAGGCAAGGTGAGAAGTCGTTCTCCTCCTTGGAACCCACGGGAACAATGCTCCTCTGGTGCTGAAAGTGTTCCAGATCTTATGGTTTCTCCGGCTTCTTCAAACTAGCTCCGATCTTCCCCGCGAGTTTTAGTCCAAGAGGTGGGCAAGGGATATTGTTGATATTGACCTTACTTAGAGGCGACTGAGAACACAGTGAATTCTTCCCCTTGTCCCCACACCTGGACACCTCGCTCGCTTATAGTTGAATGAACATTTGTTGAGAGATGCTGGGTGCTGGGCTCGGTGCTTGGATGGACAGTAGGCCCTCCCGGGGGGGTTCCCTGAGAGAACTGAGCGTGGATGTCCGGGGTGTCCGCAGTGGCTCGGGAATGAGCTCGTTTCCTATGCAACGTGCCCTCCCTGGGAGGATTGAGAACACGTCGACTCTTTTTCTGTAGGGCTTAATTTCTCAGGTAACATCCCCGGTGAAGGCCGGACCACGGGCACAGTGCTGTTCCCCCACCCGCCCTGCCATAGCCCAGAGGGACTGGCAGCTGGCCCGGCAATGATGTGGCATGTAAAGGTGACAAAGACCATGGGTTCTGGCAGTGATGTGTCACGGGGGTGTGACAAAGATGAGGAGAAGGGGTGCGTGCTGTGGGAGCACACGGATGAAGAGCCAGCTTGCTCAGGGAGGGTAGGAGGGTGAAGGAAAGCCTCTGGATGCTTCCATCTGAAGGAGGTGCAGGAGGTGGTCAGCAGAGGGGAAAGGAGTGTCCAGGCAGGGGGGGAGTGCGACAACAGGAGGGAAGGGACAGAGAACGGATGATTCCAGGTGGACATTTGGCGACTCCTTGGTATTTAGCACAGAGTCTACGTACATGACACGTAGCAGGTGCTCAGTCGACACTTGGGTAAATCAATGAAGAAGGGAACGAAGTGTGACTGGAGAAGACAGTGTGGCTGTGGGGAGTGACTAGGAGGGTGGTGAGGGCGGGGAAGGGGTGGGGGGTGAGGGACATGTCTGGAGAAGTCAACAGGAGCCTCGTCAGTCACGTTCAGCAATTCGGGCTTCATCCCAAACGTCCTCAGGGGCTGCTAACGGCAGTGTGGTCCTGTAGCCTCTCAGTCATGTGCTGGGAGTGTGACCAAGTATGAAAGCATGCTTCTTCGCTGGAAAACAGGCCTTGCAATGAGCTGATAACGAATATGCCCTGATCCCCGGCTGAGTCCCCCCTCTGATGGGCCTCTTGAGGTTTCCTTCTCTGTGTGGGCTTGCTGTGTTCTCCCTCTTCTTCTTCTCTCCATCCCTCAGCTTTTCTTACCCCTCTGTTCTCCCCCCAGGGCCCTGGCTCCACCTGGAGTGGAAGAGCCAGAACCTCAGGTCCCATGGTTTGGGAGAAAGGTCCAGTTCTTCACGTTGTATGGCAAAGCAGCTCCGAGTCGACCCCGTAGTGTAACTCTGCTGTGTCACTATGCCCAGGGCCTTATTGAACATTGTTATGATTCCACCCCTGTTCTCTCTCCACTTACCAACTTTCCAAAAGTACCAAGTAGGTAATGGCACTGCGTTAGGGCCGTGGAATTAGCAGGAACTCTTCGCAAAGCTGTCACGTTTCTGGGCAGGTTAGCTTTATTTTAAACATTCATTTTATAACGGAAGCAGTGTTTCAGAGTGGTTTTTGCCTTCACTGCAGGACTCTGCTCTTTCCAGTGATCAAGAATCTTTTCTTGACACTTTTATAACATTCACACCGCATTTATTCCATCGCAGACTCTGAGAGACTCTGAGGCTTAAGGTTGGCTTCCAAATGGACCCCTAGTGGGGAAGCTGGTCCTGGGGGGGGGGTGAGGGCAGACTCCGGGCGCTCACACCCCTGCTTCGACCACAGGGACTTGGCACTGCTCCGGAGCTACCCTTGGGGTCAGATTCTGTCAGAGTCCGGGGTTCCACAGTTGAGCAAAGGCTGAGAACCACTGCTCCAGAGAGCAGCTGCAGGCTGACTGCCTGGAAATGGGCAAAGAGCCACCGAAAGTCAGCACCATTGAGTGCCCTGTCTTCAGCCAATGGCCTGGAGCACAAGTGCCCACGAGGTTCACCACAGCTGCACTTTAAGGACCTGCGATCATTCTCCCGTTTCTTCTGAGAAGTCTTACGACAAACCACCCACGAGATTTAAGAGATGAATCCAACCGCGGGGAGCAATCAACATTTTTGACCTTTTCTAGGTATCAGGCCTCGTGCTAAATGCTTTATGAGGGTTATTCCTCTTACCTCCCTCAGAAACTGGAGGAAGACGTTTGGGGAAAGAAGCGGAAGAAATGTGGACGTTAAGTCTAAGAAGTCCTCAACGGAGCACAGATGAGCCAGAAAGAACATGGTTTCAAATTCCTCAATTCGAAGCTGCTAGATTGGAAAGGTCTAATTGGAAGCTACGTCTTTAAACGTTTCAACTTGTCTTTAGTAGGGTCATCAACAACAGATGCCATGGAGCAATGCCGTGCACATTCTAGAATTGAGGCTCTCACATTTTCATCCGTAAATACCACCTGGAAGTGTGACAGAACTAGAGACTTTCAGTCTCCACCCGCAGAGATACTAATTCAGGACATTTATTATCAGGTGAGAATTGCTGGTAGACTGTACTGATAGGAAGGTCAAAGTGACCACCATTAAACCTGCAAGCTGGCTCTGTTTTAAGTTCATTTGCAGCCGAGAAAGGCATGGCTGCTAATTACCTCGGAAACCGGATCGATCCACTTTTGGTCATTTTACTGTGAAGCACTGAGCAAGTGTGGCTGGAATTCAGGATGGCCCGGTATGTTCAGCATTTATCTTACTGTGATAGAAATATTCGTCCTTCTCTTCTTTCGTTATTTTCTTATAAGCTGCAAGCTGTGCTAATAAGTAGCCAAGCCTTTCTTCACAGCTGATTATTTTGTGGAATGTGTCCCTGTGCATACAACCAAATCAGCCTTGAAACTATATTTCCCATATCAGTAAGCTTGGAGACCATTTGGGAAGACCCTTTCTTCACTGGGGCCAGAGAACTCCTACTCTTGTTGGTTTTGAATGTTTCTTTGGCTGACCATGCCCTCGTCACCCTGTCAAATCTTATTGATCCTTAAAGGCTTATTACAAATGTCATGTCCTCCTAAACCATTTCCTGATTTGCCTCTTCCATATCCCTTTTCCTGAATAGTCAACTCTGACTGCCATTACCTTTGAACCCACAATACTCGTGGTTACAATTCTTTAATGGAGCATCTTTTCTTTTTTCTTTCCTTTGCCTTGCTTTGCTTTGCTTTGCTTTGCCTTGCCTTGCCTTCTCTTTTCTTTCCTTCTCTTTTTTTCTTGCTTTCTTCCATTTTTATTGCTTTATTCACTTACTTAGAATGCTTATGACAATACTTAAGCGCTACTGAAATAGATATGGTCAGAAGTGAAACCTCAGTCCTTCATGTAAGTTTCACTCCCCACTATAGACCTTTCAAAAGGTATTTGCAATATGTATGTCTCCACATATCCACCCCTTCCTCCTAAACACACACAGACTTATTGTGCTTTTGGGGGGTAGTTTTGATCCATAACAAAGTAGGCTTCCTTTCAGCTGCTCCAGCACGTGTAGAATTTCAAAGAAGGTTCAGTCTGTCCTTTAATTTGGATTTAAACAACAGTGCAACCCATAGATAAATTTGTGCATGGGTTTCCTAGTCTCTCCACCTCGCTTCTACCTTTTTGAGGGCACAAGGCTTTCTCTGTGGGCTCTCCTGGGGCCACCTCCCCCCCCCCCCCGCAGATTCTTACAATTGTAGATAACAGTGCTGCTGGGACCGGTTCCTAACCATCTTTCTCTCCCTCCTCAGTTCTTTGGCTTTTTATTCTTCACCTAGGGCTTGGAGAACCTTGTCTGTGAAAGGCCAGAATGTAAACGTGTTAGGCTTTGTGGGCCATGGAGTCTCTGTTGAACTGTTCACCCCAAAAGCAGCGGAGGCAATGTGTAAATGAATGGGGGTGTCTGTCTTCCAATAAGCCTTACTTACAGACACTGAAACTTGAATTTGATTCCTTTTATCTTTTTCCCCATTCGACAATGTGAAACCTGTTCTTAGCCTGTGAGCCATACAAAATTAGGCAGTGGTCCAGTTTGGCCTAAGGAACATAGGTACCAACCCCTGCCCTCCCCCAAACTTCACATCCTTTTGTATCTGGCTCCTGATGAAGTTGCCAGCAATTTTCTATTTGCCTTATAATGGGTGGAGCTGGGGCATGGATCTTCAGATTCTGGGGTCTGAAGAGGGAAAGCAGAAGGGCTCTCACAATGTTCTGGCCTTCAGGTAAGTATCTCAGATGCAACAAACAAAAAGCAAGATTAGAACTTCTGATCTTTCTGCTCTTCTGTGTTTTTCTTACAACATTAAAGGACTATTTCCTTCCAGTCTTGATTTAAAGCATCATTGTTTATTGTACATATTTTCTTCTACTTGACTCCATATAATTAGTTTCCTGAAAATAAGGGCTTTTAAAACCCTAGTGTCTCTGCATCATCTATCCAAATGTCTGGTACAAATTCAGTCCTCAAATCTTTTGAAAGGAACTGATCGTAAGAATTCCTATCAACACTTTATTTCTCAACCAACACTCTTTATCCACATTCTATCCATTTCTACTCCTTTCTACTATTCTCTCTATAAATTAGCAAATAGAAAGCAACCAGAACATGTCTTCAAAATTCCTTTACATAGACTTTCTTGGAAACCAAGAAAAAAATGGGATATGATGGATGGAAGCTATATCTACCTCTCTAGACATAGTTTCATTTCTTTCCCCAAATCCCAAGGCTGCTCTCCCTGGGAATGCAGGGCACAAATGTGTTCACCTGCTGTCCTGGGATGAACCTCAACATGGTGGATTTGTGTGGGCTTTCTAAAGTGTTCAACACTCACAGCCACTTATATGAAGATGACAATAAGATTCTGCTTGTGCTTTGGTTGAATGTATCTTACATCTGTGACTGAGTCTAATGTTGCTCTGATCCCCCACCTCCACCCTAGATCTGCTTTCCCTGCCTTTCTTGAAAGCAGATGTGGAATTCATAGTAGACAAGGAGTCTTTCTTTATGTGATTAATGTCAGAGTTGTAGTGACCATGGAGAAATGTACATAGATCAGAATGGCAGCAGGGAGTGGACTGGTCAGAGAGAAAGGTGCCCCGACGTACTTAAACATATCTTTGGCTCTGGAATCCAAGCTAACATATCAGGGTCTTCATTTACAAAGTTTTCCCTGGTCAAAAAATAAAACGTCTAACAAGCCTAAAGTATACTCAGTAGCCGTATTAAAGTTCTCATAAATCATTTATGAGATGCAAAGTAAACATGCCTGGCTCTTTGTATTTTACTTCCTTGGCATAACACGCGTTTCAGCTGGCCTCACGTCAGCATGAGTATTTTCCTCAAACATTCAAACTCCTCCTTCTAATGTGATATTTTATTTTATTTTATTTTATTTTATTTTTTTGAAATGAATACTTGACTTTCCGTCCTCTAAACAGCCAACCATGTGGCCCATACGGGCAGTTCCAAAATGCAGGCTGCCATTCCTGACAGTGTGATGTCCTACTGCTCGTAAGCCAAAGAGTAAGCATGTGCTATATTTATCTACACTGGGCCTTTCCTGGACACAGTTGCAAGAAATCATGGAAACCTGTGGCACTTCTTTTTTTTTTTTTCATTTAGTTTAATTTATTTTTTTAATTTACATACAAATTAGTTAGCCTCTAGTGCAACAGTGATTTCAGGAGTAGATTCCTTAATGCCCCTTCCCCATTTAGCCCATTCCCCCTCCCACAACCCCTCCAGCAACCCTGTTTGTTCTCCATATTTAAGAGTCTCTTAAGTTTTGTCCCCTCCCCCCGTTTTTATATTATTTTTGCTTCCTTTCTTTTATATTCATCTGTTTTGTATCTTAAAGTTCTCATATGAGTAAAGTCATATGATATTTGTCTTTCTCTGACTGACTAATTTCGCTTAGCATAATACCCTCCAGTTCATCCATGTAGTTGCAAATGGCAAGATTTCATTCTTTTGATTGCCGAGTAATACTCCATTGCGTGTGTATACCACATCTTCTTTATCGATTCATCCATGGATGGACATTTGAGCTCTTTCCATACTTTGGCTATTGTTGATAGGGCTGCTATAAACATTGGGGTGCATGTGCCCCTTTGAAACAGCCCACCTGTATCCCTTGTAAATACCTAGTGGTGAAATTGCTGGGCTGTAGGTAGTTCTATTTTTATTTTTTTTTAAACTTAATTTTTTTTAAATGTCTTATTTATTCTTAAGAGAGAGAGAGAGAGACAGAGCAGGAGCAGGTGAGCGGCAGAGCGAGAGAGGGACACAGAATCTGAAGCAGGCTCCAGGCTCTGAGCTGTCAGCACAGAGCCCGATGCGGGGCTTGAACTTATAGACTGCGAGATCATAACTTGAGCCAAAGTCGGACACTTAAACGACTGAGCCACCCAGGCACCCCAACTTTTTTTAAATTTTTGAGGAACCTCCATACTGTTTTCCAGAGTGGCTGCACCAGCTTGCATTCCCACCAACAATGCAAAAGAGATCCTCTTTCTCCGTATCCTTGCCAACATCTGTTGTTGCCTGAGTTGTTCATGTTAGCCATTCTGACAGGTGTGAGGTGGTATCTCATTGTGGTTTTGATTTGTATTTCCCTGATGATGAGTGATGTGGAGCATTTTTTCATGTGTTTGTTTGCCATCTGGATGTCTTCCTTGGAGAAGTGTCTATTTATGTCTTTTGCCCATTTCTTCACTGGATTATTTGTTTTTATGGGTGTTGAGTTTGATAAGTTCTTTACAGATTTTGTATACTAACCCTTTATCCGACATGTCATTTGCAAATATCTTCTCCCATTCTGTCGGTTGCCTTTTAGTTTTGCTGATTGTTTTCTTCGCTGTGCAGAAGCTTTTTATTTTGATGAGGTCCCAATAGTTCATTTTTGCCTTTGTTTCCCTTGCCTCCGGAGACGTGTTGAGTAAAAAGTTGCTGTGGCCAAAGTCAAAGAGGTTTTTGCCTGCTTTCTCCTCGGGGATTTTGATGGCTTCCTATCTTACATTTAGGTCTTTCATCCATTTCGAGTTTACTTTTGTGTATGGTGTAGGAAAGTGGTCCAGGGTCATTCTTCTACATGTCGTTGTCCAGTTTTCCCAGCATCATTTGCCGAAGAGACTGTCTTTATTCCATCGGATATTCTTTCCTGCTTTGTCAAAGATTAGTTGGCCATACGTTTGCGGGTCCATTTCTGGGTTCTCTATTCTGTTCCATTGATCTGAGTGGTTGTTTTTGTGCCAATACCATACTGTCTTAATGATTACAGCTTTGTAGCACAGCTTGAATCTGTGTCACCTCTGTTGCCATAATATGGTTAAGAGTGAGTGTTGGCAAATGACAGCAACGTTTGCTTTTGTATGGCTCATGAGCTAAGAATGATTTCAATATTTGAAAATTCTTTCAAAAAACCAAAAGAAGAATATTTAGTGATCTGTGGAAATTGCATCAAATTCAAATTTCAGTGTCCACAAATAAAGTTTTGTTGGCTCAGAGCCACACCCATTTGCTGATGTGTTACCTGAAGTTGCTTTTGCTTACCCTGGTGGAGCTTAGACCTTCGCAAGCAAAGGCCTGGAAAGTCCTTCACAGAAAGAGCTTGCTGAACCCTGGTTTAGAGCTTGGGGTTTGGAACAGACTTTCTTGGCTTGAATTCTGGCTCTGCCTCTCACTGTGTGAAACCTGTACGTTTTTCTTGTCTATAAAGTATTTTCTGGTCTGTAAAAGATGGTCTTCTTCATTGTTTTCTTGTGTGAAAAGAACTAAATGGGCTTCTCTGGGTTCCTCATTCCCTCTAGATGTCACTGTTCCAGTTGGGAGAATTCCACTCCTTCCTGATCAAGTCCCAAATGTTCACTAAGAGACTTTGCTATGTTGTGGACTTAACTGGTATTCGGATTCGTCGCATAACAGCCTGTCAATCATTTGGGTTTGGTTTTCTATCAGGTCAACTCTAACCTGATAAAGGAATACTTTTAGCACTCACAGAAAAACCATGTTTTTTTCTTTGTTGCCTGGAGGTGGGAATTCCAAGGTTTGAGCATGTATTCTGTAGTTTTAATTCAGCTTGTGCATTCAGAAGCAACCCTCTGGGCCTGTGGTCTTGGCATTCTTCCCCCTGAGCAGTGAACTGCCCAGTTCCTGAGAGCCCACCCACCGTAGGAGTGCTGTGTCCAGGGCCACAGGCACTGATTTGATCAGGTTCATCAGTGCTTGTCGACCTTCCAGCATCACAGATGGGAATCTCACTTCCTGTGTCCATTTCAGGATGATAATCATGCTTCTTTCCCAGTGTTATTCAGTATTAAGTTATCCCTTACGGTTATTTGTTTCAACACAACAGAAATTCAGTCTGGTAAAAGAACACTTGTTGGAAGGATGCTGCGTGGCAAACCAAACTAAAGGGAAAAAATAAAGAGCTGCCTACCAGGCCTTAAGAAGGAGCCAGGGAAGTTGTGTGAATTGCAGAGCACAGAGCTCATTTCAAGATGTTGCTTTCATGACTCACCCCCAGCACTGTTGCTTCTATGACTTCACAAGACATTGGAGGGTCTCGGAGAGCAAATCTGATGGGCCACCCATGGAGTCAGGAGGGTGGGTCTTGTCACTGAAATCCTCCAGAATCATATTGAGTGGCAGAATGCCCAGTGGTCTCAAATAAGGGGTGTCAACCTCACTCCAGCCTTTAATTTTTAATTTTTTATTTTTTTGGTGGTGGTGGAGAATAGTGGTGGTGGGGAAGGTAGCTATTAGTTAGATTGTCTCTAAATTTCAGTTCCCCAAACTATAGAATCCAGATAATAGTATTTATTTTGCGTTGTTGTAAAGAGTAAGTGTAATAATATAGAGAAAGTGGTCTATACCATGCTTGACACATATTCAACATGCAGTTATTTCCTGATTATTGTTCTCTGCATCAATTCCCATATACAACATTTTTCCATCAAAATATTGTGCTCTCAGCACCTAGGGCTCATAATCTAGAACTCCATTTCAGTTTCTAGCCATAAGCACTCAAAGATAAAGGGAATAGATCGATGCAATAGTTCATTTCTCTGTAAACAAATTATTTAGGTCACTATCAAAGCTGTCCGTATTGCAGGTAGTTACAGGTAGGTAACTATTTCCTGACCTATTTCTATGTTAGATTGAAATCTCTCTCAGGACAAGGCTGAGTCTTCTTTTTTTTTTTTTTTTTAAGCTCAGCCAATACTCACTGAGCATCTACCAAAGGTAAAGCTTACCGCGGGGTGGGCAAGAAGGTGTACAAAGGGAATTCTGTGTTAGTAAGAGTGAGGACATTGTACCTTCATTCTAGAACAATTTCAATGTGGGAGGAAGGGTGTTAATCTAAAGCAGCTGGAAGGCAACTGACTCTGGGGAGTGTTACTGGGGGGCGTTAAGGGGCTGTAGAGAAGGTTCAAGATTACTGTAGTGTCCAGTGGTTCTATTTGAATACAATGTCGTTGAGAAGATGCTATTGTGCTGTGTTTGCTGACATAAAGGGGCTTAAGTGTGTTTTACTCCTGTAGCCAAAATTGTGAGTGGAAAAAAAAAAAGGATGCCCAATTAGTTGTCTGTCTATGCGTTTTACAATACAAAGATTTCTCAAGTCTGCGAGTCTTGACATCAGCCCCCATCCGATGAGTCACTTTAGATAACAAGTTAAATTAAAGATAAAACCGAACGTCCAGTGAAACTATTTTTTCAAGAATGAGGCCAAAATAAAGACATTTTTAGACAAAGACAAGCAAATAAAATAAAACCCCAAGACCCTGCAGGAGACTCCTACCAATAGGTCTTCACTCATGAAAGGCTAAAAAATATATTTCAGGAAAAAATAAAATGACCCCAGAGGGAGCACCTGAGATGCAAGAAGGAACCGGAATAAATAATATGGTGTACGTCTTGGTAAATGTAAACAAACACTGACTGCATAAGCAATTAAAATCTAATTTACAGTGTATAACATCAGTGTAGAAATAAAACCCTCAAATACATAACATGTAAGTCACAAAGCATGTGATCAATGTTGAAGTGCTCTAAGGTTCATATGGTGCTCAAAATGAAGGTAAAAATATTGATTAACTTCTAGTTTTTAAAGTTACAGATGCATGTTGGTCATTTATAGGACACCACTAACAGAATAGACAACCAAAATGTAATTTTCAAATCAGAAGAGGCAAAAAATGAGAGAGAGAGAAAAAAACAGCAAAGCTAAAAAGAGGCAAGACAGAGGGGCAAAAACTAAAAAGCTCTGGACAAGGAGAAAACACAAAACAAGGTGGTAAAAATCAATCCAAATATATCATTAATCAAAACGAATATTAGTAGACTATAATATGTAGTTAAAAGGCAAATACCGGAGTGCCTGGGTGGCTCAGTCGGTTAAGCATCCAACTTCAGGTCATTATCTCACAGTTCTTGAGTTCGAGTCCCTTGTCAGGCTCTGTGCTGATAGCTCAGAGCCTGGAGCCTGCTTTGGATTCTGTGTCTCCCTCTCTCTCTGCCCCTCCTCTGCTCATGCTCTGTCTCTCTCTGTCTCAAAAATAAATAAAAACATTAAAAAAAATTAAAAAAAAAAAAGACAAATACTGTCACACTGGATGAACAAGCCAACAATAAGCATCAATGCAGTAGATTCAGATATGAACTTTTTTTTTTAAACGTTTATTTATTTTTGAGAGTCAGAGAGTCAGAACATGAGCAGGGGAGGGGCAGAAAGAGAGAGGCAGACACAGAATTGGAAGCAGGCTCCAGGCCCCGAGCTGTCCGCACAGAGCCCTCCGAGGGACTAGAACTCACGAGCCGTGAGATCATGACCTAGGCTGAAGTCAGACGCTTAACCAACTCAGCCACTGAGGTGCCCCAGATATGGACTGTTGATAACAAATACATATCAGTGCAGCAGATGATTCAGATATGGACTATTTATAAGTCCTCATAAAAAGATACTGAAGGTTGAATATAAAAGAATGGAAAAAATTATAACAGACATGTACAAACTCCAGATAACTGGAATAGCCAGGTTAATATTAGATAAAAGCTGGTTTTAAGACAAAAGGCATTTGGGAGATCATTATATAATGCCTACTGAGAAAAGATTCACAAGTTGATGAAATTACAAAGTAGACAAAACAACAACGATCCTAGTGGGAGACTTTCAGACTACTCCATCAGATATTTATAGATAAGCCAGATAAACATTCATTAGGTATATAGAGTATTAACAGCATCTAACAGACATATATGGAACACTTCCCCCAGCAATTGGAGAATATACCGAGGATCTATAAGCATTAACCTAGTTTTTAGACATAAGGCAATCCTCAACAAAAATTAAAATGAGTGTCATTTGAGACCACATTGTGTAAACAGAATGCAAACAGTTAGAAATTGTAACACAAAAGACAACTTGAAGACACAGCATAGGCTGAGAATTTAAAAATGCACTCTGAAACCTCTCATGAATCAAAGAAGCAACCAAGATGGAAATTAGAAATTATGTGAAACTGACGGTTAATGAAACTGCTGTTCTTGGAAATTGGTGGACAGTTGATATTCAATGCCAGCTGGTGATGCCATATAGAAATGGCGTCCCAAAGATGCCAGAACTTCTGAGTCTTTTCAGAGGATCCCGGGAACCTGGTATTTTTAATGAGGGCTTTCTGATCTTTACAGCACTGTGTGGGTTCTCCCTGACCGCCCACTGAAACACTGGCAGGCCTGTTGGTCACCTGTTTGCTCTTCCCAGGGGAAGTGGGAAGTCACTGAAAGTTTATTGAACTGGAGAATGATTTGATCACACTGGTCCGATTCAAAGCACTCCAGATCCAGTAATATTTTATGTATATTATTTCATACATGTAATTATAATATATATTTACATAAATTATATATTATATAACTTTATATAAATATATGCATATAAGTGATTATATGTATGTGTATGTATATATATATATGTGTGTGTGTATATATATATATATATATATATATATATATATATATATTTTAATGAATCTGGATCAATCCCTCACTGCCACAGTTGACATAAGGCAGCTATCAGTTGATTGTGGCATTTTTTCACTTTCCCTTGGGTGCACAGAATCCCTGCAGATTCTGTAGCCCAGAAAAATGACAAAGGCCCCTGGTCCTAGGTCTCTGGTGATGGCTGTGGCCATTGTTCCTTTGCTTTGGTCTGTTGGATTTTGACACGTAGTAAGCATCTAGTAAATGTTGGTTGTTGTTGTGGTTGTTATTTATGAGCCCCATTAGCAAAACAGATTTCATAAAACTGACATTGTGGCAAAGGTCTGAGGTTGTTCAACACTTAGGATCGAGGTCATGACCTAAGCATAGAACCCTTTTAGAGTCTGTTAAATGAATGAATGAAGAAGCCACGAAGCTGGCCAGCTTGATAGAAGGCCTGGTCTGGGCAGGCTGCTTTAACATGGGAACCTTGATCTGTAACAGAGGAAGCAGAGAAGGAAAGGAGCCGTGTATAGGTGGGGAAGACTCACCCAGATGGGGTGTTCATCTTCCTGAGCCCTCCTGTCATTGAGATTTCAGTTTAAAACGTCATCTCAGAACGGACTTGCCTGGTCAGCCAGTTACTCCCATCACATGGCCTTATTCCAATGATTTGAAAGGAGTTTGTTACAATCTGACATTTTCTTGTTTATTGATTTATTTCCTATTGAGCATGCTTTGCTGGAATAAAAGACAAATGTCTGTCTCGTCCACTGCTGAGTCTCCAGAACCTAGAATGTGCCCTGCACACACAGGTACTCCATTAATATTCATTGTCTGAGTGAGTGTATACTTTGCAAATTTGCCTGAGCCCAGCTTTGTTTTTATTTATGTACATTAGGAAAAAGAGAGTTCACTAACATCTGGATTCTGGCAAGATAGGAAACGCAAGTAAGGACACGTTAGCAATTGCATTTATATTCCCCATTTTTCCCCCTGTAAATTTATATGGGCCTTGAAAAAGATTAAGATGGAGGGATTCTTTTTGGAAGTCTCTCGTTTGATGGAAGCCAGCGTCTCTACAGAATAGCGCTTATTTCACAATCTAGAGAAACTTCTGGATGTAAAAGGTGGCATAGGCTGCAAACCAAATTCAACAAACTTTGGAGATGTGCAAGTCCCTAAACAGGCATTCTTCCTTTGGTCTCAAATCAGAGAGATTTGCTAACAATGTCATTTCTTCCGTTTGGTTTTGCAGCTCAAACAAAATTTTCACTCTTGCCTAAACCCTGACATGCAGAAACGTGGTGTTAAAGCAGTTTTGACAGGAAAGGAAGCTAATTGTCCTCATTTCATGATGAAGCTTTTAGTGTTGTTAGGAGTACCATATTCTGTTCATAGAAGTCTTGATTTCATGTACATTTAACATTCCAAAGTGCTTTTTCCTTTATATTTCATTTCATCCCTGCAGTATTCTTAGGTGTCAGTTATCAGTCCCATTTTTAGAAGATATGAAAACTATAACTCAGAATGAATACATGCTTTGCCCAGGGGCATTTAGCTACTTATCGGAAGACCTGGGTTTTAGTCTTGGCTTTGCTATATATCATGTTCCATGCTCTTATCTCCACTGTGTTCAGTCTCAAAGTTAACTCTCTCCTAAAAAGTTGGAAGCATCCCCAAATCAGAGCAATTAAAATATGGATTTAGGGAATGAGAGGAAATACTCTTGGATTACTTGTTCAAAAAAGGCTACATTTTACAGTTATCCAGGCATGTACTGATTATCACTGACAACATTAGATGCAACAATTAGCAAATTCTATTTTTTATGGGGCATTATAGATCATAGTTATGGGGGGATAATAATGATACCTTATAATTGTATTGTGCTTTTATCTTCCCAAAGGACTTTAAAATCTATTAGTTCATTTTATCCTTCCGAGTGATGCCTTAAATTCTTATAATATGGCATTTTCAGCAGGCTCTAGAGTCAGGTAACTCTTAATAACATTTGCAAACTACAGCAGAAAGCCCACGCAGTTGTGTACCACAGAAAGGAAGTTGCCCTTAAAAATGTCTGATAGCAAATTAGAAGTGGGGAAAGCAAAATCCTGCATGTTTAAACACTCAGCTACCTAATTCCCTTGGGATTTCAGGCACCGTTCATAACAGTGAATATTTTGGAATCAACTCAAACTGCAAACTGTATTCATTATAGTAGAGAGTGAAATGTCAGTGAGCATTTTTGCATTCGCTTGTTGCTGGGATTAAGACCACATTAGTAATTAGCTATAACTCATTTGCTTCAGTAATTACCCACAATTATTCAGAATCTCATGGGTAATGGAGCACACAGCACAGTTGGCACATGCTGCCTTTTGGGCACTGACCTCTTGGGTGAGAGGTCATCCCAGGCATGAGGAAGGGTGGGCTTTCAGCAGAGTCAGTTGGTCTGGTAGCAACACGTGCAAATAATTTACCAGAGACATGAAGAAAGACATTGTGCATGCAGGGGAAGCTTTATAATTTCTGCTGAAGTGAAGAACAGAAACAATTTTTGGCTTGTTTGTTGTTCGAAAAGAATGTTCTGGAAAACAATATGGCGGGCTTTCCTGGGAGGAGGCAAGACAGACTCAGGCTAGAAAGGAAATCACACGTCTGTTCTGGGTAGAAAACTACATGCGAGAGGGCAATGTGACTGAGGCAAGAGCTCCCTGAGATGGAAACGTGGAGTCTCAGTTCACGGCCCTTTCAGAAGCAAACAACACTCAGGCCTCACGTTACCTCATTCTGTGCAGAACCGTAAAGGTGGTTAACAAATGAATCTCTCCCTGGCTGGGGGGTTGGTTGGAATAATGGGTTTCCAGTAATTATGTCACAGGGGGACAGGTGCAAGACTTCAGTTTCTCTTCTCTTCTCTTCTCTTCTCTTTTCTTTTTTCTTTTTTTTTTTTTAGTGAGAGAATGAAGTACTCCTGAACTAATTTTTATAGCTTAGATTTATATTCTATTCTATATCATAACTGTTAAAAGTAGAGATTTTCGGGGTAACATGGAACGGTGTTCCAGTCCTGGCTCTCCTATACATAAACTGGGCAAATTACTTAGCCTTTCTGAGCCTCAGTTTCCTTTCCTGTAAAGTGGATAAATTAATAAGTACTATCTCATTGGGTTGTTGTGAAGATTCAGGACTAATGTTAAAGCTCTCACCATAGCACTTGGTGTTAAGTACACCATATATCCTTGTTTTTATTATTGCTGTCGCTGCCTTAAAAAGTGATACGTTGTACTATTTGTTCCACACAATCTCCCCGTGAGTGTCCCATCTCCATTTGACAAATGAGAAAACCAAGCCCCAGAAAGGGCATATGCTATGCTGAAGTTAACACGATTAGCACGGTAACCCATAACTCAGAACTCTGGTTGACTATTTTCCATTCAAAAGACCCATTGACTTGAGATAATTGCATTATATATACTCTATGTTAACCAGAGCACTAGCCTTTCTCCATATGTAATTGTCAAGGAAAGACTTTCCTTCCCTTTAGCTCCTTCAACTCTGCCTACAACTCCTTACTACTAACTACTCTTCTTTTTAATTAGTGGAACAGTCTGGTAGGCAGAATAATGGCCCATGAAGATACCCATATCTTAATCCCTAGAACCTGTGATTATGTTAGGTTATGCAGAGGATAGAATTAAGGTTGTTAGTCAGCTGACCTTAGAATAGGGAGATTATCCTGGATTATTTGGGCAAACCCAATGTGACAACCAGGATGCTTAAATGTGGAAAAGAGAAGCAGAAGAGAGTCAGAGAAGGACATGTGACAATGAAGAGGTTAGAGTGATCTCATATGAGCCAGGATTCCCAATTTTTGCTGGCTTTGAAGGATGAAGAAGGGGCCATAAGCCAAGAAATACAGGCAGTCTCTAGAAACTGGGAAAGGCAAGGAAATGGATTCTCCCCTAAAGCTTCCAGAGCCACTTTATCCATTTCCCCTATTTTGTGGATGAGAAAAACAAGGTTCAGTTTCCAAAGTCCTGCAGCTGAGGTGTGACAGAGCCAGGAGTTAAGCTCAACCCACTTGATTCTAGAGCCTGCGCGTTGAGGCTCTTCACTAAAGTGACATCTACCAAAGATATCTTGTTCCTCTGAACTGCTGTACAGAACTAGCTTCTCTACAGAGGACTTATGTCATGGACGGAAGAACCTGGCCTTTTAGAGTCAGTTCTACTCAGTTTTCTGCTTTTCATTAGTTTGAGGTTGAGTGTCTTCTTCCTTAAAATTCAAATGACGCCCCCTCAACCACCCCTCACCCCAATCAGACTGTTGTATGAATTGCAGCTGATGTGTACCACCTTCAACATGATCACCAACTTGGTTGATGGTCACAATTCATACTTTCTTGAGCACAAAGTTATTAACTCTCTGTGATTATTTATGTCATTGTTTTAAAGTCACCACAACAGTCCAGTTCTTCCGCCTGATCATTTTGTGTTTTCGAACCTATGACTCTTGCTTAAAGGTTAGCGTGTGGTTTGGATTTCATTACTTCTATTCCTAAGTGTTGAGTAAGTCAAATGGATAGGTGGTCATTCTTGCTGCAGTAGCAGTTTCAGGGATAATCAATTCATCATTTCTGTCCTCAGGAAGCCTAGCTTTACATGGAGTGGCTTCGGGGGGTGTGTGGCTAAAACAAATACATAATAGACTCACATAATGCCATCAACGATTGTGGTAGAAATGTACAAAGTGCTCTGGAGTGTCTGACAGAGGAAAGACCAGTTTTATTGGGGTGGTCCCGGAGAGATTGCATAAGGGAGTTAGTACTTGAAATGAACACTGATAGCATTATAGTTCTTTCAAGGGCAGAGGTGTCCGATTCTGTGTCCTCCTCCCCTCTCTCTGCCTCTCCCCTGCTCATGCCCTGTCTCCCTTTCTCTCTCCAAAATAAATAAACATTTAAAAAAATTTTAAAAAGGAACAACATGATCCAAAGTATGGGAGGAATCAGAAGTCCTCCGGGTTGACTGGACATGAGCGTCAAGTTCTGAAGTAGGAAGATGTAAGCCTGAGGAAGATGTAAGCCTTGTTATTCGAGGCTTGACTGGTGCTTCCAGAAGCACCCCTGGTCAGGAAGTTTAGGATGCACTGGAATGGTGGAGGGAGGGAGGGTTGGGCAGCTGAGGGGGAGAATGAAGTGGAGGCCAGTCAGGATACTTCCGCTTTAGTGTCTCTCATCCTTTTTTTCATTATCACTTCCCTAAGAAGTCTTTTAGACATCCTTCCTTCTAATTGCCAACTCCATGACGTTTTAAATTCAGATATACTGTATGTATGTTTATATAGTGTATCTATATTTGTACTTTAAACATAAAAAGAGACTTAAAAAAAAGATGCTCCCATCGCCCCCAAACCCAATTGTCACCCCCCTCAAGGTGAGCCTATTGAGAATGTATAGTATAGTAGAGGTGAGGAGAATCTGAATTAGTTAGGTGATACCTCGGAGCATGGAAAGGGGGCAGAAAGGGGAAGGTTTTGAGGAAATACAGGTGACAACTCTTGCAAAAGAGAAGCTGTGGAGAGAAGGTAGAGGATCCTGGACCATCCTTCTGAGAAGAAGACACTGTTACACAGACAGGGTCAGCTTTGCTCTCTCTACGCTTTCCTTCAATGTGTCAGCCTTCCTTCTTAGAATGCTGTATTTGGTCCTCACCTCAGCTTGAAGGCTGAGAAGGTAATTCTCCAGAGAATCTTCAGCGCTCCACTGTTCTGATTTTGTAGAGAGGAATGGCTGTCCCTGTCTCTCACACCCATACCTCACAGATCCTGCCCCATTTTGTGTCATGGTCTAGATCAATGGCCCATGAGAAGACTCCCTGAGACAACTGGTCAGAGTTCGTTTTTTTCCCAAGCCCAGAGGGAAGTTCACTCTGAACTAGTTCAGTTCTATCCTAGGAATGGGTGCCCATCCTCATGCCATGGGAGGGGACATTATGGCAACTTCTCAGGGGTCCTGCCTGTGTTGAGGTGTGGATGACGAAATGACACCATTGCCATCTTACCTTCGGTCTAGAATTCTCTTCGAACATTGAAGGTGACCCACACTAATAAAAATAGGGGGTTGGAATGGACAGCAATAGTATGTGGGGCTTAATTATTTGGATTGAGAGAGAGGGACAGCAGATTGTTTTCTATTTGTTTTTCTTTGATTCATAGTTGAAGTTGCCGCCCTGGTAGGTATATTGGTTTGGTTGTTGGATAGTTAGACTGGAAATGTTCTGAATGATAGGGCAATTGTTAGTGTGGGAGAAATTGCATCATCAATCTGCACATTTTGAATGTATACTTAATTATACTTGAATGCAGGTTGTTTCTTTCTTGTCCATTTCATCAACAGCTGATTGACCCCATCTTTCATATTTATGAGACTGGGTATTTCAATTGTTTTGTCAGTGAGAAGAAATGTGGTGTATAAGAAGTTTGTTAGACTATGTGTCAGAAGATTTGATTCCTCATTTTGGCTTTGTCTCTTACCAGCTGTATGATTTTTTTTTGTGTGTGATTTTTTATAAGACACACATTTTCTCACTTTTAAACAAGACTTAGGACTTACCTACCTGTCTGATGTGATTGTGGTAGGGCTTAACTGATAGAGGTGGTGGTGTTAAGGGAAACTTATCTTGCTGATTCAATGTCTTCAAAGGCCCCTCAAGCCAAAAGCAATTAGGACCAAACCAGCTTTATGGAGCATGCTAGCAGATTGGGCAGGCAGCTTCAGAATGCAAAAGGGAAGGCTAGAGGACTGAAGGAAGAACTCAACAGGGAGGAGTTCTTTGGTGAGAGTTGTTGAATACCTACCATGGTGAAAGCAGGAAGTCCTCCAAGTGAGGAGACACTCAAGAGAACCATCTAGAAAGCTTGATGTCTACCCTTTAGAGTTTGGAGGTTTGAGACTATTAATTGATTTCCTCAAGAGAACCTCTAGAGAACTTGATTTCTACCTTTTGGAGTGTGGGGTTTGGTACTATTATTTGATTTACTCAAGAGAACCATCTAGAAAGCTTGACTTCTACTCTTTAGAGTTTG
The DNA here is from genome assembly GCF_018350155.1 of Leopardus geoffroyi. Classification (NCBI taxonomy): domain Eukaryota; kingdom Metazoa; phylum Chordata; class Mammalia; order Carnivora; family Felidae; genus Leopardus; species Leopardus geoffroyi. Next base: position 27,428,248 of record NC_059342.1, read on the forward strand.
GGGGTTTGGGACTATCACATGATTTACTCAAGAGCACCAACTAGAAAGCTTGCCTCCTGCTCTTTGTAGTTTGAAAGTTTGGGACTATTACTTGATTTATCCCTGGAAAAAAATGGACGGGCTGTGGCTGAAGCTGCCATAATGGCAGAGAAAGGAGGCAGGGCTGCAGTGGGAGGGATCTGCACTCCCGCTGAAAGTGCAAATGTATATGCTTTCCCTGGGCCAGTGGAGGAGCCTGTTGAAAGTACTTGCCCCGAGGAAGCCAGCATGGCTGGCTGGATGCCACAGGCTAAGAGAGGCATATAGGAGATGCAATTTGCTTGGGTTATGCTCATGTTCTGGCCCCCAGCCAGTGAATAGCATCTCTTTCACTCTCAAAGATGAATGTCCCCAAGTCAAGATAATTTATATAACAGCTACTCTAGGTGTACCTAGCAAGTTAGGAAAGGCATTTCAGAGATTAGAGAATTACAAATTGGGGGTTCCCACTGGGTGATCTCGGTGGGTAAGAGTCAGTATTTGGGCTCCCTAGAGGACCTCGTGCCAGATACCAGATGTCCCTGTGAGGGAAAGATGAAGGTGACCATAGAATCTAACATCTGAATCAATCAAGGTTTCACCAGAAAAACAGTACCAGCAGGAGATAGAGAGTAAGAGACTTATTGTAAGGAATTGGTTTACTGATTATGGGGACTGGCTGGGCAAGTTGGAGCCCCTGAAAGGCAGGCCATCAGGAAGGGTAGGTAGGGGCTAAAACTGCAGATGACAGGTGCAATTTCTTTGCTGAAAAGCTTCAGTGCTGCTCGTCAAGCTTTCAACTGATTGAGCCAGGCCCACCCAGACTGTCTAGGATAATCTCTCTTAGTTAAAGTCAACCGATTATGGCCTTTTAGTCACATCTACAAAATATCTGCACAGCAACACTTCGATTAATGTTTGATTGACTAACTGAGGACTGTAGTCTAGCCAAGCTGACACATGAAACTGACCACCACATCACCCAAACCAGAGTGCTTTTCAGAGTGAAAGTGGTGGTAAAAATAATTGAAATTGCATAATTTTTGGAGACATTTTCCTTATCGATCAACAGTACAAATTAGTTTTATCATCTTGGTAGACCTCAAGTTCTATTAAAAAAACTATTTTAAATATAAAACTTCTTTTCACAGAAAAGTAAATGTAAGATAGCCATGTTTATATCACTTCTCTGCAGATTAAAGAAAACAAAAGCAGGATAATTTATCTGGATACATGTGTACCTAATTTTATCAGCTTTTTAACTGTTTCTGTTTCTAATACTATATCATTTGTATTTTTCTGAAGAATGAAGTTTTCGAAATAGTCTCATTATTTAAATTTTTTTTAATAGTACTGCCTGCAATCTTTCTCAAGGCTGAAGTTAAAAATTGGAAGTGTTGAAACACTTTCAAGTGGTACTTTTATGACACCATGATCTTTTTGATTGAGAAGATGCTCTGACTACATCAGGCAGGAAGTGGAAAGCGCACAAAAAATTCAGTTAAATGGAAGATAGTCTGAATTCTAGCTTTTAAAATATTTAAATTTGAGAATATTTGCAAATTCTCAAACTATTTTCAGAGTAATACATTTCTTCAATTAATATTTTATAGGACAAAACTCATAAAATGAATGGCTTCTACTTATGATTCATGTAAATGTTTCACCAACTTAGAGATGTGAAAATTTGGGGCATTCTCGGTTTCTTTTTATTCTGATAAAGAATAGAAATTCATCTATTTAAAAATAGAAGCTTCCTCAAAATGTACTTCTTACGTGTTGAGAAGTCCAAAATACAATTCTAGAAATCGCTCAATTTGTATGCTACCTGAGCTCTTTTAATATGTTTAGTTGCTTTTTTATTTTCATTTAAATTTTTTTTTATGTTTAATGTTTATTTATTTTTGAGATAGAGAGAAACAGAGCACGAGCAGGGGAGGGGCAGAGAGAGAGGGAGACACAGAATCTGAAGCAGGTTCCAGGCTCCGAGCTGTCAGCACAGAGCCCGACGCGGGGCCCGAACTCAAGAACAATGAGATCATGACCTGAGCTGAAGTTGGACACTTAACTGGCGGAGCCACCCAGGTGTCCCTGTTTAGTTGCTTTTTTGCCTTTACAGTGATAAATGTTACCGACTGCCTGTTTGCACATTTTTTTTCAATGATTATAATTTCTTAAAAACTTTAAATGCTGAAGCTTTTGGCCTTATACTTATTGAATAGTTTGAAGAAAGATCCTCACCTGTTTTCTCATTTATTTATTTTTTATTTGAGAGAAGAGAGAGAATTTGCTAGCTGGGGAGGGGGGCAAAGGGCGAGAGAGAGAAAATCTCAACCAGGCTGCATGCTCAGCGCGGAACCCGATGCAGGGCTCAATCCCACCAGCCTGGGATCATGACCAGAGCCGAAATCAAAGGCTGGATGCTCAACCCGCTCAGCCACCCGAGCATCCCTCCCCACCTGACCTTAAATAAATCCAACCAAAACTTAACTTATTTACATAGAAGCTCAATACAAATGTTGGACATTTATGTCAGTTTGCAAAATAACCCTTCAAAATTTCAAACATTTATAAAACTGAGCAGCAAAGAAAAAAAGTGTGCACCATCATGCTGCATTTTTGTTTTTTTTCTTTTGAATTCAGCATCGACTTTGTCACAAAAATGTTAAGATTCAGTTTGTCTGGCTGGAAATATATCTTTGTAAATTTTTGTAACTCTAGCTTCTATATTGATGGTAACATGTTGGATGCCATTAAATTGTGCGTGCCCTACAACCAAGACAAAATATCCTTCTGATCGGTGGGATTTTTAAAGAAAGTTTTTATTTTGAAATAATTTTCAAATTGCAAAACTGCAAGTTGAAAAAATTGTTCAGAGTTCGCTTCCCCTAATGTTAACACCTTTGGTAACCACAGTACTGTGGTCCAAACCAAGATACGAACATTTGTACAATGTTGGTAACTAAACTGCAGACTCCATGCAAATTTCAGGAGAGAGCCCTTTCACCCCCTTTCCTGTTCCAGGATGAAACCCCATGACCTTCATTTGCTGTGTCATCTCGGCCTCCCCCAGTCGTGACAGCCGTACATTCTTGGTCTTTCATGATCTTCCCACTCTTGACGAGTACAGGTCACTTGTTTGGTAGAATGACTCTCAGTTTGAGTTCGTCTGATGTTTTCTCGTGATCATATTGAAGATGTGCATTTTGGGCAGGAATATCTCAGAAGTGTTGTGTGTCCTTCTTAGGGCAGCCTGTCAGGGCATGCATGATATTAACATTTTTTTTTTTTTTGTTACTCCAGATATTAACCTCAATCAGTTGGTTAGGGTGTCTGTTGGGTTTGTCTATTGTAAAGTTACTATTTTCCCGTATATAACTGATAAATATCTTGGGTGAGATACTTTGAAACAATGTTGGTATCTTGAATCTCCTCAAATTTTGCTCAATGTTTTTTGCATCATACACTGATACCTCTTGCCTGCGACAATTATTACTGCGGCATTTGCCTAATGGTGATTTTTTGAAGAGTTTATTTATTTTGAGAGAGAGAGAGAGAGAGAGAGAGAGAGAGCGAGCATGTGAGGGAGCAGGGGAGGAGCAGAGACGGAGAGGGAGAGAGAGAGAGATTCCCAAGCAGGTCAGGTCCTAAGCAGCTGTCAACTCAAAGCCTGATGCAGGGCTCGAACTCATAAACTGTGAGATCATGACCTGAGCCAAAACCGAGAGTTGGATGCTTAAAGGACTGAGCCACCCAGGTGCCCCCTTAGTGGTGATTTTTTTTCCCCCTGGTTCCTTCTACATTTATAAATTGGGATTCTTCTGTAAAGAAGAACTCCCCACCCCCCTCCCCTTTATTGATGCAATAATTCCTTAATATTATTGTGCATTTATAGATAATTATTTTATTCTATGGGTTATAACCCAGTACTATAGTTATTTTTTTAAATCAAATTGTTGCAGCTCTGACCATGGGGAGTCCCCTAGGTTGTGTCCTTCCCCTTAATTTTTTTTTTTTTTTTTGAGTATAGTTGGCACACCATGTTATTTTACATTCAGGTGTGCAACACAGTGATTCAATTTCTCTATACGTTATGCCATGTTCACCATAAATGTAGCCACCATCTGTCATCGTACAAGGCGACTATAATATCATTGACTATATTCTCTATGCTGTGCTTTTTATTCTTGTGACTGATTCATTTCATAACTGGAAACCTGCATCTCCCACACTGCTCCGCCATTTTGCCCACCGCCCTACTTCCCTCTCCTCTGGCAAGCATCAAGTTGTTCTCTGTATTTATTCTCTGATTCTAATTTTTGTTTCTTTCTTTATTCATTTGTTTTGTTTGTTAGATTCCAAATATGAGTTACATTGTATGGCATATACAATAACCAAGATATGGAAGCAACCTAAGTGTCTATAGATAGACAAATGGATAAGGAAGATGTCTCTCTCTCTCTCTCACACACACACACACACACACACACACACACACGCTGGAATGTGTCCTTGCCTTTTGATGTGCCCCTCTCCTTTCTCAAACACTTCCTTATTTTCTGGCACCACAAGATCGTCCAGGCTCTTGTGTTTTTCCTGGCCCACCTCTAGAATCAATTCTTTCCCCCAGGGAGCTCTGATTCCTTTTATTGGAGAATGGAATATAGAAACCAAGATCTGGCACCGGGTATGCTCAGACTGCTGGAAGATAGTGTTTCTAGGCTCTCCCAGTAGACAGAACTAGGAAACGTATATATAAGCAAACAGATACACATTTCTATACCTATTTGTATATATATGAGTTCATACTGAGTACACGCGTTCATAACTTGATTCCAATCCAACAAATAAGTTCATTCTAGTTTCTCCCTTTCCTTAACTTTTACTTCTGTCCACAACAGTGAGAAATCTGGCTCTTGTTATTTACAATACAGGAATAACATAAATAGTGGCTGATTTGTACTATATAATACAGAGGAAACATTAGCTTTCACGCTACTCTCTACACATCAAGATTTCTTAGCCCCTGTTTCTCATGCATAGTTCACATGCACGCAGCCTATAATTTTCAGCGTTTCCACTGATCCTTCCATTTGGTAGCCTAATGGCTTTCAGTATGTTGAAGGCTGTTAGTATAATTTATGTCATGGGCCACAGCATAGCTACCTGGTAAACCAAGATGCCGGTAGGGTCATCCCTAACTATGCACTTCATGCTGTCCCCATAGAGGGAGTGTCACTTTGTGTCCGAAAAAGGTCAGGTCCCCATTCAGATTTAGCCATGTATTTCTCTCATGCTATCAGATAAAACCATGGCAGGAACTGGAAGTAGATAGAGGTCAGAGGTCCACCAGACCCCTTCTCATGAATTTCGTGTAACTGTTCGTAACAAACACCTCATAGAAATATCGCAGACAACAGCCATGACTGGGAGCTCCCAAAGTAAGCTGGGACTGTCTTGAATGAACTGGCTGTAAGATCAGCCTGATAAGACCTTTCTCTCTCTCTTAATCCTTACCTCACTCCAAACTTGGAGAAGCCAGAGGAAGTAGAGGATGGGAGGAGGAGAAGAGAAAGAGCAAGGTTAAAAAAAAAAAATCACAGAAAAAGTCATCCTATCCCTTCCACCTTTGTCGACATCCAAGCTGGTTCAGACACAAGCAGAGGTATGCGATTTTAAATGGCGTAAGACTGTGGCAGTTTGACTTTACGTTTAACTGACTTTTTAAAAAAAGTTTATTTTTGAGAGAGAAAGAGAGGGGGAGAGAGAGAGAGAGAGAGAGAGACAGAGACAGAGAGAATCCCAAGCAGGCTGCGCACTGTCCGTGTGGAGCCTGATGTGGGGCTCAAACTCACAAACCGTGAAATCATGACCTGAGCTGAAATCGAGAGTCAGATGCTTAACCAACTGAGTCACCTAGATATTCCTTAACTGGCTTTTTGATACCTGAAAAATCACTAGAAAAGTTATCGAATCTGCCTGGTATTTCACCTAGAGCAGAGAAGAATGATATAGCAAAATTTGATTGAAAGCAGTTTGTAAATGATAATGAGCTATATGCCCTATTCCTTTATTCTAAGACATTTCTTTCTTCATATTATATATATATTATACATATATAAAATATGTATATATATACATACATACACACATATGTGTGTGTGTGTGTGTGTGTATACATATATATATTTATTCTTCTGAAATTGGGATGCATCTTAACCCCAGTGTACATTTATGGAGGTGGTATCTTTCTTCCTTCTTTCTCCCCCCCCCCCCCACATTTCTTCTGAATAGCTGCTATTAAATCTATAATGTATCTTATAACCAGAACTGAGAAATTACTGCAGTTTTTTCTGTTTCATCCAGGATTCCTGAACTATGTATGCAATTTTCCTAATGAAAAATTGCTTCTTAAGCATGTATATTGAAGCATAAAGCTCTTCCTTGATTTCTTTTTTGTTGCCAGGTCAATAATTTTATACCAAACTAAGAAATGAGAAGGCACATTTCCCCATCTTTAGCTTTCTTTTATCTTATCTAAAGACAGATACCATTTTTTAGGCAAAACACGTTGCCTATAGTGTATTTTCCTTTTTCAATATGGCCCCAGATAGGGAAAGGAAAGAACAGGTCATTTCTGTAGGAAAAATTGGAACCAAGCTGAGAGCCTATCTGTTAACTCTGCCTTTTTCTCCCTCCCTCCCTCTCTCCCTTCTTTCCTTCCTTCCTTCCTTCCTTCCTTCCTTCCTTCCTTCCTTCCTCCCTTCTTTCCTTCCTTCCTCCCTTCTTTCCTTCCTTCCTTCCTTCCTTCCTTCCTTCCTTATTTCCTTCCTTCCCTCCTTCCTTCCCTCCTTCCTTCCTCTTTCTTTCTTTCTTTTTTGGTACAGTAAATTGTAGATCCGGATTGAGGTTATTCCAATCTGCAGAGCAAAACAATAACAGTGAGAACCAGCACAAAACATCCTCCTTTTGGCCGTGCTACATGCAAGTTTCTAATTTATGTAACCGAAAAAGGAGATTTAGAGAGTTCTGAAAAAAAAAATGGAGTTTCTACTGGAAAGACTGACAGACTCTAAACTACAAGGGTGTTGCCAGGCGCCACCATAATAAAAGGTGGCAAGCTTCCAGAAGTCCTCGCAGCTGCATGCCTGAACGTTATTAAATATCTAACTATAGTTTGCAGGCCCTGGCCAGCTTGTAACTCATTTCTGGCTGACACATTCCGGCTCGTAATTAGTGTAGTACTTCTATGGCCCTTACTTTTAGTTCTTTTCCTGTAAGATAGGTCTGTTCCAAAAGACAAAGGTGCACTTCACTCGGCAGTAGGGGAAATCCATGCGGTTGGGATTCTTCAGGTGGTCATGTGTGGCTGGGATCCACAGGGAAGGGAATTCTGTCTTCTTCGGACTCTCTGCAAAATGGCACGCAGATCCCCGGATTTTATTTCCGCCTTTGTCACCAGCCTCTTCCCTTACAAAATCTTAAGTTTTTTCGTTGACCTGCTAAGACGTAGAAACTTGACCACCTCTCTCCCTTGATCTTACTCCTCATGGACAAGCGTAGAAGGACACAGTCTGGCAAATGGAATGACCAGGATGTGCGCAGATCAAACATTTCGACAATGGGTCCGCAACCGACAAATTTCACGCTTGTCATTTGTCCTGGGTTGGTGGCATGTGTGCTCCGCTCAGGTGCTTCCCAGATTTCCCCACCTGCATAGTTCCGGGCTGGCGGGGCTGCAAGGCGTGGGAAGACGAAGCGATGTTTGGCAGTGTTCTTTTTAACCCTGGAAGCTGGGGGCGGAGCTCTGGTGCTGCTGTTGCTCTCACACACGTGGCCGCTCATCTTCCTTGTCAGTAGCTTCTCCAGATCCACTGGGTTATCCTTCAGCTTCTTCAACTTCTGGGCCAAGTACATTTCGCCCTCTGATGAAAGGCACCGGAGTCACATAATGTAATTCGACATTTTGGAGAGACCGGTGTGGATTTCGGTTTGCCTTCATGGGTTCCAGCTCAGTATCAGGGGTTCCAGTTTGTCCTTGCCACACCCCCCTTCTCCTCCACCTTTCTTTCCCAGCTGCCCGCGCTGCTGACTATAGGGTCATCGCCACACAGCACAGCCTTACATGGACTGTTTAATCATCACCCAGAATTGTGTAAGATCAAATCCCCATAATAAATCCCTTATTTTATATCACTCTTGGTGTTAGTGATTCTGCTCCTCTGATCATACTCTACTTGGTACAGTTGCATAGCTGTTGACAAGCTAAACCCTATGAGAGTGTTCAAGAAGAATTCAGTTTTCTTTGCTGAGGAAGACAGTTAAGGCTTCTTTCTTTTCTTTTTTGAACAGCCGAAGGAAGTGTGAGCGTAGAGATTCAGTGACTTGACACAGCAGAAAATACCAGAGATGACATTTGAACTCAGACGTTTCTGAGACCGTACCCAGTGAGCTGTGAGCAGGCACTACATGTAAACGGAAATCAAAGAGGTGTGTGTGAAAAGGTGTCCCATGTCACTGGTAATCAGGGTCACGCAATAAGATGCTACTTTCCATCCACCTGGGTGGCAAAAGGTTTTAAGGTTTAGTATCAGCAAGAATATTCTCCATGAAAAAGGGAACTCTCATGAATGGCTGGTATTCACTGGTCTAGCAACTTTGGAGGATGATTTGGTATTTCCCCAAATCTAAAGGATTCATGTCCATGACCCAGAAAATTCATTTGCACTGTCTACTCCAGCATACGTTTTCGTGTGTGCCCAAGGAGGCATTTTCAAAGATGTTCAGTAGAACAAGTCCATGTTCATTAATGTGAGTGTGACCCAAAAGCATGGTGGTACATCCACAGTATGGAATGAGGTAGATCTGTAGGCACTGAAGAGCTTCACGTATATTGTGGAATAAATAAAAAGGAAATCACAGGGGCGCCTGGGTGGCGCAGTCGGTTGAGCGTCCGACTTCAGCCAGGTCACGATCTCGCGGTCCGTGAGTTCGAGCCCCGCGTCGGGCTCTGGGCTGGTGGCTCGGAGCCTGGAGCCTGTTTCCGATTCTGTGTCTCCCTCTCTCTCTGCCCCTCCCCCGTTCATGCTCTGTCTCTCTCTGTCCCAAAAATAAATAAACGTTGAAAAAAAAAAAAAAAAGTTTAAAAAAAAAAAAAAAAAAAAAAGGAAATCACAGAATGATATGTTTCATAGAGTACAACTCCTGTGAAAATACACAAACAGAACAGGGCTATCTATTTCCCATGAGCAAATATGTGTAAGTAAAAATATTTACAAAGTTGACAAGCTAATACTGGCAATTACAAGAGATGAGAAGAAAAGTGGGATTGTACGTGGTGAAGTTGAGTTTAATTTATGATGTTTTATTTCTTTTACAAAGAAAATATCTTCATGTATTACCCATGTAATTCATATTTTTTGCTGTAGAAAAATAAAGGCAATGTGTCTGAAAGATGCATTATAGACCGTACGGCATATTAAAAGAGGGATGGTGTATTTGCAAAATGTTAATTTAGTTAATACTTTTCATTTTATGGCAAGGAAATTGGGGCTCAGAGACATGAAATGATTGGCTGAAGGCAGACTCCAATAAAAATTTGAAATCAGATTGGCCTGGAAAAATTGGTAACAGTTTCTGGAATTTTTTGTTAATAATCTCAGAAATACTTTGATGAAACCAGAGTTTACTTAGGGCCACCATCCTGGGGACCTTCTGAACAAACCAGATTCAGCTTCGACATTCATGATTTGGTCTTTTAACCATGTTGCCCATGGATTCTGTTAAGATCGTGCCAACACCACATTATCAGTGTTGAGTCTTGCAGCCTATGGCTAAAGCTACAAGTTTTTCGAACACCTTCACCCTCTGTTGCCTCAGTAAATTCATGTTTTCTGCAGCATATCCAAAAACACTTTGATCCCTGTCCTTCTTTAAGATGGTTCACATCTGTGATATTTCCCAGGAAGGCAGAAAACTCAGAGACAGTTCCCTACAAAGCCATTCTTTAAATCAACAGAAATATAATGGTGCCATTCTGAGTCCATTTGTTCTGATGTCCCAGGAAAGAAAGAATTGGTTTCTGCTTCTACGAATGTATTTTCATCTGGCCTTCTCAAGGATGGGAAATAACCACAGAACAGTCCAACACATGCAAATCTCTTTGGCCCAGAGCCTAATTCCAGCCTGCTTGTAGGGATCTGCTTGATTAATAGAATCTGAAAGTCCTAAATGTTACCCATCATATAAGTCTTATTTATGTTATCCCTGATAATAAAGGTCTTCTCCTAATCCCCGATTCTTACTCATTTCTCCGCCTCAGGTGCTCCGCTCCTGATGACCGGGGTGGCCACCTTGTATTATAATGATCTACTTTGGGTTTTTCTCTTTTGCTATATTGTGAGCAGGGGGAGAGCTAGGGAGATCTGGGGCTGGTAGAAATAGGTTCAGAGATAAGGGACCTTATCTCTACCTAATCTGTGGGTCTCAGAATCTTCTATCAATGTCTTTCGCACAGTGATAAAAGAGCTATCTTTTTATCATAGCTCCAACAACAACCATAGCAGTGTGGTACCCAAACAAACTTGTTTTAAAGATGTCACTTTTGGAGAATATTCAGAGAGAACTTGTTGCCTCCCTCCTCCTCCCTAGCTACCTGATCACCTATTTCCCCATCTTGGGCAGCAGAGTCTTTCTGAGGGCATCATTTCCTCCTCTACCATCCCGTCCTCAAGGACAGCAAAACCCCTCGTGGCTGCTGCCAGAAATAACTCTACTCCTCTCGTTTGAATCTGAGCCCCTCTCCTCCAAGCATGGCTCCATGATGCAGAAGTAAAAACACGGAAGCAATTGTAGCCGCCTCCAGCCTTCAGAGAATACGTTCTTCCATTAACTGTTTTCAGGAGTTTCTCTCTCCTCCCCAGAAAAATGAAATACTTTTTTCTGTGCCTTGATAGCCAGGAGTGTGATGTTACACTAGATGCCTTGTCCATTCTCTGAAAATTAGGAGGGGCAGGTCATGGCCTCTGCTTCTTCTCTGTGCTGAATCTCAGAAGAGTTGGAAACTGAGATTGTCCAACAGCCACGCTCCTCCAAGTCTTGTTCATTTTAGTGTCACATTTCTGAGCTTTTGTTCCACAAGTATTCAACACACACACAGATGTTATTCATATTCTTCAATCTACTGAAAAGAAAAATACCCAAGTCTACTGTGTTACCGGAACTGAAGTAAACATTGGCAGCAAGTGTGGAAGGACTGACTGACCCGGTGGTTTAATATTTTTCCACTTCAAGCCCTTAATGTGCGTCGTGTGAATCATCTAACAACAAAATGTCATGCTCTCCGTGAGGTTTCTCTGCTAATTACCCAGTGAGTTTTGCCTTCCCAGTTTTATGTTTGGTGTGATTGTGTGTGTGTGTGTGTGTGTGTGTGTGTGTGATTTTCTCCCATTCCTATTGATGTATAATTGACAAATAAAATTGTATGTCCTTGAAGTGTGCCACTTGATGTTTTGATATACGTATAGGTTGTGGGTTGCGGGAGATGATGGCCACAATCAAGCTAATTAACGAATCCATTACATCACATAGATTTTCTTTTTCTTTTTTTCTTGTAGTAAGAACACTTAAGATTTACTCTCCTAGTAAATCTCAAGTATACCATACAGTATTGTTAAGTATAGTCACATTGCTGTACATTAGATCTTCAGAAATGAAATTTTGTACCCCTTACCACCTCCCCCTACACCCCTGGCAATCACCATTCTACTCTCTGCTTCTATGAGTTTGATTCTTTTAGATTCCATATATAAGTAAAACCACGTGGTACTTGTTTTTCTTCGTTTTGCTTTTTTTTACTTAGCCAAATGTCCTCCAGATTCATCCATGTTGTTGCAAATGGCAGAATTTTTTTCTCTTGTAGAGCTGAATAGAATTCCATGATTTTTAAATTTCGCGGGTTCCATTGCTTAATTCTTGGGTGCATTTATTGGAAAATGGAGCTCTCGATCCCTGACCTATCCACCTTAGTGGTTTGAGGTTTGATTTACAATACTTACAAGAAAGAGAAATCCCACAAATGATGTAAATGGATATAATCTTCTGTAAGGAGATGATGGAGAAAGAAGAAAATTAGTTGCTATTTGACCAGAAGTAGCTTATTCTACTACTAATAAAATCAATTAAAGATGTACAAATATCTCTTTTGAGCTAGGTATTTTGGGAATAGAAATCATAAATAAAAGATGGTCCCAGCTCCAGCTGGCCTCCTTTCTTTATGCAGCATGATGACCCCTCTCCTGTAAGGCCTGGCTCAGGCCCAGAGAGGTTTACAAGCCTTACCTTCCACCTTGGCAATTAACAAGGTATTGAACTCAACTTATGGCTGCTTCCTAGAAGAGATCCTAGTGCCATGTGAAGATCATAAAATGTTCTTTTTCTTACCACATCTATATCCTCACTCACATTTTCTTTTTTTATGCTTACTTATTTTTGACAGAGAGAGAGAGAGAGAGAGAGAGAGAACATGAGTGGGGGAGGGGCAGAAAGAGAGGCGGAGACAGAGGATTTGAAGTGGGGCTCTGTGGGCTGGCAGTAGTGAGCTTGATATGGGGCTTCAACTCATGAGATCATGACTTGAGCCTAAATCAGAAGCTCAACCAACTGAGCCACCCAAACGCCCCCTCACTCACATCTTCTAGTGTAATATTGCTAAGGACTTTTGGAAGAAAAAAATTTAACTGCCCACTATCCCAATGGTTTCCTGTTTTGGAAGGAATTCCAGGATGGGTGGAAGTTGAGTCAGATATTGAATCTCCAGAGGGTCTTTGTGATCAGGGTTGTTGGAGACTAGTCCTGGGTGCAGCTGCAGGGACTAGTGTCCAGCACCATGGACTGGAGGGGTTTTTGGTGGAGTGGTGATGACAGCAAGTGTCCATTGTCCCTGGTGCCATTGGGCATGCAGTAAGGAGATAGTTCTGGTGGCTAGATTGTGGCTGTCCTTTGCCTTCCTAGGTTCTCTCCAACTCTTGTTCTCTGGGCTTCTCCTAGGTTCCTTGAGATACCTAACACCCATTTGATGAATCCCTTGTTTTGCTTGAGTCAATCAATGCCTATTTCTATTGTTTGCCATCAAGAACCCAGACTGCTACCAACATTTTGCATATGCCTCGTATCTCAAAATCTTTTTAGATAAATATTTTGAATGCTTAAAATCATCAAAGTGATCATGATGGTCTTTCTTATCATTTGGGTAGTATCAACTTGATCAACACTATCCTATGTTTCCCCCTCATCCTCATGTTTTATCTTCTGTATATTTAGGACTGAAGTAAAATTTTTATTTGACTATAAAACAGCTTTTTTTAAAAAAAAATAACTCTAAGAGAGGTTAAAATATTTAGGTATTATTGACTCAGAAGATGCATTAATTCCTGCTATCGTAGTTAACTAAGAGATGTGTCTGGGTATATATTTAACCTATTTTCATGAATGAACTAGCCTGCTTCTAGACAAAGGATTGAGCGAAAGTCCCCAAGCTACTAGCAAACATTAGTCTCCCCTAACTGCTTTATAAGTTCCTTATTTTGGCACGCCTGCAATATGCCATCCAAAGATGTTGAAGGGAATGTCTATGGACAAAAAACAGCTCAAAACTCTTGATTTTAGGATTTTATTTAGGTGGTTCTTATAGCAAGAGCTTAAAAACCGTGCTCTGCAGAGTCCTGGGGGCTTCATGGAATCCCATTGGGGATTTCAGGAGAGGTATGCATGAAGGAAGTGACAAGGGCTAGAACGTCTTCATGCAGAACATCTTTTTCTTTAAGTGTCAGGTTTTCACACAAACCACTGGACCTCTTTGAAACACAGTGAAACTTTCGGACCCCTATTCTCCAGAAAAATTCACATACAAGACGTAGAGAAAATTTTCGCATGTAATTTTTAGGGTGTTCATAGATTCTGATGATCTTTTTGGATCTTTATTCTATAGGTTCCCAGATTAAGAACCTTTGAGGAAATCTTTCTTAGTTGAAGTTTTCTTTTACTTAAGAAAGGAAAAAAAAAAAAAAAAAGAAAGAAAGAAAGCCACCATCTGTCTATACTCACGTGTTTGGGTTTTCTCCATATCTCCATATGTAGGCAGTTCCAAAGAGCTGTCTTTCATGGCCCTTTGAAATGGGTTTCCCTTGCACACAATCATGTGTGTAAAGAAGCTTTGTCCTCAGACAAGACCAGGCCATTTACCTGTTTCACATCCAGAAGACTTCTAAGAAAAGCTTCTCTGCAAAATATGTTTTCTTGAATATCCTTGAGCTGGGTATTCAATACCCTTGAGATGACTTTTCATAGGGAAAGGCTGGAATAAGGAGCTCATGGCTGGAAGACATCTTCAAGAGTCCTTAGACTCAAAGGAGCTAAGAGATCTAGATCAATAGCCAAGGAAAGCCCAGAGAAAATGCTGAGAGAGGTACAGGGAAAGAAGGGAAGAATATGGAGAACCACAGAAGAAGGAGGAATGATCTTGATAAGGGTCAGAAAGTAGTTCAAGCACTTTCTCCTTCCTCAGGATCTGTGTGCATCTTGCTCCCACTGCCTGGTCTTGTCATCCTTCTTCTCATCCGCTTCACTCTGTGAGTCTTAGATGAAAAGTCCCCTCCTTTTCCTCACCGCTCAATATAAGGTGGATTTCCTCAGTTATTCTTTCTCCTAAAACTTAAAAAATTATTCTTATAGCACATATCATAATTTAATATTATATAGAGAGAGCCATACATATATAATACAGGCTTTGAGGGTGAATACGCATGTGTATATATAATTGAGTTACACATGAAATATTATATTTAATAATATATATGTCTACAATATAAAATACATACTATATTAGGGTTTGTCCTTGTTTATTGTCTGTCTCTAGAAGCCACTGTAGGGTCAAGGACTGTGTCTATTTTGTGCTTGACAAAGAGTATGATTGTTAACAAATAGTTGTTGAGTGAGTGAGTGATCACTAGAAATTATGGTTCTCCCTAGATGAGGCAAAGAGCTATGCCACCCATTGGCCTAAGGATGGGTGACTTAGACATAGGGAATGAAGAATTGGTTGAAAGTAGAGACTATGAATTTTTAGAGGAGGGACCTGCTCAGAAGAAAAAGCTGAACTCAGGAATTGCCTTGTTCTGGATTTCTGTTTCAAAACCCCAAAGTGAATATCACCGGTAAGTCAGAGACAGCCTGTTCCTGCTGGTGATCCCCACTTCCGCCTCTAGTTTAGAAGGGGCTCTACTTCTGAGAAGGGGTGAGAAGGATGGGAAAGAGAAGAAAATCACTTTCTGCAGTCCACAGTGTTGAGGTAGCACCTCCTAAGACCTCTCCTGCAGGCAGTGGAAGAAGACAACCATGCTTACCTTCCCTTGGCTGTAGATGGTGTAGTCCCTGCACTTATGTGCAGCTCAAGGCATGGGCAGCCCAGGAAAAGGAAACACTGTTGAGGGTGAGTAAGAACTTTCCAGCGAGTGTGTGGTTTCTATATTCATTGGAGTCTGCTTCTGGGCCTTAAATTTTACTTGGAAGTGCAAGCATCCGAGGAAGGCATTCTGCGCTGTGAGCGGGAACTGGAAATGTTCCCTTTTGCTAGGACTAACGCAATGCAAAAAGGAGCTGAGGGCTAGAAAGGCAAATATTCTTTCTGGAACGATGACCGTGAGACCAGTTATATTCAGGAGATTTCACAGTTTGTAGTACCTTTCTCGAAGTGTATTAACTTTCTTATAAATAGTGAGATAAATAACGTAAAAGCCCACAGCCTTACATTTCCTTGGTTGGAGTTCGCATGAGTTGACTTTTCTTTATCAGTTAGAGGGAAAATAATCCTCTCATCTTGCCTGAATTGCCTGAACATTCTAGAGAGTGATCTAACTTTCTGTTTCACTTCCTGCTCTGTAGAGGTGGCATTGACAAACTATATATATATTCTCTGCAGTAAAAACCCCAAGAATACTTGGCTTTTGAAGGACCCTGAATGCAAGGAGGCAGAAACCTGGTTTGGAGTCCAGACCTGCCACTTACAAAGCAGATGATCTCAGAGAAGTGACAGAGCGGCTGGCATCTATGACTGAGAAGATTTAGATGGTCTCCAAGCTCCTGTTACAAGATTGTGTGACATTCTTAATGAACCCAAGAATCTATGTTGAGGTCCTTTCTATCCTGTAATTTAAAGGAGAGGGAGGCTGACTAGTGAATATAAATGATTTTTGTTCTACAGTTTACCTACTCCAGGGGTCAGCACTATAGGGTAGGTGTGCATCTCCTTATTTGTTCTAGAATGCTCCTCGGGGAGGGCCAAGACCTACCTATTCAGCAAGGGGCTTCATCCATCCTGATGAAACATTTGGGGAGAGGAGAGGCGGTTTATGTGTGTTTGTTGAGTAAACCAAGTTTATAAGAAACTTTGTCTAAACCCTAGATTCCATCTCAGCTTATATATATAGCCAGAGAATGTGCTAAAGAGTTGAAACAGACAACTACACCCACGAGAGAATTTCACAATGAAATCTCTTGCGTGCTGCAGCGAAGTCACAGACAGCGCTGTTTCACAATGTAATGATGTGGAGGTAGAGGCCAAATTTATATGCAGAACAGATGGGCCCATAGCTAGAAGAAAGGGAAAGACTGCTCCAAAATACGCTTCTTAACTATTATTATCTCTGAATATAAGCAGGGAGAAAATGCAGTGTTTGGGACAAGCTAAAAGTATCTTAGGACCTTTTGAGTTTATAGTCATTTTTTCCCTCACATATTTGTAAAAGGGCTATGGACGATGGGATGCCATCCCACCTGATGAGTACACTTAGCATGATTTTAATTAGTAAATTTGGCAATCCCTTAGAAAGAATTCTACCCGAAGGTGTTGTCTCTGAAATATCAAAAAACCTAAGGACACCTGAGGAAACATGGACCCACGTTGGCTTTTCATATCTGTTGGATGGGTCAGTGATGACTCATTTAGAAGTCAAAAATTTCCCTTTACTCCTCCCAAATATTTTCTGCCCTATATGCTCACAGATTCTTGAAATTTCTTCTTCAGTGACTTCCTTTCATTTTACCATTTAAAAATGAGATATGAGAGACAAGTACTTCTACAGTTGTAGCACTTTGACTACAGTTCTTACTAAATAGTAAATGACTGATACAAAATTCATTTTCAAAGGTGAATTCCAATGGGATAGCTGGGAAAGATCATGCAATGAGGGCACAGGCTACCCAGGAAAGTGGAGAGGGTATAACACACAGTAAGCTTGGACTGGGCTGGAGCAAGACAAATGTTACTTATTTTGCTCTTTTTGTAGATGCATAGTTTTAGTGAATATAGGAGAGTTAGATAATTATTAGACTTTTGCCAAAGCTCGGTCTTTAGCACTGACTTTAAAGGAAAGACCTGATCTGTAAGGTGTGATAATATCCCAGTGTGATATGTGGAATACTAAGAAAAAAAGTAGTGGTCCCATGTATACTTCTTAGCCCATCAGTTAATAGGAGGAATTCTTCGACCACATGCATAGAGGGAGGGATAGGAAGAAAGGATTGATAAGAGGGGGGTAGAAAAAAAGCTGTAACTAGGTGTCTGAGAGGGGAATGGAAACTAATAAGAACCCCCCACCCCATCCCAAGTGCAGACATAGTAATAAAATATAGCATGTTGTGTGGTTTCTATACTCCAGGCACTCTTTTGAGTATTTTACATATATTAACTCATCTAGAGAACACATTTGTCAATATCATCACACAAATATCTGGTCTTAAGTTATTCATTCAATAGACCTTAACTGAGAGTCGATTATGTACCCAACACTTTACCAAAGTTTGGAGTTACAGAGGTTAACAGAAAAAGGCAAGGCTGGTGCTTCTATGGAATTCACAACTTAGTGGGGGAAAATAAGCAGAGAATAAATAAGTAAATCGACAAATACCATTATTCTAGATGATGATGAGCTCTATGTGCTATCAGCACAGTATAATAGAGAGTAACCGGTGTCCAGGGGATGATGGAGTGGTCGGGAGGCTCCTCTCTGGGGAGGAGACGAGTGACCTTCCACCTGAACGATGAGCAGTCAGTCACATGAAGTGGGCAAGGGAGGCTGGGCACGAGGCACAACACTTGCAAAGGCCCTGGGGTGGGATACGTGTGGTTTGTTCGAGGGACTGAAGAAGGATCAGTGTATGTGGAGCACAGTGAGCACGGACGAGAGGTAGAAGGTGAGTGAGGTCAACTGGGAGGAGGAAATGCTCCGTGTGGCCTGTCATTTGGATTTTAGACAAAGTGAGAGGAAGCACTTAGCATCTGGTAGGTTCTGAAGATGAAAGGCATATAAGATTAAGCGCCTGTCTCATGGGTTCACCAACTAGCATTATCTTTCTAGAGCCTGCTTGTTTGGCCCTTCGCCTGACTTCACGTTTGTTGTGGTTCTAAGAAAGCAGCACACCTAAGTGTGAGAATGGTCAAGAGAGTCTCTGTGGTGGAAGCTAAGCATGTGCTGGTCATGCAGAGAAGGGGAGTGGAGAAAGGAAATCCACGAGCTAGAGTCTGGCTGCCGTCAGCTCGTTCTCAGTACCTCTAATAGGCAGCACTCACTTTTCTTACTGATTTTTACCTTCCCTTGAACATACTTTGTTTATCTGGAACTCTCACGTTCCCTGAGGGTGTGTGCACGCACTTACGTAAGAGCGTGTGTGTGTGTGTGTGTGTGTGTGTGTGTGTGTGTGTGTGTGTTGGGGCACTCTACATTCTTTGGAGCCAAAAGACATTTGGTGGAAAGCTTATTAACTTTCTTGGCTCTGCCAGTTGAAGTATGGCCTTGTAGTACCGTATAAGCTTTTTAGGGATGAAAATTTTCATTTCATCTTAGATATTTGCTATCTTGGTCCCATAGACAGATGTCTAGAACCTTTGAGGTAGTGGTACATGCTCAGTTCAGTTCACCAAACATTTGCCGACGGCCTACTCTATGCCAAGTGCTGGGTGAGGCCCTGTCTCAACAAAGATGGGCAATTTGCATGCCTCGCCTTCATGGAGCATGTCTGAAACCAGAATCAAGTTTCACATGTCAGCTAATTCTGCCTTTTCGCTTCCCCTGTGCTTTACTTCAGGTCCTAGAAGTCCACCTGCACACGAGCTCACCCCCGTGCAAGCCGGGCTCCAACCTAATCCACAGAGCTCTACGTTGCTGTCAGTGAGCCACATTACCAGGACAGCATGCAAGAATCAGAGGGGCCAGAGTCAAGAGCTGCGTTCCATTGTAATTCTCCAGCGGTCATGGATAGCTGGAGCCTTTGAAATGGACACAGATGATTTACGGGCAGAAAGCATTGAGAGGATACAGTCTCAGGAATGAAAATCCAAGAGGAGAAATAAATGGGGAATGCATCCCAGGGAGAGGAATAATATTTACTAGAGTATGTTTGTTTCAAGGCGGATTCTTAAGTTTTAGTGCTTAGAGTGGTAATCTTTGTGAGAGATTTCAGGCCAGAAGAAAGGACTTGAGAAGCCAGTCTGACCTGTGAAATGCTACATCCTTGGCATCTGTCTGCCGGGGAGGGGGCTGGCTGGCCTTCACGGGGCACGATATTCTTCTATTTGCCTAAGAAGCGGTCTCTTTCCTCCCTCAATTCCCTTAGAAGCTTTCCCTTTAACAAGTGTTTTCCTAAGCACCAATTCAGTACCCAGGACTAGGCCAAGCAAAGGGGATACGGTGACGAGCAAGATACACCCAGGCCAGCTTGGGGAGACAAATGAGGTAAATGGTCACCAAGTGGCTAAGTGATTTTGCCTGCGATAAATACCACGGACGTCATGAAGGAGAAACACGCGGCAATAAATGTTTTGGCCACCTTGGTATGATGATGAAAGTTTTTCTGATTGTGTCACGGGTTCCAGGCCTGGGTGTGTCTTTGACTGTGGGCAGGATTTGGTCAGGTTGAGCTTGGACAAGGAGGACTCTATCCCCTAATGCGCTCCTCCAGACCTGCTTTTTCTCCATGTCCTCTTTTTCACTTATTCCCACCCTTCACCTCTTCTGCACAGTCTGGGAACTCCTTTTGGTCAGGGATCATGGTCTTAGCTCCGAGTCGCAATGCTCTGTGCAGTGACTGGTACATGACAGGTGCCAAATTCATGTACGCTGAGTTGAACTATAGACCTTTCTACAGCGTCTCTACTTCCAAGTATAGGCTTCAGCTGGGCAGAGGGGCTGTGGGTCCTACCTCAGTGCACCGAGGATTCCTGACCGCAGCGTCTGGCTAAGGGGCTGAGACAGGAGCAGGACAGTGAAGATGGCTGCGAAAGCAGGGGATTTCTGCTCCAAGCGCTCCCCGTCCTCCATCGAATGATGCAGGTTTCGCACGGATCCTTTCTACTCTGCTCTCAAGGGATGCGAAAGATTCGGATGTCAGCTTTCCTCCCGAAGGGTTTCAGAATCAGACTGATTGCTCTGTCTCGGCCAGTACCTTCCAGATTCTGTCAGAGGGACCTCCTGATGGTGTTCAGATGGAAGGTGTCAGTGTTTCACAGCAAACGCAGTGTAATACAACCTTGACTCTACATGTCCCCCGCCCCCAACAAAAACGGCACTGTTTTCCCTTGCATTCTTTAGGTTGCTACCATCCACCCCGCAGCACTGCTGCTACCCCAGAATCCAACTTGCTTTCCACCACTAATTGCCTTGCCTCCGTGCTCGCATGTGCTATCTTGTCTCCTCCTAAATATATTATGTATTTCTCCCTCCTCTCAGTCTCAGTTACAGATTCCTTAAAACAAACAACTGGTCACCCTGCCTCAAGTTCATGCTGTGTCCAGAGATTACTTCTCGAGACACAGATTTATAGTGACTGCCTCAGAGAGCATGCTTGTCACCCACGGTGTACGTGCAGAACCCTTAGGAGGGCATAAAAAGCCTTCGAAATCTGGGGCGCCTGGGTGGCGCAGTCGGTTGAGCGTCCGACTTCAACCAGGTCACGATCTCGCGGTCCGTGAGTTCGAGCCCCGCGTCGGGCTCTGGGCTGATGGCTCAGAGCCTGGAGCCTGTTTCCGATTCTGTGTCTCCCTCTCTCTCTGCACCTCCCCTGTTCATGCTCTGTCTCTCTCTGTCCCCAAAATAAATAAACGTTGAAAAAAAAAAAAAAAAAAAAAGCCTTCGAAATCTGATCTCAGGGCACCTGACCGTGTTTTCACTCCGTTCTCTCTTTTCAGATATACTGTGCTCCCATGGAACCAAGCCATGTGCAGTTCTGAACCCCATTACGTTCTTTGGGCCTCGAGGCATGATGTGTCATTGTGTAGAATACGCCTCCAGCCTCTTGCCATGCCCTTTCTCCATGTCAGCCTTGTCAACATCTACTCAGTGTTCACGATCCAGCTCAAGCATCCCGGCTTCTGAGAACTTCTCCTCTCTTCCTTTCCCATCCATGCACCCGACCCAGTTATTCACACCCTTTTCTGGGACAGCAGTTTCCACCTGACTCTACTCTGGGATCTATCATAGGGCGCCGGAATTTTCGCTGTCTACCCTTTTGCTCTTCACCCGTGTCTCGTTCAGGTTTAGGTTCCCTGCACCTTACACTCAACTTCCTGTTAACTCCGTGGCTTTGGAGACATTAGATAACCTCCCCCGCCCCCCCCCCCCCCGCCAGCTTCAGGGGCCCATTTCACAGATTGTTATGAGGGGTTAACACGATACCTACAGCACAATGCCTGGCACAGTGTAACTATCTAATAAACGGTGCTGTCTGTTGATGTTATCTATTAGCCTAATATCGATGCAGATAAGAATTGTCTTCTGGAGATGTCAGGGATTGTGTATGTATGTCACCAGAAGGAAGGGTTTCTTCTGCGCTTTGGGCTTGACGTAATGGATTTCGAAAGTAACAAACAGTGGACCTGTTACTTTCAGCTGCCGAAGGGAGATTTTCACTTAGGGCCCATGGTCATCCTGGAGGAAAGAGAGGCGTGAGCTTTGCCTGGGACTAGTCTGGAGCTGTTGGTATGGTGTGGGGTGCGTGCAGAATGAACAGGTTGCTGTGTTACCTGTGCTGTCATAGGATTTTCAAGGCAAGACGGTCACAAACTGGACGGAATCATAAAAAATCTTACCTAGATATATTTTATGGTTTGAGCTAACTATTAAATGGCTACTTTGAATCTAGCACAAAAGAAGCTCAAGGCATTGTTTTGGCCTTAGGTTATTCGCCTCCTCCCTCTTCCTGTCCCACCATGAGGAAAGGAAGCTACTTTCATTTTGGCATTAATGCATAGTCCCAGACATGCGTGATCCAGTGTGGTGTGACAGAGACTCAATTCTCTCAGAGCACAGTGAAACGTGAGGTCAGCATGCACAGAGACCTGGGAAAAACAAACTGATTTAAGGCACTACACTGGGAAACTCTGTTCCATTTCCTTCTGAATGGAGTCCACAGTGGTGCTGGAAAACCATCTGGAGAAACCCAGCCCCAGGAGAAATAGCATGTTGTAATGCATTTGATTAAAAAAAGAAAGGGAAAAACCATGGTGTGTGTTATCCTCATGCTAAGACTGGGGGGGAGCCAACAGCCTGCGAGTGGTGGTCTACGGAGATTTCGCCTGGATTACTTTAAAAGCACTTTTGCAGAGCCAGGCAAATGAAAGTCATGTGTTTATTCATTAAGGAGACCTTCTCTTGGGGATATTTTATTTGCAGTTCTATAAAGAGGCAAAACCTCCACATTTTTAATCTTCCGTGCAAGAACTTCTAAGCACTGGAAAAGCAGTCACAGGAAGAATGAGTTTGGATGTCTCAGAAATCCTGATAAAGTTTGGGAACTTGTCCAGGCTCTTTGAACTTTTTGGCTGTGTCATATCGGATTCTGTCTGTGGTAGCAAGTTCACTTGCAGCGTGTACATTTCTCAGGCTATTTTGGTGTTTTTATCAAGGGCTGGGCCCAGCCCCAGAGGAGCAAAGCACTGAGAGAGTCCTGAGCATGGGGATGTCTGGATACCCCCAAATTTCCTCAGCCTTCAGTGGGAGTTTGAGAGACACGCGGGGGTCATTTATTCCATCCGGGGGAAAGTGTTCTACTGATCACAAGTGGTCAGTCTCCAAGCCTCTTAGTCAAGTGGTACCAGTCCAGTACAAAGGGTCTTGCCATAACATTCAAGGCCTAGTGGGATGAGACCTTCTCTTTTATTGTTTGGAAATTTTGGAAGGTTGAAACTCCCACTCAAGAACTCAACACTGCTTTGTGTCTTTGGTCTGGACTATGGGAAAATGAATTCAAACACAGACAGTCAACTTCAGCTCTTTGTGATTCTTTGTACAGGCCTGGTGATCAGACAGGGCACTTGGTAAATGTTTTTAAATGTGTCGAATCCAGAGAAGGATGGAAAGGGGCTTTTATGTCCCTGTCCCACTTAATTTTGTATGCCATTGGACACACAAGGACAAATGGAATTGCTTTTGAGGGAATATGATTTAGGAGAAAAACATGTGCATCAGTGATCTAATTTCGCATACATTTAGCAGATTAAAACAACAAAGAGTTATTGCGTGGTTTCTGTGGATCAGAATTTAGGGTGGCCACGCTGGGTGGTTCTGGCTCATGGTGTCTCACGAGGCTGCAGTCACAATGTCAGCTGGGGTTGTGGCCATTTGAGGGCTTGGCTGGGGCTGGAAGATCTGCTTCCAAGGTGGCTCTGTCACAGGGCTGTCGCAGGAATTCTCTGCTCCTTGTCACATGGGCCTCTGCATGGCGCTGCTTGAGTGTCCTCATGATATGGCAGCCAGCCTCCCCCAGAGTGAACTGAGGAGAGATGGAGAGCAAGCGGGAAGCCACAGTGGCTTGACCTAATTTTGGGAGTCACACACCCGCCTTCCGCCATATTCTCTTTATTAGAAACGAGCCGCTAAGCACAATGTACTTTTAAGGGGGCAAAAATTAGCGTCTGCCTTTGCTGAGAGAAGTGTCGAAGCATTTGTAGAGATATTTTATTTAAAAAAATTTGTTTTTTTTTAGCATTTATTTTTGAGACAGAGAGAGACAGAGCATGAACGGGGGAGGGGCAGAGAGAGAGGGAGACACGGAATCGGAAACAGGCTCCAGGCTCTGAGCCATCAGCCCAGAGCCCGACGCGGGGCTCGAACTCACGGACCTCAAGATCGTGACCTGAGCCGAAGTCGGATGCTCAACCGACTGAGCCATCCAGGCGCCCCATGTAGAGATATTTTAAAACCAACACACTACGAGCCTCAGAGCTCATTGATATTGACGTGAATCTCAAGTCCGCCACTTAATAACTGCATTGCTGGGGGCAAGTTGATGAATCTCTGGGACTTAACTTCTCATTTATGAAGTGATATCCAATAAACCTGCTTTAAAGTGTTATTGACACGATTAGGAATTATGCTTATAAAATACTTCAAATAAAAACCAGGTCATATTTACAATGAAAATTGTAGCTATGATTAATGTCATAAATTCTAACATTGTTAGAGCACACCCACTGAGAAAAATAGGGGAATCTCACTTTTAAAATTATTTTTGAAAAATGTTTATGTATTCACTTTGAGAGAGAGAGAGAGAGAGAGAAAGAGAGAGAGCACACGCATGAGCTCTCTCATGCGTGAGGGGCAGAAAGAGAGGGAGAGAGGGAATCCCAAGCAGGCTCCGTGCTGTCAGCACAGAGTCCAAAGCGGGGCTTGATCTCATGAAATCTGAGCTGAAATCAAGAGTCAGACACTTAACCGACTGAGCCACCCAGGGGACTCACATTTTAAAATCTCCTCATCTAGACAAAAGGATTCGTCCCTCCTGCATTAGAGGCACCATCTTGTCCCATGATTCATTGCGCTGATTGGTTGTTCTGTGTCAGTAAGTCTCTTCAGGGCATTGTACCTGGAGATGACATCTGCCACACCCTCTTTCGAAGAGCTGATCATAAAACACACACGGACGCACACCCCACTCTTTCAGTTAGTGTGCCATTTAATACATTCCCATCATCTGAAAACAATTATCTTGTGGACAGTGATGGGACCGGATATGAAAAGAGATGGAAAATGTCAGAATGAGGCATTTGATGGCAGATGGTTTTTACTGTTTCACAACGATGCTTCCCCCGGAAGCCAGGGTATGACAATGAGGCCAAACAGTTGCCCGGTATGAGGTTGTTGCTCAATGGAGTGATTAGACCTCATCCCCCAGCCTTGGAACAGTAGCAGGGTGGCCCAATTGGCACTTTTATTTTTATTTATTTATTTATTTATTTAGAACGAGGCCCCATGCTTCCCAAGAACCAATAAATTCAATTGGATTTCAGCAACTGGTGAGGTTACCTCAGCAAAGGCCTGTTTACATGTGGTAAGTTCAAGGTTTCTGGAATTGAAGGTGAAACTGGCAAAGCCACCATTAATCCAGGAAGCAAGGGAAAAGCAGTATATCCGTGGTGCAAATGTGGGAACAATAAAGAACAAAGACCATGATCTTCCTGCCCTGGGAAGACACTGTTCCCCTCCTTTCTACCTCCTACGAGTCAAAGGCAGGGAGGCGGTGGGGGGGGGGGGTAAGGTTCCAGTTTTCCCTGGAATGAATTGTCAAAACTTTCCCCTCCAGGCTTGAAACGGGTTCCCCTCTGAGCAGCTCAGCACATTGTCAAACCAGTCTTGACTTGAAAGACATATGGCATCAGCATGGAAGATGTCATGTAAGTTACCCCCACCCCCACCCCCAAGATTTTCCAAAGATGTTACATCCTGCATCTGGGGCCTGCAGAGCTGAGGTGGTGGAGAGCAGGCAGCTCTGCAGGGGAAGCTGCCAGGGGGCCGGAGACCCCATCTGGAGAAGGTCCTGAGCTGGTTTCTGTGGAGCAAATGAAGGAGAAAAACAACTGACCGGGCCGGGGGTGGGAAGACAAAGCAGGCGACGGGAAACGTTGGTTTTATGGAGCTTGCAAACCTGAACTCAAATATTAAAAATGCTTTCATCAGTCTCCTTAATCCAGAGAAATTCTTTTTGGCTTAGATGGGAGGAAAAATCAGTCCCTTAAGGGGAAAGCGAGAGGAGAAGGAGGTAAGGATATGAGTCAGATTCACGGAATTGCCGGCAAATGACTTCGTTTTAGGAGGTGGAGGGGGACTGTTTGCAGCTGATCCAGTGTTGCAGGCCACGGATCATGCCCGCCTGCCGTTTACAGATTTCTCTCTCTACTTCAGAAAAGAGTTTGACTCCATTAAGTGGGGGGAATGGTGAGGGGGGGGGGAAAGCTATTCTCTCTTGTTTTCTTTTTTCTCCGGGGAGTAAGCAACGCTTGGGCTCCAAAGCTGTGTTTTTCTTTGGGTTTCGCCTTTTAATAGGGGTTGAAGAAAGTGGTTATAGACATTCGAGGGGAAATAAAGCCTGCGGTTTATTAACAGGGCTGGTTTTAATCAGCAGTGATTTGACTAGGGTAACATTAGAGCTACAACACTGATAACCGATACGATGATTTTCTATGCTTTTAACCCCAAACTGAAGTCTTGTGGATTCACTGACAGACACGCATTTGTTTCCCTGGCCAGGCTGTGGGGAGTGAGTGTTTTGTGAGGACAGCATCCGCTGAGGACAGGAGTAGTGGGGCGGGGGAGTCTTCTCAGCTGGAATGCCAGCTTCAAACCTTGGGGACGCGAGGGCTGCTCAGTGAGGCCAGCGGAGGCGAGAGGGAAGAGTGGAAGGCAGGTTCTAGCTTGGAAGCCAGATGGATCTGGCCACTCCGGGTCAGGGCGCAGACGGTCAAGTATTCACGAATACTTCTTCAACAGACCTGAGGTGACATCTCAGGTCGTGACACCTTACAATTTCCAGATGTTGTTTTTCCTCCTCCTTTTAGGAAAGTTGAAAAAGCCTAGGCCACTTCTCAGGCAGAAGGCTGCTCTTTGGGGTAACTCAATCCTGTCCTACGTGGAACAAAATGTTCTGGATCTCTCCCTCCGGTTCGCATGGCCTCCACCCAAATCACTGCCAAGATCCCAGTGAATTTCCAGTTTGACCTTAAAAATCAAGGTCAAACTCCTGGACTAGTCAGCAACTCCTGTTTGTCGTATTTATAGCCAGCGGTAGCAATAAGGTTTCTAGGTAGGTTCCCTGCAAGAGGAAGGCACTTTTTCAGTGTATTTTTTTTAAATTGTTTTAAATGTTTATTTTTGACAGAGAGAGAGAGAGAGACAGAGCATGAGCGGGGGAGGGGCAGAGAGAGAGGGAGACACAGAATCCGAGGCAGGCTCCAGGCTGTGAGCTGTCAGCACAGAGCCCAATGGGGGGCTCAAACTCACAGACCGCGAGATCATTACCTAAGCCAAAGTCGGACGCTCAACCGACTGAGTCACCCAGGTGCCCCTTTCAGTGTATTTTATCTATCTATCTATCTATCTATCTATCATCCATCTATCATCATCTGTCATCTATTTTTAGCAAGCTCTTTTATCAGTCTTCTTAATCCACAGGGGTGGGATTTGAACTCAGGACCCTGAGATCAAGAGTTGCATACTCTACCGACTGAGCCAGCCAGGTGCTCCCACTGTATTTTATAAAAGGAGAAACAGAGGCCCAGCATTTACCTTTCTCCTACCGATTGCTTAAAAGACAAATGAGATGCACCAAGTTCATGGAGAAAGTGAGAGGTGAGGGTGGTGAGGGGAGTAGACCCATCCCCCAGCCAGTCGTCCTCACATTTCTGTAATGTTTCGTGTTTCTTGTTTACACGGATACAAATTACTCTCTCAGCCTAGAGAGTGCTTTGGGCGCGTAGAGTTTCTTTCTTGTTCTCATGCCAGAGAGGCAGTAGCCAATCCCCAGTCTCTCCCTCGATGTTCCTTGTGAAAGGGGGCACATACCCAGGAGATGGCTGCCCAAGGTGATGGTGGAACCATGGCATGGAACCAGGCATGTGGCCAGGAAGGAATCAGAGTGAGTCTGCGTCAGTGTTGGCTCAGATCCACCTACCCAGCACCCCTGGCTTCCTCCTGCCTCTCCTTCTGACCACACTGCCCTTGTGTCCCTCTTTAGTGGGCATCCCTGGGGGAGGCTGCCCAATTCACAGTACCAGCTCCTGGGGACCTGCCCCTGACTCAGACGGGTGGGGCTGTGGAAGCCATGTCTTACCACCCTGGGCTGAGAAGCAGACAGCTCAGCTCTGGAGCAATAGATTCTGTCTCCTGGGAATATGAAATCATACTGAGAATCACAGAGACTCGGGTTTGTTAGAGCCGAGTCTCATGAATGACAGCCTTTTGGAACAGTGGTTCCCAAATATTGTTTTTATTACGGGTGGGTTAAAAAATGGGACATGTATTCCCACTCTATTTATATATTTGTAGATTATATACATGTATACTTTTACTGGCTAATATCTCAAGGCACACTATATTCTTAAGGTTTATTTTTTTATTTATTTTTTTAATTTAAAAAAAAATTTTTCTTTTCAACGTTTATTTATTTTTGGGACAGAGAGAGACAGAGCATGAACGGGGGAGGGGCAGAGAGAGAGGGAGACACAGAATCGGAAACAGGCTCCAGGCTCTGAGCCATCAGCCCAGAGCCCGACGCGGGGCTCGAACTCACGGACCGCGAGATCGTGACCTGGCTGAAGTCGGACGCTTAACCGACTGCGCCACCCAGGCGCCCTGAGGGTTTTTTTTTTTTAAATGAAAAGTAAAGATGGCCTTGGTAGTAACAAGCACACCCAATGCCCGAATCTTGGTTTCGAATACCATTCTCCAATGAAAGGAAGCAGGACTCCTTGGGTAAATGGTTGATTCTTGGAGCGGGGTATTGAAATGCAGAAGATTAGCCAAGAGCATCTTGTAGTGCCAGAAAGTAGGGAAACACTCAAACAAAACAAAACAACCTAATAATGGGGGTATGCCACAGGGACACAGGAGCCAACTGAAAGAACTCCCAATGGCCAAAACTGGAAAAAATGGAGCATCAAAATAATATGGCATTATATCCAGAACATAAAATAAATATCCGTGAGTCCAGATTGATATAAACAAATGATTAAGTAAGTGAAGAGGAAGAGGCAAATTTCATGTGCTGAAGCATTCCAAGTAATTTATGTAGATAATCCAGGAGGTGGAGCATAATTCCTTGCTTCTTAAGTGTGGGCCACACGTGGTGACTTCCTTCGAAGGGGACAGTATGGAAAAAGGAGGCAGGGGGAAGCAGCTTTCCGATGGAGAAACTTGAAAATCTCTGCCTCCACCAGGTGATCAGGTCAACATCAACAGTCATTAAGTCAGGTTGATGGTATTTGATATGATGTGATGAAAACGGTGCTTTATTTCTATTGGTCTTTCCTCTAAAAATGCATAACCCCAGACTAGTCATGAGAGAAACATCAGACAAATCCCAATTGAGAAACACTGGGCAAAGCACCTGCCCAATACTCCTCCAACTGTCAAAGTCATCAAAACGAAGACGAGTCTGAGAAACTATCACAGCCAAGGGGAACTGAGGAAGAACAAGGATATATACATATAACTAAATATAATGTACTATACTGGATGCCATGATCAAATAGAAAAAGGGCACTAGATGAAAACTAAGGAAATCTGAATTAAGTTTGGACTGTAGTTAATAATAATCTACTAATATTAATTCATTAATTACAATAAATGTACCATGCTGGTAAAAGCTGTTAATCATAGGGAAATTGAGGGTGGATCATATGGGACCTCCCCATCCTATCTTTATGATTTTTCTGTAAATCTAAAGCCGTTCCAAAAAGAGAAGCTTATTGTTATGGGATAAATTGGTTAAAACATCA
The DNA here is from genome assembly GCF_018350155.1 of Leopardus geoffroyi. Classification (NCBI taxonomy): domain Eukaryota; kingdom Metazoa; phylum Chordata; class Mammalia; order Carnivora; family Felidae; genus Leopardus; species Leopardus geoffroyi. Next base: position 27,458,084 of record NC_059342.1, read on the forward strand.
TCCTTCAGGGGCCCCTGAGTGGCTCCATTGGTTAAGCATTCGACTTTGGCTCAGGTCATGATCTCCTGGTTCATGAGTTCAAGCCCCCCATCGGGCTCTGTGAAGACAGCTCGGAGCCTGGAGCCTGTTTCAGATTCTTTGTCTCCCTCTTTCTGCCCCTCCCCTGCTCGTGCCCTGCCTCTCTCTGTCTCAAAAATAAATGAACGTTAAAAATATTTTAAAAGATCCCATCATCCGTCAGCAGCATCCCTGGCCTCTACCTAGTAGATGCCTATAGCATCCTTCCAGTTGTGACGATACAAATGTCACAAGTATTAGCAAATCCCCTCCCCCCCGCCAGGGGGGAGGGTGCAGATCGTCCCCAGTTGAGAACCATTTGCCTTAAAGAAAGGCTTTATTGAGTGGGAGGGCCGGTATGAGATAGAAAGTTAAAGAACTTTCTCACAAATAAAAAACGGCCCCTTTAATTTTGCCAGCTACGTATTTGTGTGCGTGCGTGTACTTACTCATCACTGTTGGCTGAGTTAGAGGAATGTAGATGAGCTGATTCTTCATGCTATACGGAGCTGGTGCAGAGGATGAGAGGACAAGGTCATAGGAAGGTCGGAAAGAACAAACAGCCGAAGACCTCAGAACCGTGAGGAGCAGAGACAACCAGCAGCAGCGGCACAGGTAATCGAGGGTCTGACGTGGGCGATGTAGCTCCACGCGCTGGGGGGAGGAGCTCCTGCATCCTCCCTACTAAACTCAATTACACAGGTATGTATTGACCGCTTGCTCTGAACTAGGCTCGTGCTAAATGCCAGGCTTCTAGGTTACCCTCCTCACGGGCCGGTTGTTTCTCCCAAGCACGTCCCTTCCCTTAAGGTGCTCACGATGCTGCCCGGAGGCCCGGGCCACCCTCCAGGCTCGGCAGTTGGGCTCCGCCTCCTCAGAGACAAACCACTTGCTCAGGTCTCTCCCTGTCAATAAAATTGTCTAAGACCCCTCATCTCTGGCCTTTGCTGTGCACACACACACTATTATTTGACACAGTATATGCATATAATTATATATTATGCATATATTATATAATAATTATACACATGTTATATGCATGAAATATATGTATATGTAATATGTTATGCATGTGTATATGTTACATTATATAGTATTAATATATAATATATTAATATATATTGTATATATACACACAATACATACATATATTGCATGTATTAATAATGTATATAATATATGTAACTATATATACACTATTAATTACAGACACACACTATTATTATGCACTATTAATTATATGCACACACAAGTATTATACACAGTATATGAATATAATTACATAAATATATTATTATACATATAATACATATATACGTATAATATATGTATGTAGTATATTACATACATGAATAGAATATATCCCATTATACATTATTAATATATACAACATATAATATATAATTATATATAAATTATGATGTAATTATATATAAAATTGCCTACACTTACACTATCACTATACATTTAATTTATATATTTAATTGTACAAGCTACATTGGTTATCTTCTTTCTAGCTTTATTGAGATATAATTGACCTACAACATTGTGTAAGTTTAAAGTGTGCAACATATTGATTTGATGCACTTAATATATTGTGAAGTGATTACCGCTGTAGAGTTAACTAACATGTCCATTACCTCAGTTAATTACCATTTCTTTTTGTGGTGGGAATATTTACGATCTCCTCTCTTAGCAACTTTCTTCCCCCCCCTTCTTTTTTTCAATATATGAAGTTTATTGTCAAATTGGTTTCCATACAACACCCAGTGCTCATCCCAAAAGGTGCCCTCCTCAATACCCATCACCCACCCTCCCCTCCCTCCCACCCCCCCATCAACCCTCAGTTTGTTCTCAGTTTTTTAAGAGTCTCTTATGCTTTGGCTCTCTTCCACTCTAACCTCTTTTTTTTTTTTTTCCTTCCCCTCCCCCATGGGTTTCTGTTAAGTTTCTCAGGATGCAACTTTCAAGTATACGATGGAGTTTTGTTAATTAACTATAGGCACCATGCTATGCACTGCACCCCAGGATGTATTCATCTTATAACTGGAAGTTTGCATGCTTTGACCAACATCTCCTCATTCGGCCCGCTCCTCCCTCTTCCCCCCCAGCCCCTGGCAATCACCACTCTCCTCTCTGTTTCCATGAGTTCAGCTTTTTTAGATTCCACGTGTAAGTGCCAGCATATAGTATGTGTCTTTCTCTGTCTGACTTATTTCACTTAGCATAATGGGCTCAGGGTCCATCCATGTTGCAAATGACAGGATATCCTCCTTTTTCGTGGCTGAATCATATTCCACTGTATACGTATACCAGGTTTTTTGTTTTTTGTTTTTTTTTTTTTTTTAATCCATTCATCCACTGATGGGCACTTAGGTTATTTCCATATGTTGGCTATTTTGAATAATGCTGCAATGGATCCAGGGGAGCAGATATCTCTTTGAGATCCGGATTTCATTCCTTTTGGATGGATACCCTATATGGGTTATCTCTGTCCTTCTAAATCTTCACTGTACTTGAATATCCCTGATCAAATGTCACTTTTGCTATGAATACTTCCCAGTTTTACCAGTCACAAGTAGTTTCTTTTTCTGCCGATTTCCATTGCTCTCCCAGTTCCTTGACAAAGGTACAAAAAGCCTACGTGTCTCTTCCCTAAAAGATTGCACTCTGCTGTTGTCATGAGAGTGTAATCGTTGTTGTGTTATTTTAATCTTTGTACCCTTTGTTAACCCTGTGGTCAAAAATTATTACTTAACTACAAAGCTATTTTAACTGAGGTCTAGATTATTAGAAATAAATTAATATCTTACCCTGTCATCCTTTTGACATATTTGCATTTCAACAGGAACTTTCTGGAGAAACACAATGCTGAACTTACAAGATTTGAGGGTGGCCATTTAAGGTATGAAGCCAGGTTAGTCATATTAATTAGGGGAAAGTTTTATCTCGGACTCCAAATCTCATTCTGTGGGTGGAGGCCTCATCTACTTATGCCTGAGACTTGCTCTGCCTTTATTCTTAATACATGGGGATCAAGATTGAAGAGTTGGATTCTTATGGAAAATGCTCCTCTTGGACATTTTCTGTTAGCCTTTCCTGTATACAAAGCACCCCCAAACTTAGTGACTTAAGATAGTAATAAGATATTATTTTTAAAGCTTCTGTGGTTGGCAAAGCAGTTCTTCTGTTGGTTTTGTATGAGGTCATTCACGTAGGGGGTCAGCTGGGCCAGAGGGTCCAAGATGGTGGGTGATACCGGCTCTTGTCCTGAATACCCGGGTTCTCCTCTATGCACTCTCCCATCCTCCAGGAGGCTAGACCAGCTTCCTGACGTGGCAGCCACAAGGTATCCTTCCAAAATGGCAAGGGCAGAAGCTACAATGTTTCTTTATTCCAAGGCTCCAGATTTCACACAACAGGAATTCCCTAACATGCTATTGATCAAGTCAACTCACATGCCGGCCGATAGTGGAGAGATGGGGAAACAGATGCCACTTTCAACGGGAGGAGCTGCAAAGACTTTGTAGCCCTATGAAATCGACCAGACAGCTGTGTCGCATCTCCAGTGACCCAAACCCGAGGGACTGAGGCTACCATCCCACGCTATGCAGAAGTCCTCTAATTCTCCTCTCAAAGGGACAGAGGAAGGATATGCTATCTTCAAAGACTTCTCTCTGCCCAGAGGTGGGAGACAAATGATTTCCCAATACCATGCTACACTGGACTGACCCGAATTAACCAATGGTATGATATCCTCGAAGATTTCTTTCTTTGCCCAGAAGTAGGAGAATTTGAACTGTCTCATCTGTGGGGAAGAACACTATGTTGGCTGACCACCATGTATTTCTGGAAAATTAACCACTTGCCTCTAAGTGCTGGCAGGAGGCTGCCCACATTGCCAAACCATTTCTTGCAGGTGGTAGTAACTTCCTAAAGCCTAAGAATGTGAAGTAGCTGGCAAAACATCATCATAAAACTATCTTTAAAGAATGCTGAGCTTGCCTGAGTGGAATTTAGAGGGGAGATTCTATCATCTGTAGAAAGTTAAACAGTCCCCCCCACCCTCCCACCCCCACCACCACAATACAGTCTTTCCTCTGCCCCAAAAGTTTGTAATAAGAATGAGTAAGATGCTGTGGATTCCCTGCACTCAAACACGAGGGAGCATTTCTTATAACATCCTTTTGCCTGGTCAGGGAGGGGAGATGTTTGAGGAATTCACCGAGCACCACATTCCACACTCACAACCACGCTCAGAGGGAAGAATTGGCATTGCACAGCTCAGGAAATGGCATCTAAGGGGCTAAGAAATCGTCTACTATCTCACAGCTAGTAAGTTCTTACTTACTAGAACTTACTGGAACTTACTAGAACTTACTAGAACTTACTGGAACTGGAATTCATGCTTAATTCCAGGTCTGTCTGAGGGGAGACTCACCACCACCGCCCTCTCTCCCAGGAGGAGGTACACACAAGATCTGCCAGATAGATCATGCCTTGGATAAAGGAATACAAGAAACCAGGGACTTGTAGAATCCCAGAGAGGAAAGCGTTGGAGGAAGTTTGGGGATGGCCTGGAAGCATGATGTTACTCCATTCCTGTCTTTAGGAGAAAGGTCCAATGAAGAAAGATTATTGAAGTCAGAGATAGAGATAGAGATAGAGATGATAGAGATAGAGGTAGATAGAGATAGAGACATAGAGATGGAAGTGGAGTTAGAGATGGAGGTGGAGTTAGAGAGAGAGAGAGAGAGAAGGAAGGGCTGCACCCTGAAAATGTGCACTCTGGCTTCAACAAAGGCTTGGTGACCCAGAGGCATTTCTCATTCGCCAAGGGGAAGTTGGCCTTGAAGTCGCCAAGGCCTGTAGTGCAGGCCAGCCTGGGCTTTCCAGCCAAGCATGTGCTATGACCTGGGAAAAGCTGTTGTTAATTCTATTCAGTTCAGTCTAGCATTATGTAGGGAAATCATTTGTCTTAAATATGACCCTGTGTTTTGCAAGGTACTGTCATCTTGTTACCACATATTCACAAATACCTGGGGATTACCTATCGAGGTATTTTTTGCCTTGTTTCACATTGGCTGGGCATGTCAAAGACCCAAGCCCACCCCACATCTCCCAGGAGGGGTCGGTTCCACTGAGGGAATGTCTAGTGGTTGTCTGGGGACCGATGTCCAATACTCAAGCCTTGAAAGGGGAAGGGAGAGTCTCCCATTGCCCAGTCTGGGGCTGAACTCCTCCACATCTTGAAAACCGTTGTATTATTTTTGCCTATCCATTGTGTGCTTATGACTGACTCGTGATAAATGTGGGCTTACTCAGCAGCAGGCTTATAAGTAAAAGAAGGGAGAGAACCTGGTGTCTCATAGACTAGGGGCCAAGATAACAAGGGACTCTTCTCTAATGTGATGGGGGACAGAAGGAAACCCATAAATACGGGCATCAGATGTTCTGCTAGTCACATAAGTAGGAGCCTGCAACCAGATTTATTTGCTCTGGAGAAATAAGAAAGTGGTACACTTCTTATACTCAAGCATTGTTGGGCAAATTAACACTCATTATATATATACCTGCCAGATAGATGTGTGCATATATATATCTATAATATACATATATACATATACATATATATATATATATATATATATATATATAATATGCTCTCTTATGGCATTTTCTGATGATTTTGTGTTCTTTAGTCTTACTTCTGCCAAGTTGTTAGAGAGACTAAGATCATTTCTTATTGTGGCATATTTCTTGGACCTAGGCTCATGCTATGGCCTTAGTGGACATGTGTGTCTTTTGATGCTTGCAACATATTGAAAGCTTATTAAAGATTACTAAAAGACTCTTAAATTTCCCAACTATTTTAACAAGAAGAACCAACCTAATAGTGCAGCTGAGGGACACTCAGCTAGTCCTAACAGCGGGCACATGATTCTCAATACTGCCCTGCATTTAGAATGGCAGGTGTCTTGGCACATTCTCGGCACAAGCCAGTTGACTCACCCCAAAGAGCCAGCCCAGTGTCTGCGGCATCCCTGATTGCCTAGAGAGATTTCTGTTTGGTGTGTGTCTTTAGAAAATACACTGTCCCATTAGTAACAACCTCCTCACCCTTTCTTTCATTCCAGCTGTAGCTGACGGCCCCAATCCTCTAGAAAACAGCACCAACCTAGCAGTTTAGGATTCTCTGTAGAGTGTCTTTTTCAGTGGAAGGGTTAAAATGCATTACATTACATTGAGTTAGTCTGCTGTGTCCTCCGTGTGTTAGCAAGGCAGCCTGGGCTCTCCTGCAGTTTTCATTAATATGAAGTGAGTGGTGGGTGCAGGGGTGGGCGTGGATAGAACAGGCTCCACTAGTCCTCAGAGACCCCATTTCCACAGTGGGCTTCGGGAAGCCATGGCTGTCAAAATGAGCCACTCATGATGATACCTTCTCCATTCTCCAGTGTGAGTGTGTGCGTGTGTGTGTGTGTGTGTGTGCGCGTGCGCGTGTGTAGGGGAGTTCAGAGTCCATTCCTCCACTTGGTCTGAAAGTATTTGATAAGTGGAGACACAGAAGTTTAAAGAGGAAGAGGTTTTCAACAAGCTCACATAGGTTGAACTTCAGCAGACTTGGCAAATGGGCTTTCCATTTGGGAAATGAGGAAGTAGGGCAATTTGCTCATTGTTCTGTCATCCAAGCACGTAAGTCATATATTTTTATTGTAGAAAATTTAGAAGAACCAAAAAAATACAAGGACACAATTAAAATCACCTAAATTACACTATTAATATTTGTGTGTAAGATGAAATTAAATACTACATATGTATAGTTGGTGAGGTATTTAATATGATGTGATATGTAACATTTTATAAAATGTATTGCATTATATTACTATTTTTTTCTACAAAAGTATGAAAATATATGTATATACTCTATTGAACTTAAGTGGTATGTAATTTCAGACTCTCTCAAATGTGATTAACGTGAGTATTTTAAGGAGGAATAAATGAAGTTTTACATTAATGAACAAATGCGTGAGTAGGTTCATTTTCCCCTTGGTGGGGCGGGGCTTACAACCCTTCCCCAAATTTTAAACTAGAGGAAATCTGAGAGATTCACACTAACCTCTTCATAATGGAATGATAGTTCACCTCATCTTGACTCTGTCACCAAAACATTGCCAACCAACACATGCACACACACCCATCATTTAAATACACAGTTTATCTCACTGTGAACTTGGCCTGGGACAGGAAGTCTGGTTCTATAGGTTCAACTCTCAAAAATACAAGCAATGAAACTCTCTGTTTTTCATTTCTTTCTCTTAAACGCCCTCTGCTCTCTTTTATACACACACACATCACCACCACCACCTTTCTGCAGCATAAATAAATCCCTCATGTGGGAAGGTATTATGTAATCCCAGAGATTTCCACGTTGCCTATGTTGGGCTGAATGTTAGGTGTTATCATTTTTTTTTTCTTTTTTGCAGTGTAATCTTTCTCTTCAGAGATGAACTATGATTTAACAAATAAAGCTTCAAATAAAAACCCGCCCAGTTCTTTTGAGGTCCACTGCATCTGACTCAAAATTGCTTTGAGACTTTAGTTGTACATCTCTGACTTCCAGATATTGCAGAAAGGTGAAAAGTGGGAAAGAAACATAAGCCAAAAACATGGGACATTTCAATCTAATCTCATTTTCTTCTCCTCCACTTTTGTGTACAGGTTAAGAACAGGGTTCTGATGCCCAAGGCCTGACCTGAATCCTGACTTTGCCACACTCAGCCAGGTGACCTTGAACTCTTAAAGTTCCAGTTTCCTCATTAATAAAATGGCTTAATAATAGTCCTCTTTTACAAAATTATTGTGAAGGTTAATCAAGATAATGGGTGTTTAGTACTTAGAACAGGGACTTTTAAACACTAAGTGCTAAATGTTAAGCAATTATAATTCTATTATCATCACTGGGCTTTTTGAAAAAAAAAATTTGTTTGTTTTTGAGAGAGAGAGAGAGAGCACATGCCCCCGTGTGTGTACCTGTGCCTGTGAGCAGTGAGGGGCAGAGAGAAAGAGAGACAGAAAATCTGAAACAGGCTCTGCACGGACAGCAGTGAGCATGATGCAGGGCTCGAATTCACGAGCCATGAGATCATGAGCAGAAAGTTGGACACTTAACCGACTGAGCCACCCAGTTTCCCCATCATAATTGGTCTTTTCTTAATATCAGTATTACCGGGCTAGCATTGAACTTGAAACTAAAAAAATTGTAGAATGAGCTGCAAAGCTCAACATAAATTTCCTCCTGAAATACTAATTTATTTTTCTTCTAAATTTAAAATAAATACAAGCACATATAACACCCATGGAGGGGTGGCGGCAAACATTCAGGAAATTTCCTGCTTATAAAAGAAATCTAACCTGGTAAAAATAAATGAATATGCAATTAGACTTTCCTAGGATTTCTAACTACAGCATGTCATGATCTGTAATGCTGTATTGTCTGTCCTTTTCAGTACAATACCCAGATTATAAATTATGACCTTCATAGGCGAATTACCCAGTGCAGCCAATATTGCTTGAGAGAGTGGTTGTGAGAGAAACCTAATTCTGTTAAAGATTCAGTTACAAAGGAGAACGTCAGAGCCGATGAGGTATGATGCTGTCATGGGATTGGGGTTTAGTACCATGAAACTGATCATCCATGAGTCAGTTTTTGGCTCAAATGTGGGGAGCCTCCAGGGAACACTAATAGGATTCGCAAGTGTTCTGGCACCATCTCAGTGCTGCGTAAACCATGAGACCAGGGCAAGAGAGCTCAAGAGGGATAGTGTTTCCTGGCTTCTTTCTTTCTGGCATGTCCAGAGTATCAGAGCTTGGGAGCACACTGTGTTGACGAGTGTTTAGTGTTGAATGAGGCGGGATGGGAAGAGAGGACAAAAGGGTAGTTTCTCCCTTCCAGAGATCTTACCAGCCATTCCTGAAAGGGATCCGGGATCAGGCTTGGGGGCAAGAGAAATCCCCCCAGGTCTCCCAAGAGTTGATAGGACATGTGAAATAGACAATAGTCTGAAGGAAGAGACTACGGCCAGATCCTGAAGCATCCATCACGAATGCACATTCCATGGCTCCTCCTGAAGGTCTGTGAGATCCCTCTGAGCCATCTGAGGACAGTGAAACTAGTTTCCCCATAGACGAAGCTGAAATTGAACTGAATATGACAGCACATTTGCCTTGCTCATTTTTCTTCTTCATAAACATGTCTGCTGTCCCCTGGCCATCTTGGTCTGCTCTCTCCAGCCTGCCAGAAATGGCATTCTTTGTTACAGGGACTCTCAACAGTCAGTGTGACTGTTCCCATAGTGAGCATGACAGAATCCCCTGGGTTCTGCTCCTTTTATAACATATTTGTGTTATCTGTAAATGGGATGAATTCATTGCTTGAACTGGGGGTGGGGGGCATTTCTTCATGGACAGGCATATTATCTATGTGTTTAATTCTCAGCTAGAAAATATCAAATGGCTCACACCTTGAAGAAGGATAGCCCATCAGTCAGATGGAGATCATGAGGGTCTGGCATGAAAGCCACTGAGTTCCACCATAGCTTTCCAATGTACCTTTACAAGTAAGCTACTTAATTTCTCCGGATCTCAGTTTGTGGAGAGAGTTGAGCTGTGTCCCAATTGTACCTTTAAGATCAAATTTTAATTGCTGATTGTTTGATATTATATATATACATCCATCAACCAAGAAAAGTATACATGTTTCTTGACCGTCTTGAGGATTAAAGAGATATGGGCGTAATGTCCCATAAGTACAATGCCTAGTGCATGAGAGTCACTCAATAAATACATCATGACTGCGTTGTTGTTTTTATGCACATAAACATGCATATTACTCAAGCCAACCGTGAGTTTTAAACTCTCAGTTGAGCTCAATCCTTGTACATGAACATAATAACTGAAGGGATCCAGCTGCTTCCCTTGACCATGCACGATTGCTGGTTTTCATGCTGGATACTTTGGAGCCTTCCCATCTGGTCCCATGGCACTGTTGGAACCTTGGGAGTTTGAGGCAGTTCATCGCCACCCCCCCCACCCCCCCCCCCCAATCCACTCAACATAGGAGGGTGAGAGCCTCTCCTCCAGCTGGGGCAACATTGGGAGTAGGTAAGTTCCTGGCAATCTGACTTGCTCCTTGGAATGAGTTTTCCTGTAGGACAATATGTTACATGGTATCTGGTTTCTTGGAGCAGTCCACAAAAGAATCTTGTGTGAGTCAGGGAGGAAACACATGGCACGTTCAAATGGGGAATCTGGGAGGGTTTAGTAAAAAGATTGTTTACAAAGATGTGGGCAGGGTGTAGAGAAATCACCAACGATGGTGTAGAGAAATCACCAACGATAGTGTATCAGCCTGGAGACTTGGAATGGGAAGGCTTAGGTGCCATGGCAGGAATATGTATCGAAACATGGAAACAGAGAGCTTAGTGGGAAGGGCCACCAGCCAGGCCCCTACAGCACAGAGACAGACTAGCTTGTGTTCCTTGGGCAGGGAGCCAGGGGAGTCAATATCCCCTCCTCAATCTCTTATTCCCCATTGAGTGAACCCAACCAGAAGTCAAAGAACCAGGAACCAATCTGGGTAGACAATTCAAAATCTTTATTTTTTTTTTTAATGTTTATTTATTTTGAGGGAGAGAGAGACAGAGTGTGAGCAGGGGAGGGGCAGAGAGAGAGGGAGATACAAGCCCCCAGCTGTCAGCACAGAGCCCAATGCAGGGCTTGAACTCATGAACCATGAGATCATGACCTGAACTGATGTTGGAAGCTTAACTGACTGAGCCAGCTAGGTTCCCCCGGGTAGACAATTCAGTTCAGCCTTTTAGGGTGGAGCAGGCTGGAAGCCAGTAGAGTGAAGATCCCCAATCATAACGTGGTTTTCTAATCATGAATCCAATAACAACTGTTCCTAAGGGAAGTATGCAAGCCACAAATGTAGTATAAAATTTTCTCGGGGCCACATTTAAAAAATAAAGAAATTAATTTTTTTTTAATTTTTTTTTCAACGTTTATTTATTTTTGGGACAGAGAGAGACAGAGCATGAACGGGGGAGGGGCAGAGAGAGAGGGAGACACAGAATCGGAAACAGGCTCCAGGCTCTGAGCCATCAACCCAGAGCCTGACGCGGGGCTCGAACTCATGGACCATGAGATCGTGACCTGGCTGAAGTCGGACGCTTAACCGACTGCACCACCCAGGCGCCCCAAGAAATTAATTTTAATAACATCCTATTTAACTTTATATACCTAAAATATTGAATTCTACCATATAATCATTATAAAATTTACTAATACAGTATATTATATTTTTTTAAACCAGTCTTCAGAATCTGATGTATATTTTATACTTCTAGCAAGACTATCTCAATTCAACTAGTCACATTTTAAGTACTGAACAGTCCTGGGGGGCTGGTAGCTACTCCGTTGGACAGTGCAAGTCTAATATATTTTAAAAGCTGAATAAATGCCAGATATTATTATTACAAAGGGCGTGAATTGAGAAACATGCTCTGCCTGGGTTTGGAGGGGGGAGGTGATGGAGGCTTTGGAGGCTTGTGCCAAAGGCCCGACGGTCCCGTCTGCCGGTGTCCTCCCTGTGCCTTGACATGCCTCACATGGCCGTCTCATTTACAGTCCCAGATTCTTAAACTCAAAGTGACGGTAGAGATGGGCCCTCCTGGGAGAGATCTGAGGCCAGGCTGTGGGCGACTTGAGAGGACAGGAATGTGAGTTCCCCAACTCCTGGGACTCATCTGTCCCCATCATCCCATTCCTGCTACCTCACATCTCGCCCCCCCCCAGCGGGCCACTTCATCCAGGCCTCTGCTTTGGCTTATGTCACACCCAGAATTTCTGCCCGTGGAGTTTCTCTGAAGAAGGTGACTGGTTTCAAGAGCCGGGCGGTGTTTTCAAATGACAGTTCAGCCCCTTTGAGAGTGACATCATGGCAAGAGTGATGGTATTAACTCCGGTGTTGGTACCAGAGGATGGCAGGGACTCAGATGCCTGGTGAGCTGGCCCCACCTCTTAGCTGTGTTTTTCCACCAAAGATTTAATTAAACCACTGCTGTGTCAATATTCCTAACACGCCGCCAGTCTCTTACCCTTGCACTAAACGTTCCCGGGTCTCCAAGCATGGATTCGTAGGGAATTGGGCGCGGTGGGGGGTCCTGGGAGGGAACCGGGTGTCGACAGGCCATTTGGTGAGGGGCTTTGGTTGCTCTGTGTGGGTCCGAGCGGCTCAGGCTCAGTTTGCAGCTGCACCACAGACCCGGAATAAGGGCAGGCCCTGCTTCAAAGTCTTTGGTCAGAATGACTTCACGGTCTTTTTCTCCTCCACCAGCTTCTCTCTCTTCCTCTCAGGAAAGAATGGCCCGCGTACCAGCTGGGGTTGCCACCCTGGAACCACGACGCTTAGCCTTTCTTCTGTTACGAGACTGTTGAGACTGTTGGAGTCTCAAGGCTACGAGGGGCGTGGTTTTAGCCTCATTTTAAATGGTCGTGGAAACAGGATTGAGAGGGTAAGTAACTTTGCTTGAGGTCACTAAGCCTCAGATTTGGGATTTGACTTGACTGTGCCACTTTTCAAAGTAATCGTAATAATGACAAAAATAATAGTGGCAATATGGAATAAGCACCCAATAAAAGGAAGCCATTATTGTCACACAAGTAAGAGAAATGTACAATTGGCATGTGATCACCTCCCTCTTCCTGCTCCTGGGCCAGAAATGGTAGCATTATATGGACTTGCTTTGTCCGTTAGTGGATGAAAGCAGATTCCCAAGGAAGCGGTGTCTCCTTCAGGCTCTATTAATTCTTTTTTTTTTTTTTAAGTTTATTTATTTATTTTGAGAGGGAGAGAGAGAGAAAAAGCGCGAGTGGGGGAGGAGCAGCGGGAGGGAGAGAGATGAGTGATGGAGAGCCGAGTCCTGAGGAAATGAGACAGAGGAGAAGCTTGAGTTAGCAGAGGAAAGGTGGATGGGAAAGGGACATGGGTGGCTGGGTGGGAAGCGTTCCAGGATTGATTCCCTCCCTTCTATTGTGCACATGGCCCACGGTGGCAGAGATGGTGGCTGTTCACTGAACAGTCCACATGGGCCCCTGCACTTCCCAGACCCCCTTGGATTTTCTCACTTTCCGCCCTTTGCCACATCTCCATTAATGGGACTACTATCTGAACAATTGAGCAGATCCTAATCTGAGAGTCGTCTGGGGCTCCTCTCCCTCCCTTACCTTCCATATGCAATCTATTACCAAGTTCTTTCAAGGGTAGCTCCAAAATACATATCCTGACTTATTCCTTATCTCATGTCTTCCTAGCTTCAAAGCTACCGACCTAGTCCCAGAAACCACATCCTTTTACCTGGGCTGTGCCTCTTGTTTGGTGTGCCTGTTCCCAGCTTTATTTCCCCCTTCATTCTTTGTATAGCATGCTCTTTAAAAACATAAATCAGGTCACATCTCTTCTGGCTTAGGATACCTAGTGGTTTTTCGTGGCATTTTGAACAATAATCTAAATACCATAAAATATCGGTACCTATAGGGTATTTACCTATACCCTCCTCAATTTAGTGTTGGCAACCTCTCTGTCCTCACCTCCTGCCCTTTTGCTCACTAGGCTAAGCCCACTGGCTTTCCTTCTGTTATCCAATACCATAAGCTTTCTCCTGCCTTGGGTCCTTTGCACCTGTTATCCCCTCTGCCTCCAGGACTTCACAAGGCTGGATCCATCTTGACGTTTAGGCCTTAGCTCAAATGTCACCTCCTCAAAGAGGTCTTTCCTGAACACTCAACATAAATGAGCCTGCTGATCCCCATTCTATCACACAAACCCTGCTTTAATAGCTTCACAGTGCTTATCATCACCTGTCCAGTTACCATGGCATGGAGAAAGAATATAAGTGCCGTGAAAGCAAGGACTGTCTTTTTAGCCTTGTTTCTCTTTTATAAGTGCACTTGACATGTAGTTGATGGTTGGAAAAATACTCGCTGAATAAATGAATGAAAGTATCTACTTGAGTTCGATTCCCAATAGTAGTCTGTAAGTTTACCAGCCAGATGAGAGGACTTCCCCTGAGAAATTCTGCTCTCGCTTAGACCTGGGCAAGGGACCTCTGTTGTAAGACCCTTGCTTTATAGGGCTCTACTCTGATCTTCCTCTAGCCTTGTTCTTTCTCGTAAGATGAAGACATCAGGAGGTTCAGGGGATGTGCCCTCCCAGAATGCAGTCTAGAAGGGAGTATAACATTTCTAGAATTCCCTTCTAGAATGCCCCTCTTTTAGACCCCAGAATTCCCTATCCAGTGACCTTGAGCCTACTTCCAGAGCCTACATGGGACTCTTCTCCATGTCTGTTCTCCTTGGGCAGACCAGCGTGCATGGCCCTATGCCTGGCGGTGGCACAGGGGCAGTTGTCTGATGTTAGGTGTGGACAGATCTTAGATGTGCAGGCTGGGGAGTCCACTCAGCTCTGCGTGCTGTGGAATGGAGTTCGAGTGGTAAGAGAGGAAGGGCAGGTGGAGAGCTGAGGCTTGCTTCTCCTCATTGCCAGTTTTAGCATGGAACACCAAGGAATCTGAGAAGCCTGCATTGAAACCCGGCCTCTGAAGCATGACGGAAGGAGGAGAGGTGGAGATTACATATTGAGCAATACGTGAGCTTGGTTTGTAACTTCTAAGTAGTTACGTGGCATCTCCATTTGGACTCTCCCCAGCCTACAAATGCTCTGGGCAGGCCTCCCGAGCTGCGTGGAGTCCTGGTTCCCTTTGCATTGATTTAAGGTTGAGCGAAGGCCCTGGAGCGTTCCCTCCATCATTGAAACAGAGGGGCCCCCAAGAGAGAACCAGGAACTCCTGGTGGTGCAGTAAACCATGTTCCTTCCCCATTGTTGTATTTGTGCTTGCTTTCCCCAAGGTCATTAACAGGATTAACGGTAGAGGGTTTGTGAACAAGATTCATGCCCCATAACAGGGGTTTAGATAAATCAATCAAGTACATACATCCAATGCTATACTCTGTACCTATGAAAACATTTTAGATAAATAATTGGAATAACAATCCTATAACTACTAATAATCATAACAATGACAGATCTTCCTTCTTGAGCACTGGGTCTCTGTCCGTCAGCATGTGCAGCAGCTCAAACTCACCATCTCACTCAGGCCCCCAAACCACAGGGTGGGTTCTTAGTTCCAGGCGTCAGCAAGGAAACTGAGCTTGGGAGGATTTGATTATACAAGGGCATGTGGGTTAGGGAGTCGCTCTCTGAGTCTTTTGGATTGGGCCACAGTTTCTCCACGGGGCGGAGATGGCATCTTCCAGAATCACAGGGGCCCCCCTTTCCCTAGGAGAAGGGAAACCAGAGCTCCCTTTTTTTTTTTTTTTTTTAATTTTTTTTTTCAACGTTTATTTATTTTTGGGACAGAGAGAGACAGAGCATGAACGGGGGAGGGGCAGAGAGAGAGGGAGACACAGAATCGGAAACAGGCTCCAGGCTCTGAGCCATCAGGCCAGAGCCCGACGCGGGGCTCGAACTCACGGACCGTGAGATCGTGACCTGGCTGAAGTCGGACGCTCAACCGACTGCGCCACCCAGGCGCCCCTCCCTTTTTTATTGAGGTATGATTGGCATACAATGTCGTGTAAGTTTAAGGAGCACGAAGATGTTGGTTTGACACATTTACATAGTGCGGTATGATTACCACCTGGTACCACCTGTGCCATTGCTTTTTTGTGGTGAGAACGTTTACAATCTAGCCTTCTAGCAACTTTGAGGTATAAAATCAGTATTGTTGAGTGCAATCACTCCGCTTTGCATTAGGTCTCCAGAATTTACCCATCTGCTACGTGCACGTTTGTATCATTAAACAACATCTCCTCAGTTGCCCGAGCCCCAGCTCCTGGCCACCACTATTTTACGGTCTGTGTCTATGAAGTCAGCTTGTTCAGACTCCACGCGTGAGTATAAATGATATCATGCAGTTTCGGCCTTTCTCCAAGCTGACTTGTCTCAGTGCAATGTTCTCAAAGCCCAGCCAGGTCATTGCAAATGGCAGTCCTGTGGCTAAATAATATTCCACTGTACATTTACCCGGCTTCTTTATTCATTCATCGATTGGCGGACCCTTAGGTTGTTGCCACCTGTTGCCTCTTGTAAATCATGCTGCAATAACATGGGAGTACAGCTGTCTTTTTGATATCTGGTTTCCATCTCCTTTGGATATATACCCAGAAGTGGGATCGCTGGATTATATGCTATTTCCATTTTTAATCTGTCGGTGGGAATACCAATTCTCTCAGCCACCATGGACAGCAGTATGGAAATTCCTCAAAAATGTAAATATAGAAACCTGTGCCCTTTGACCCCCGGTTTGCTTTTCCCTCCTCTTGGCCCTTTGATACTTAACCTCTCTAAGTCTTCAATTTTTTTTTTTTTTTTTTACCAGTGAAATAGGAATAATTACAATACAACAATACAACAATATGGAATATTCCTACGTGTTCACTCTCTCGATAAGTTCCTATTTTTCTTTTCCTCTTCTCTGGATGCTGGTTGTCAGCTATTGTGTTCCCTGTGGGGTCCAGGACGTGGGGTAAGTGGCCCTCCCCATGACCCATTCTGGGAAGAGCATCAGCGAGAGAGTTGGGAATTTCCACACCACCCAGCTGATCTCCTCCTCGCAGCTGTCCAGCCTGGTGTACTAAATCATTTGGTTTCCTCTCCTGTCTCGAGGTGCCCATCAAGGCCCTTCCAGTATGACAGCCTCAGGCACAGGGTAGTGAGAAGAGAGAAGGGACTGAGAAGTGAAAAAAAAAAAGGCTATTTAAAATGCCTATAAGAAACTGTATGAGTTTGTTGATTACCCCAGACGTATTTTTAAAAGCTTAATGTTCTACATTACAAATTACCTTTTGAAGTTACCTACTTCATCAACATCACATCATTGTTGTCATTACCATTATAAGTGTTCCCATTAACAACAACAAAAGCAAAGAGTAAGACTAGGCATTTGTGCTCTTTAAGAGGAATATAAACTCCTGCTGCTCTCCCTGTGTTCTGCTCCTTCTTGTTGACCCTGTGGTGAGAGCCTTGAGTGCATGACTCACTCTCTCCTCTGGATGATGTTCCTCCCAGATTAGCAGAAAGTCCCCTCTTCTTATATATTTTATTTTCTCTTCAGGTTCCTGGCATGCCTGTTCTTCTTCCCTAGAAGGTTCTCTGGCACATTCAAGGTGGAATGATTTCAAGTCAACTTAGTTGTCCCCATTTTCATTTTAGTAGACATCCACTCCAGTGGGTAGTAGACATCCACTCCAGTGCTGCATGTGACACTGAGTGGAAGAGTGACGTTCAGATGGTAGTAAGGGGATCGTCTGGCCGTTGGATTGTTCTGCGTGTAAGCAGACCTATTGGAAGGTCTTTCTGTAAGTAGCTAATACACGTAAACTGTGAAACAGAACAAAAAGACATAATGGATTAAAAATAGATAATAAATAAAGGAAAATACAACAGACAAAAGAGAAAACATCCAACTTCCAACTAGACAGAGATATAGGCCCTACTAAATTTTTGGGGTACGGTTTTGAAAGGCTCATTAGTAAATGCTCGGGGTATGGATCCAGGTTTCCTGGATTCGAACCCTCTTTATCCTGCTTGTCAGCTTGGGACCCTGGACTAGTTAACTTGCCTCAGTGTTCTCATCTGTAAAATGGAGATAATACAAGGACCTCTATCATAGAGCTATAATGATAAGAAATGAATTAGTATTTGGAGGATATGTAAAATCATGGTTGTCTTGGGGTGTTTTTCAAGGAAGTCATAAATGAATTCAACATATCTAGAAAGTCTCATGCACAGAAGTGGAATCCCACCAGTCCTGAGGCTCTGTTCTCTGGTTTTCGGTGTGCTAGGAGTCTTCAGATATCCTGCCAGATCAAATAGTGCCACCTTGAATTAGCTACTAAGTGACAGTGTATTGTTTTATTTTATGGAACACCATACATTCAGTTTTTCTTTTTTTGTGCTGTGGTACACATTGGGGCAGTGGTCCTCCAGATACATATGTCTTTCCACATTATTTCCTGACTACGTCCTTAGGTGGGAATCCAAGAAGTGGAATTGCCGAGCATGAAATTTTGTCTTTTTTTTGAAATTTTATCTTTTGATACACAATGTCAAATTGCTTTGCGCAAAGATCACGTAGCATGCGTTCCCAGAAATAATGCTGGCAAGTACCTGTTTTCTGCATCCTCCCCACTGTGAGGATGGATATTGTCAATTATTTCCTAATTTCTGTTGTGTTACATATGAACACCATCAGCATTGTGGTCTACAAGACAGGTGCTGTCCTCATTGGTTATTTCGTATTTTGCCTTTACGACTCGCCTACTCATATTTGCACGTTTTTCTAGTAGGGTGTGTACCTGTTGAAGTTCTGAGCTGCAAACAATAGAAACCAACCTAAGCAGATGGAGAATTGATTTTTGGGGGGTATCGGGTGGCTCATGTCATTGACAAGGAGGCTGAAAAATGAGGCTCAGAAAATAAGCAAGAACAAAGGAAAGACTGGATATAGAAAGCACAGCCTAGGTTATGCGGGAGGGTAGAGGTAGATTAAGCTCTCACCAGTGGACACATCTCCCCCCTCCAAGCACTGCTCTCTCCCAAGGCACTGGTCGTTGGCTTCTGAAACTGCCCAGTCAAGGAAAAGGCAAAAGCCCACTGTGGGGTTTTTGTCTTCTCTTCATTGTGTTGTACCAAGGCTTTGTACATTTGGAGTATTGATCCTTTGCATGTCTTTTGTATGGGAGACACCTTTTCGTCAATTTGTATTTACCTTTTAACTTTGTTCAGGGAGTATTTGGCCACACTGACATTTAAAATTTTCTTTCAATAATTATACAATGTTTTCAGGCGCTCATGTGCTCATGGTAGGCTCCTAAATTGTTCCCTTTTAACTCCAGATTCTTCCATAGCATCAGATAGGGGATATCTGTGGTAGATTGTCCAAGTAATGGCCCCAGATTTATTCGTGTGTCATTGCATCCATACCCTTGGCTAGTCCCATCCACATTAATCAGAACTTGCTTCTGGCAGTTGCTTCAGCCAATAGGACAATCCAAGCACGATCAACACATGATTCAGGCAGAGGTAGGAAAAGAACTCACACACTGAAGTCTGCTCTCTTAGACCTGTGTGACCCCTGCCACACAAAAGATGATCTGAAACTCCTCTAGAGCCAGCAGAGATCATCTATGCCAGGCTAAACCAGAACTGTTCAGCCCACCCATGGGATGGTGAGGAAGTATAAATGTGTGTTGTGCTGGTCTCAGTCTGTTAATAGTGAGGCTATTGGCTAGAATTGCTGGAGGGCATTCACCTAGGCCTGGGGCGAGCCCCCACAGAAATGTCCCCGTTCAGAGTCGGTGTTGTAGCTGCACTGGTCCTTGTGGTTCTTATTATGATTGCAAGAGGCACCTCAGCAGCAACTCTCAGGGAATTTTGAAACAACAATCAAGGTTTATCGCACGCAGGGTCATGGACAGTGCATGGCACGTCTGGGGTCATACAACGAGGTTGTGGAAAGAGAGAGAGAGAGAAAGCATGGGCTTGAGGTTCTGCTTTTATTGGGATTGAAGATGGGGCTGTCTAGGGTTTTGTGGGTTCACTCCTCGTTGGTGAATTTAAAACATAAGAGCAATAATTACAGCATGGGCAGGGAAAAATACACTTATTTTTCAAGTGGTCAGTTATGGAAGTCAACCAGGGACCTCTAAAGCAGGGGTGGAGTGGCCTGGCTTTTTATCTAGTCTCGTGGCTGGCAGTGTGTTTATTGGAGATAGCTGTGTGAAGAGGCTGCTTGGAAATCAAAAGCTTAATGTCAGACACTTGCATTATAATCAAAAAGCCAACTCTCAGGTGCTTACACTGCAAAATGTTTGATATTTTAAGCCACTAAGTTTTGAGGAAGCTTGTTACACATCACATGCAAACTGATACACTAACTATATATGCAGCTCCTTTAAAAATCCTATTAATTCTAGGAGTGCCTGGATGGCTCAGTCAGTTAAGCGTCCAACTCTTGATTCGGCTCAGATCCTGATCTCATGGTCTTGGGATCGAGCCCTGCATGGGGCTCTACATGGAGCCTGTTTGGGATTCTCTGTCTCTCCCTATCTTTCTCTCTCTCTCAAAATAAATAAATAAACATTAAAAAAATAAATGTAAAATCTCCTATTCATTCTATTATTTGTTTCCCGCCTATAGCTTCCCAAACTATATAACCTGCAGGAGAGAGTAACTCAGGACCTAAAAGAACTCACAGGTAATTCAATGTACTCTACACTAAACTTTCTATGACATTCATTTCCTGGAAGCTCTTTTTTCTTAAGCTTCTTTATGTTGAGAGGGGGAGGGGCAGAGAGAGAAGGAGAAAGAAAATTCCAAGCAGGCTCCACACTGTCACCGCAAAGCCCTGGAAGCTCTTAAGAGAATGCCACTGATTGGTCCTCTCTTGTTGACTTGAAGAGTATTTGCTTTAGGTGATCCAAAGGATTGGGATCTCCCTCATGCTTCTATTTTGGCAAAAGGCAGAATAAGAAATATCCCTTTCCTTCATTGAAAAGGTCTCCTTGGTTGGACAATTCCCGGCTTCTAAATCTTTTCTCAGTTGTTTCCTCACCCCAAGACACACTTGAATTTAACCTCTGTGTTCACAAATACTTGGAACCTTCTTATCATTTAAAGTTTTCTTCGCTAAAATCTGAGGGCTCTCTCCACGGCAATATCAGGCCCATCATTTACTTAGCCCACCATTTTGTCTGAAGAAACACAATGGAGAGAAGGCGGGTGTCATTCTAGCTGACCTCTATCACGTCAATCCTGAGCCCACCCAACATTCGTCAGCTTGTAGGTTTGGGAAAATGCCTTTTGGTAAAATCATGGGGTAGTAAACATTCAGAGAACTTTGGGTCTGTACCATCCAGTCTCTTAGCCCAAGGACGCCGACTTCTGAGTGACAGAGCTAGGGCTAAATTACTCAAAGCTGTTTCCTCTACTGGCTACGTATCAACTACTAAGAACGGATGTGTTGGCAGTTCCTAACGCTCATTCTGTCTCCCTTTCTCACTGTGTCTCATACCAGGTGAACTTACTCATTCCCAGATATGTAAATTATGTCTGTGACTTCCAAATTTATATTTGTAAACTCCAGACTCATGTATCTAACTGCCTACTCACGATCTGTCCTTGGATGTCTTGCAGATATATCGGAATTAATGTGTCTATAACAAGACTTTCAGTCATCCAACTGGTCTACCCATTCCATATCCACATCACTAACTTCAGCCAGGTTGTTATTACTGCTTCTGTAGACTCTCCCACCAGTTCCTGTAGACTATTCTAAACAGTTCCTGAATGTCTTGCCACTTGTCTATTTCTCCTCTAACCCGTTCTCCACACAGCATCCAGAATAGCCTTCTAATTATGAAAACCAGATGATCTCATGGTTACCTGTTATGACCCCTTCCAATGGCACATGGAGTAAAATCCAAAATCCTCACTGCAGCTGGCAAGTTTTCATCATCCGGCCCTTGCCTGCCTCCAACTGCACTTCATCTCTCAGGCCTGGTCTTTCAGGTTCAGCCACACCAGCCTTTTGGTTTCTCCATGGGTTAAATTTTCCCTGCCTCTGGGTCTCCGGCTATGCTCTTCTGCTTGGAAGCTCTCTTAGCTTTCCTCCTGGCACTCTAGGCCTCGGCGTGAATATAGATAGCATCCTTCCAGGCCTTCTTATGACACGCCATGTTCTTTTCACAGCACTCATTACAGTTTGTAGTTATTTCTTTTTAAAAAAAATTTTTTTAGGGGCGCCTGGGTGGCACAGTCGGTTAAGCGTCCGACTTCAGCCAGGTCACGATCTCGTGGTCCGTGAGTTCGAGCCCCGCGTCGGGCTCTGGGCTGATGGTTCAGAGCCTGGAGCCTGTTTCCGATTCTGTGTCTCCCTCTCTCTCTGCCCCTCCCCCGTTCATGCTCTGTCTCTCTCTGTCCCAAAAATAAATAAACGTTGAAAAAAAAAATTTAAAAAAAAATTTTAAATGTTTATTTATTTTTGATACAGAGAGAGACAGAGCATGAACGGGGGAGGGTCAGAGAGAGAGGGAGACACAGAATCTGAAACAGGCTCCAGGCTCTGATCTGTCAGCACAGAGCCCGACGCGGGACTCGAACTCACGGACCACAAGATCATGACCTGAGCGGAAGTTGGACACTCAACCGACTGAGCCACCCAGGCACCCCTGTAGTTATTTCATGAATGTGTCCTCCTGCTCAAACTCACTTATTGTCAACAACTCTCTAAGTACTCCCAGAGCAAAGCCAAGTCTACCTTGCTTAGGGTAGCAGATTTGTTAAATGCAAATCTGGAATCTTCATGCATCCAGCTCATGGGCTTATATTGCAGAGTTAATCTCCGACCTTCTCAGCCAGAGCCGCGTCTTCTCTGACTACATCTTCAAGGGCAAAATTGTTACTTTGCATTGCTTGGCATTATGCCTCCTTTTTATATAAATGCAGGAATTTGAGGGCTTATTTGTTAAGTGCTATAAGTTGGCTTATTTACTTTTTTTTTTTTTTTTTTTTAAACAGGAGAAAACCTCAGAGTTTTCATACAGGCTCACAAAGGTCCAGTGATGAAATTGGGACATAGAAATGAGCGTGGCAGGCAGCTTTTGCACATTTTAGACGAAGAAGCATAAATCTTTGATATTTCACAGGATGATTATGCTTTTTACACTGAAGAACTATCATTAGCAAGGAATTCTAAAAATGATCAGGTCCGGAGTAGACAACTAAGAAAAGTAACAAGATTTGTTTATACAGAATTCTTTGTTTTGAATTTCATATCTCTGACAGTAGGGATGTCTCTCTTCCCCCTGGTACGTCAGGCGGTCTCTTTCCTATGAGAGATTTATTTCCTTCTTTCTGGAGACAAAGGGCGGTCTTAGTGTTCTTCTTGCATTGGCCCATTTCTTAAGTAACTCAATTCCAAATGATAAGATGTATCTGTGGAACTCGTTGTGGTACAGATGCCTCATAAACTGCAAAGACCCTCAGATGCATATCCGTGTCTTTTAAAAACAGCTGTCCATTCTTTCTGACCTCCTACGTCCATTGCTTAGGAGAATCCTAATTCAAGCAGGGAAAGTAGAATCATTATTTCCCAATACTCTGAGGCTCATGGTCTTTAGTGAATGACCCCAACCCTTTACTCTCATAGGCACAATCCAGATAAATTTATCAGAATGGAACAATGCCACAAGAAAAAGACGGGCTTGAGAATCCACTGGAAAAATTCATTTGCTGGTTGGTAGTAAGTAACTTAGGTCAAACGGTCTGTCCATAGCCCAGAGGGTGATACCACGGAGGCTATGGGGTTTACAGGAGAGTCTGATTCTGTGCCGATCTGGTCTTCTGCTTGGATACATTCCAACCTGGAGTTGCTTTCTTTACACATTTCTAATGAGTCCTTGTAGAGATGATGTGGGCCAGAGAGGCCCAAATACATGCATTGTTCAAGTGAACATCCTTTTCAAAAAGCAGACAGTCCCAAGTCTCAGAAAGCAGGGCTCTCCGGTACGTTCCTGAATATAGGAGCACAGCCTGAATGTTCCTTGAAGAATTTCCTAGGTGTGTGACCATTTGTTGAGCTGAAGGGAAGGGAAGAGTTAGAAAGCACAATGTCTACGCAGGAGGTGACGGGGTATGTCACCATGAAGGCCTGCTTCCGTTGTTCGTCCTGAATTCACCATCTGAGACTTTCTTGAACTTTTTCAAGTTTGCAGGATACAAAAGGTATCGGTTTCTTCTATGCAGGTAATAAAATCTCACAGGCCTGTGTCTGTGAAGCCATTCTGTTACATAGTGTGCCTATGGCCAGGCACTACCAAGCACTTTTAAATTTTATATTTTTAATGTTTATTTATTTATTTTTGAGAGAGAGAGAGAGAGAGAGAGAAGGAGAGAGAGAGAGAATCCGAAGCAGGCTTCAAGCTCCGAGCTGAAGCACAGAGCCCGATTTGGGGCTCAAACCCACGAACCGCGATATCATGATCTGAGCCAAAGTCGGATGCTCAACCAATGGAGCCACCCAGGTGCCCCAAGCATTCATTAAATCCTTCTCTTGGACACACCTTTAAAAAGTAGGAAAAATCTTTATGAAAGCCCAAATAAGTGTTTTCCTAGCTCAGAAAATAGGTGACCTCAATCCGGCCCCGTCTGCTGCCTTGCCCAAGAAACTCAGTCCCTGTTTGCCCTATTTTAATGCAAAATGCAGTTTTGGACACAAGTTGCCCCCAGTGGGGAGAGGGCGAGGCAAGTGCCCTCACCATCCAGTCTCATCTTGGCCTTTGCTGAAATTGGCCCAGGTTCAGCGTCTACACTGATGCCACACGCCTCCTGTAGCCTGGGCTCCTGGACCTCCCTGGGTTCCCAGGCAGTCCTGGGCTGGAGGCACAGTGAACACACACGGCTTCCCAGCAAGCTTCCCCCACCCTGCCCCAAGGCCAGGCCTTCCTCTTCCTCTGCTTTCTCATCAGCCGGGAGCCGGGGGAGGATGGGAGGTCCCCACCTCTCCCCTCCACGGCAGACTGTGGGTCCGGAGCCCCGCAGGACTTGGCCCCTGCTTTGTATCTGCCCTCCCAGAGGAGGAGAGTTTGCAGGGGCCAGTTTTGAGATTATTTGGAGCTGGTGATCAGTGAGGTGTCTTTAAGCTGGTGGAGCCAGCTGTGCTGACTTAGTCAGCTGGCCTGGATAAATGCCATCCCGGCTTTCCTTTTGTTCACTTAAGGAAAATAATGTCAGAGTGCAGGACGGGCCCCCGGCGGGAGAGCTGACACCGTGGAGACGATTCATTAGCAGATGCTCCGCTGAACCTCAGCTGTTCTCTCCAGTGACATCGGTGCGACAGGGAGCTATTTGTTCAGGTGACGGGGTTTGGCGGGCTTCAGGCCGGGACCCCCACCTCCAACCCCAGGAACCCCCCCCCGCCTTCCAGCACCGAAAAACACTAGAGTCTCCACACGGGCTTAATCCTCAAACCGCAAGAATCTAACCAACTTCTCTCAATGACACTTGGAGGTTTTTGGCAGCCAGAGCGCCTCCCCGCAGCGATGCTGGGGGCCAGGTACAGATGGGCTGGATTGAAAAGCTGAGTTTGAAGGTCGCCACCACCGCAGGATCTTTCTCCATGTGGTCATCACCCTGGTGGGGTGGAGTCTGTTCATGACCAGGGGGTGATTGATCTGGGCTTAGAGCAGCCCGTCTCCAGGGGCCTAACACCCACATGCATTTTCAGCTAATTTTGTCAACGAGCTCACTGGATTATCTATCCCTGGTAAGGCCTCTTAGAGGCTCAGGGATATTTGAGGTTTTGAACTTCCAATTTTTATTGTTCCCAGTATTTGAAACTGGAAGGAAATACTAAATGGATCTTAAAAAAAACCTTACATTTTAAATATTCAATCTACTTGGAGTATTTGCAGAATCATATGCTATCCCTAGTGAGTGAGATATGGCAACAAAGAATCAGAGACCCAATGAGTAAAAAGTTGGGCCAGACAGTTACTCTGTCCTCAGCATTCATAGTCTCTGCCTCTCGCCTCTTGGCCGTGGCCCTTGGTTTAGACCCTATGGTGAAATGCTGGGCACTTTGGTATCACCCAACTGAGAGGTAACTTGGGGGCCTCGAAGATCAAACAGACCTCTCAGAGAGTAATTGAGGCTTTATTATTAGTGGTTGATGACTTCTCGGGTAAGTTTCCTTGACTAGTTCTGACCAATAGGCTGTAGGTGAAAGTGGTTTATGTCATCTCTGGATTCAAGTGTAGAAGAGTCAGGACATGACCCTTCTTGGCTATATCTTCCCTTCCTATAGGGCCTGGACATGTTTCAAGTGGTAGAGCCTGGTTCCTGAGAGTTAACACGTCGTCTCCTTGCCACGTACTTAAACACATAGCAAAGCAAAAATAAACCTTTGTGTGTAAAGCCATGGAGATCTCGGAGCTCATTTTTTAATCGTTGTATGGCTTAAGCTATTTTGACCAATACAACATTGTACGTTAAGTAGGTTTTGTTTAAGCCATTGGATTTTAATATATTTAAAATACTCTTATGTACGTGTATTATTGTGGACGTGTAGAGTGTACGATGATAAACTTTTGGCTCATACATTTTTCGTGTGCAATGAACAAAATGAACCAGGAATTAGCATCTCTGTGTGTTTTTCTCATCTTTTTGGTTTTGCATGTATTAAACACTTAAGGTTAAGATGGTAACTTAGCATTAGGATAGTATAGGCAGTAGGATTAGGAGTCTCTAAGTCAAATTCTCTCTGCAGTGAAAAGAGCCTGATGCAGGCTGTGGTCTCAGGAAGTTCAGGAGATTGGGGGAAAGGTTGGGAATAGAAATGAGGAGATATAGAAGCCACGGATATTCAGGATCACTCTCTGCACTGAGGCCCGATTCACCCTCCAGGGCCCTTCCTCGCTTATTTGTTCCCACACTGGTCGGTCCCCTTTTGAACTGCGGTGCCAATGGATACCTGTGCTTCATGTTAGTTATATTCGGTCTCCCATTATCTTTGCATTCATTCCGCAAAGATCCATTCATTCTGCAAAGATCTGTGGAGCCTGGGATGGGATCTCACGTCAGGAGATGGGAACTCAGAGCCCTAAGCTGGCCCTTAAAGACTCACAGTCTAGTGAAAAGTTCCCTACAGAGGTGTGCTCCCTCCTCACGAGAAGGCCATATGCCTTTCATTTCCCAATTTATCTCCCACACGCCCTGGTGTAATGCTGGTTGGGTGGAGGCTGTTGCATGGATGATTGATTTAATGCCTGGTCTCTGCTGGGCGCAATCAACTGGATCTTTATTAAAATCCATTGCCCGAAGCAAAAACGGTTCTGTTTTTGTTCAGATCCATTTTCCTGTCTGCGATTACTATGGTCTGCTTTGGGTTGCTTCATGCTATGCAATTCTGGCAAAGTCCTCTGCATTTTCCATCCCTGAAACTTACTCAAGAGCAGCCAGGTTTTGTGTTCAAGAGTGAACAACTGTGCAAACTTGTGCATTTGGAAGGGGCAAAGGCTGCGAGGTGGGAACCCCCCCAGCAGAAGTCTGACCCGCTGGTGAAACGTGGTATCGCACGGGAAGACCATCTGAAGCATCCCCCTTTTCCTCCATCACTGACATTCAACTTGAAATGTTCTCTTTCCAGATACAAGTCAAAGCAAGACTTTTCCGAGTGTCAGCTTCACAAGCTCAAGCTAGTTCTTGGCAGTGAAATAGGTTCCCTTTTGCCCCTGGCAGAGTATTAGCAACCCAAGCACAGCTAGCTGAACGGAGCTGCACCAATGCACTGGGGTCCCAGCTGCTAAAGGCCACCTCGGTCCCAGCCTGTCCGGTTCTCTAAAGACATCTGCCCCTGATTCGGAGGGGTTCAGGGTGTGCCGTCAAGGATGACATAGCTGTATCTTTTTTTTTTTTTTTTTTTTTTTTTTTTAGCTTCTGAAGGGCAAAAGACCCAGCTTGTTCTCTCTGCAGCTAGATGAGCTGAACTGGCTGCAGGAAAACAGCCGGCATTTGTCAGTGAGCTGCACCGACAAGATACAGAAGACAGAGCCCAAGCAGAGGAGGGCAGCTCAGGAGCAAACAGTGCCAAGCACCGTCGAGTAATTCTTTGCAAACTCGATGGCAATCAACGCCACCCAAGGGCACCGGATGAGCCCGTAGAAACCTCTTGCATTTTTGGCTGAATGTGGCTGTGGACTGGCGTTTGGGGAGAATATCTGTTGTTTCCAGGCAGGCCAGACTGCCGAATACAAAAGTGACTCTTTTGATATTGATAAATAACGTGACTCAGGATTCCCCCCCCCCCCCCCCATAGAAATTGTGCGAACCCTTAATTATCAGGGCACTTTCTCAGGGGCACATTAGAATATACACTGAATTGCGTTATCTTCACCTTGGCCCACGCCTCTGTAACGCAGGGCGGTAAGTTGCTCTCAGAAGTTTTTGCTTTTGTTTATAAATCATCAGTTCAGACTGCAGGAAGGTTTCCAGGAATTAGGAAGAGAAAAAGCCTAGCAAAAAATACACAGAGTGAGATTCCTAAAGTAGGTTCCCCACCCCACCCCCCCAGCCCCCCTTCTGGCGAACGGGTCACAAGATTGCAATTCTAAACAATCTCACAATTAATTCTTGAGCTATGCAGCCCAATTAGAACAAATGCTTTCTTTCTGGTTTAATTAGAGATGAGTACGCGCCTGTGAGCTTATTTGTATAAAATAAGCACTCATTAAACCAGGTTTGGATCAGGCTCAGCTTGTTAGAAATGCCCTTGAAAAGGGTGCTTTCTCTCACCGTCTCTGGCCCTTTTAACCCCTTCAATGCCCAGAATGAACTTCGTAGACGTGGACGGTATAAAGAGTATCTTTGTGGCAACCTGGTGAGCTTGAAAGAGGAGAGATGCGTTTGCTAGATTTGCTGGTAAAGAGGCCCTTCCTCTCACCTCTGTACACTTGGCATCTTCCTAACCTGCCTCACCCACCGCAGGCGGGAAATCTGGTTGCGTCTGACGAAGGTCACTC
Source organism: Leopardus geoffroyi (assembly GCF_018350155.1). Taxonomy (NCBI): domain Eukaryota; kingdom Metazoa; phylum Chordata; class Mammalia; order Carnivora; family Felidae; genus Leopardus; species Leopardus geoffroyi. Next base: position 27,486,839 of record NC_059342.1, read on the forward strand.
AGCTGTAGCAAGAACAGGCTTCCATGTTCTTCCATGACGTGCGCTCTTGAACGTCTCACTATCCAGAGTGTGAGCCATGGGCCAGCAGCAGCTCTCAGGTTCACCCCAGACTTGTGAGAATCTGCATTCTTACAACATCCCCAGGTGATTTTGTGTACACATTAAAATTTGAGGAACACACTGGTCTAGAGGTAGCAAATGGTGAAGATTTTACTTGAAAAGACAAAGGTCCCTTGGGAGCCCCCAAGAATGTCACTTCCATTGAAGAGAACCAGCCCCTGGCCCTTTCTCTACAGTGGGGGGTGGGGGGGGCGGGGAATGCCACTTTGACCCCCTGTAAACTTTCTACCAAAGTCTCAAATATGTCCCTTCCTGTATCCTTTAGTGAGCTCCTCTGACTGACAGGCTCTGGGTTATGAGGCAGTTCCTCTCCCTGTCTGTGCCTTGGCCTCTTACCCACCCCCTTCAGCACTGCTGGGTCTCTGGCCACAGGGAGAGAGAGAATTCCTGTCCTCAAGAGGCTCCCGCTGTCATGGACCAAAGCTGGAGGGAGAATATGCGTGGGAACAGTCATGGGACCCCCAGGCCCAAAGTGAGATACATTGGTCACTAGATCTAATGTTGGAAAGGCCATACAACCCGGAAGGAGGGAGCCCTTGTCTCCAAGGAGGAGGCTCCATTATGTAGTATCCCGACATGTGCCAAGAGGCAACTTTCAAGACTGTTCTGCATTATCGTCAAGGGCATCCTCAGGCAGCAGCTACAAGTATGACCAGTTTCTGGGTGATGGTAAGACACTGGGAAAGTGTGGCTTCACTTTCAGTCAGACAGCATGGCTGCAGGCTCCAGCCACTGTGAGGCTGGCCTTCCAGAATGATGAAGCTTTCTAGGTCTTGTGCCTTGAGTCCTTGTCTAGCTCACCTGAGGCATCTGACATGATGAAGCCACAGGACTTAGGAAGCAGCGTCAATGAACTAGCCGTGCAGTGAGGGGTCCCGGTGCTCCCCCACCACCCCCAATAAAAGAGTTTTGGGTGTCAAAAAAAAAAGAACGTCATGAATTATAAAAAACTTGCCAAGCACATAAATGCCACCTCTGCTCAGCAAGAGTTTGTCCATTTTTTTTTTCTCATTTATTTCATCAGCAAGTAAAACTTGGGTATAACAAGATGGCAGCATGAGGCAAGTTACCGACAAGGCCGAGGACTCCTTTGCTCCCTCATGTCGTTCAGCCCTGGACTTTCTTCAAAGAGCCTGGAGCAAGAAGATATTGATATGTCCTTGCTTCACCACATGGTGCCAGAAAGAGGGTTGAGCTATAGGTATAGCAGGTTTTAAATTTCTCTCCTTCCGTCCTAGACACGGAGGCTATTGTCACTGTTGATTAGGGGACAATGAAGGAGATCGGATTAGCAGGTGAGTCATCAACAGTGAGCCTTCTAGCTGGCCCTGGTCTGACTGGTATCCTGTTATTGCCTCTGCCCTGGTGATGGGCTCAGCCCTACAGCCTTCACCACTTCGGCTGGATGCTGGGGCAGGACCGTAGGCGTCTGCACAGCCTAGGATGCTTGTCCCCAGCCCTGAGCTCCAGCCCATGAAAGGCCCATTCCTGCTCCCTTGACCTTTTGCTGATGAAACAGAAACCTGGAGGAAGACCTGGGAGGGGACCATTCCTCCCTCTCAGTGAGCTTTCCTTAGCCCACGATGACCCTGTGGTACATCAGCTCGTCATCATCTAATGGCGTGTAATGGCGGAAGGAGATGTGAGGGAGGAGGCTAAGGGGGGGGGGAGGGGTGAGACAATCTGGAAAAGCCAAGAGTAAGGAGCTGGGATCAGGTAACCATGCAGTTTGCTGGAAACCTTGAACATGATTCTGAAAAGTTCAACTAGAGTTCTGGAATAAGAGGTTTATTTATTTATTTATTTATTTAGTGCAAGTGGAGGAGGGACATGGAAAGAATCCCAAGCAAGCTCTGTGCTGCCAGCGTGGAGCCTGAGGCGAGGCTCCCTCCCAGAAACCGTGAAATACGACCTGAGCCCAAATGGAGACTCGGGTACTGCTCTCTCTCTGCCCCTCCCCAGCTCACGCTCTCCCTCTCTCCCTCGCAAAATCAATAAATGAACTTTAAGCGTAAAATAAAATAAGTTCGCTACTTTAAAAAAGTCACATAAGCAAAATTTGCTTGATATTTAAAAATAAGAAGATAAAATTTTAGATGATCAAACGTTGCTTGCCCATCTACCACTTTCAAACACTTGGGTATATCCTGTCTTTCCCCATTTTATGCAGATCGAGGTATAAACACATAGAGAGGTTTATAGATTTAAAGACAATAGAAAATGGAATCAGTACACACACAAATGACCTACAATACTATCTTCAGTGACTATAATTTTATATCGGTGCATAGATTACAGTGTTTCGAAGCTAATTTGCTACAAATTATTATGGGTCATTTGGAGTATTTCCTCATCTGTCTATTTACCTACCTACCTATCTATATCTATCACCTTTTTATGTTTTACTGTCTTAACAGTATTAAACTGCATTCTTATAGTTAGATTTTTGCACATATCCTTAACTGTTCCCTCAGAAAACATGCCTAGATATCATTGCTTGCTTAAAGGGAGTCTGTATTTGTGAATTTTTAATCTTATGGCCTCACTGTCTTCCAGAAAGCTTATACCAAGTTTTACTCTCTTTTGGGAAATAGCTTTCTCACTTTAAGCTAATGTTTTTTGGGGAAAAAATCCCTTTGGGTTTTGGGGCCAATGCTTGGAGTTAACTTCTACCACAGTTCTGCCCAGAACTGTTCTTGGGCTCTCCTTCAATGACAGAGAGGGTAAAACATGAGCCTTCAAGAGCCAAGAATTCAGATGATGGCATGTGGAAGCTTTGTTCTGATTGTCAGTCTTCCTAACTACTTGGGAGGGCCAATTAATCCCTGGAAACCTGGGGCTCTGGAGGGGAACGAACTGGGGTGGGTCTTCAGTCTGTGATGTGCGGGTACCAACAGGGGTCAGGAGAAATGGCCAGTTTCGACAACTGCCTGAGAGGCCACTGCAGCAGGTGCCAGAGCGAGGGCCACCCATTTCCCCTGAGAGCTTGGTGGTCCTGCTGGGTGAGCCACAGCCACAGGAGGCAAGGAAAAGCACAAAGGCACATTGGATTCAGAAAGGGAATCAACTGAGGGAGGAAGACCAGCCTGAGGGATCAACCAGAGTGCTGACGCTCCAGAGTAGAAGAAATGAAGAAGAGTGTAACTTAAGAGAAAGAAAGAAAGAAAGAAAGAAAGAAACTTTCAAGGAGACATATTCACAGAGCCCCCTCAAAAGAAATTTTTAGCTAAAATACACATTTCGCAAGATAAGAAATGTAACGGAAGAATTGATAACAGAGAATAATCGCTTGCTGATCACCAAATTAAAGATTTCATTAAGGAAACATGGCGGGGAGAAAGTGAGAATAATGAGGGAAATTGTGAGATTTAGAGAAGTGAGACCTTATACGCAGTGTTGAGGAATTTCAATAGGAAAAAAGAATAGATGGAGAAGTTATAAATAAATAAGACATTTTGAGCTAAAGAAAACTTCAATTTTGCAATTGAAAGGGTTCAGCAGATGTCATGCAAGATTAATAGTAGTATTAATGTTAATGGCACTGGTAATACAAACCAGATCAGAGCTGGCCAATAGTGCTTCCTGCAATGATGGAAGTGCTCTGAGCTCTGCACCTCAGTGGCCATTAGTCACATGAGCTTTGGAGCTTGTGGTATGTGAATAATACGGCTCAGGAACTGACTTAATTAAAATTAACTAACATTTGCACTTAAACAGTCATATGTTAGTCACTTCCACTTTGGACAGCTCAGATCTAAACATTTCCTGGTGAATTTCCAAAATGCAAGTCTCAGTGTAAAAGCTTATAAAATTCTAGACAAATGCAAAAGCTTGCCTTCAAAGTCTAGAGAGTCGGATTTGGATTGGACTTCTCATCTGTAATACTAGAAGTTAAAAAGCAAAAGCAGCACATGTATAAACTATTAAAAGAAAAATACATAATTAAAAATATCATCTATTCTGCCATGATAACATTTTTTAAACAATTATTATTATTATTATTATTTTGAGACAGAGAGCTAATGCAAATGAGAGATGGGTGGGGTAAGGGAGAGAGGGAGAGAGGGAGGGAGGGAGAGAGAGAGAGAGAGAGAGAGAGAGAATCTTAAGCAGGTTCCATGCTCAACACAGAATTCAACAAGGGGCTCAATCCCATGACCCTGGGATCACGACCTAAGCAGAAATTAAGAGTCAGATGCTTAACCGACTAAGCCAGTCAGGCACCCCTAAGATAACATTCTTTATAAGGAGAAATAAATTTGACATTTTTAGATATGTAACTATTCAGAAAAGTTCTTTGTAAACTATAAACAAGAGCAGAACAAAGATTTACATGCAGAAAAGATAATATGTTCCAAAAACTTTGGTGTACAATGAATCTGGATGTGTATTAGGTGATGTGCAATAGAAAGGATGATGATGTCACTGGAAACTGTGATTTCAAGATTAAATAGTTTCTTGAAACACACACACACACAAATTAGGAAAATCTGGAGACCAGGAAAAACCAGCAATAATGTATCTGGCAGAACAACAGCAAAACCCTATTATGTCTGAGCCCAGAAAATATACCACTTTCTTTTATAATTCATGCAATAAGGACAAAGGTTGATTTTGTCTTTGGTTAGAATAAAATTCTAACAAATTTCAAATAAGGGAGCTTTTATGGATCATATTATTTGACCATAATCCTTTACCCCCAAGTCCTAAAACCTAGAAAAGCATTCATGGAAAGATGTCACTCAAAAGTTTAATTAGTTGAGATTTTGGACACATCTATATCTAAATAACTTCTCATATGAAAGAGTAAATCAAGGTCTGAGTTACAAATCATACAAAAAAATTAAAATGGAAACGTAGGGGATGCAGCCAAAGGTATGCTGGGAGGAAAATTTATAACACGTTGTCTTCATTATACTTAAGTAAATAAATTAGATAAAGAAGAATACAACAAACAAAAGGATTAGGAAAAGAAGGCTGATAAGAACAAAACCTGAAACAAATGAAATTAAAACAAACTAAAGAAAGAACAAGTTTTGGGGCACCTGGGTGGCTCAGTCAGTTAGGCATCTTGCTGAAACTCTTGTTTTGGGCTCAGGTCATGATCTCATGGTCATGGGATCGAACCCATAGGTCAGCATTGGACATGGAGCCTGCTTAAGATTCTCTCCCCTCCCCTGCTCTTAAGATTCTCTGCCCCTCCCCTGCTCATGCGTATGTGTTCTCTCTCTCTCTCTCTCTCTCTGTCTCTGTCTAAAATAAAAAAAGAAATAAAGAAAAACAACTAGTTTTTTAAAAAGATGAAAGAGTCAAAACCAGAAAATAGATAGGAAACAAAAAGATACAACATTAAGAATGAAGCATAAAGTATAAAAATAAATACGAAAAAGAAAAAAAACTATAGGGGGGTACTTTATGCTGTCTACAGTAATATGTATAAAACATACCAGAAATTAGTAATTTTGAAAATAAAATATAATTGACCTAATGACGGTAGAAAAATAAACATACCAAAAATGTATCCAGCTCTGTTGATTTTCACAGCTAACTTGCATTTTATATGAAAAAAAAAAAAATAAACCTTTTCTATGTTAGTGAAATGTTCTGGTATAGAGAAAATTATAGAAATTTCCCAGTTCATTTCAAATATATTATTATCTTGATATCAAAAATTATAGAATAAACAAATGAATAAGGACTTTAAGTAATTAGCAAGTAAAATCCATCAGTATACTGAAAGAATGCCTATTATAGCATAACCCAGGAGGGTTTGTGTTTGAAAGAATGGTTCACCATCAGGAAATCTAAAAACAAAATTATTAATTCAGTTAAAGGAGAAAGACAAAAAGTACCAGTAGATTCTAAAGAAGTCATTATAAAATTTGGAAGATGTTATTCATAGAGATTCTACTTCGGTTTAAATAGAAGTCAACTGAGTAAATACACTGAGACTCTCTTCTTCTGTAAACAGAAGAGACAATGGCAGTATGGCTGCTACTATTTGACGCTGAAGCTTCTAGAAAATAAAATCAGCAGAATATATGTTAGAATTGAAAATCCTCACAATAATCTTTTTTTTCAGAAGATATTAACGTATTCCTAGAAAACTTGAAAGATTATTAAAAAACCCGTTTAAAATTCATAAAGAGATTTTGAGAAAATATATGTAGGTGTGCATATAAGTATATATAAAACATATAATAATACATATAATATACATAAAATATACAATACATAAATATGTAAAATTCATATATTTATATATTTTTATATTTGTAAAAATCAATAGTCCTTTTTTCAGATATAGCAATAAGGGAATAGGGGAAATCCCATTTGAAATAGATATGAAAACTATAAAATAACCAGGAATAAACTTTATTGAAGGACTTAAGGTAGTAACAAAGAAAGAAACATACCATGTTCCGGAGGAAAGTCTTAAACTTGAGACTGAAGTCTCAACAGTCATGAAATCAGTGGTTACATGAAAGTCACTCTCCCCTCCTCCTGTGGGACATCAGGAATCATACTTCTTGATTAGAAGTGAAAAGTGCAAGAACAAATGTGTAAAAATTTATAATCAAAATTTGGAAAAGGAAAATACTGAAGGGTGGCAGAGAGAATTTGCCTAGCCGGATGTGAAAACATACTATAAAATTTCTGGAAGTAAAAATCACAAGGCGTTGAAATTAGGGCAGGGACACGCTAAGCGAGCCCTCAGCCTGCCGGGAAGAAGTGGCCCTGGAGAGAAACCTCGATGATAGGAGAAAGACACAGAGAGAAATTTTCAAGTCGGTGTCTGTGGCTATTTGTGGGATCCAACAATTCTCTCTGCAAACCTAAAATGTAATTTTATGTAAAATGTAATTTTGTCATTTAAAATAATAATGACCGAAAGTAAACATAATCCTATTCTGGGTCATCTGATGATCACCCACAGCTAAGGACTGCCACAAAATCTGTGCCACACTTGCATTTACAATTAAGTGCCTTCATGATCGCACTGGTGGTAAAGTGGCCCTGATTTAATAATCCTGGGCAAGTAAGAACAGACGTAGATTTAAAACACTGATGACGTGCTTGTGTTGAGTGACAAATACCAATGTGGCTCAGTGACAATGAAAGTTAACATCGGTGGGAACAACAAGGGAGCCTTAGGTCTTCGCATGACAAATAATATTCTCGGCATACCCAACTCGAGAGGACCTGCCTGCCCCCCATAGCCCTGAGTTACCGGTCTTCACTGCTGACCAACAGCTTTGTTATGGCAACAGATTGTGTTCGTCTGAAATTTACTGGTTTTGCAATTGTATTTGTATTTGATTTGCAAAGCAGATTTAGTCTGATGTAGCAGAGCTCTAACAAGAAGGAGTTTATATCTAGTATGTATTTGCCTATAGTAACGAAAAATAACTTACGTTAAAGAGGCAGCATCGGCATAAGAGTAGAACAAAGGATTAGTGGAAAGATCAGAAAGAAAGATGTATGTGGACTAAGCATGGAATTACACAGCATTTTATTTTAGTGGGACGAGGAAGATGAATAAATAACAGATACACACAAAACTAACCATCCGTATCAATGAAAACAAAGACAGATCTGTTTTACCCTGCCTATAAAATTGCAGTTTAGCCACAGAGTTTCTCTATGTCGGCACTGTTGACGTTGGGGGTTGGCTAATTCTCTGTCGTAGGATGTTGCCAGCACCTTCCTCCCCGCAGGTGGGACAAACGAAAATGTGTCCAGACATTGTCATCGAGTTGAGGGAGGAAATTGGCCCCAGTTGAGAGCCATTGGTTTAGATGTCCTAAAGATCTAAATGGGAGAAAAATTTGCATCAGCATCATCAGGAATACCCCAGGTCACATTTGTAAGACAATGTCTATGACTACATGTTTAGAGATAAAATACAGTTAAATAATCTCTATCTACCCACACGGGACTCATGGATTAAACCGTGGTGCTTCCATACAATGGAGTAGTATGCAGCTACTAGAAAGGTTCAGCGATATCTCACTGAGAGGGAAGCCCATGATACATTCTTAAGTAACAAAAGAGGTTTGTAAATTTTCTTTGTAGCAGGGAGCATGGTGGGGGGGCTCCTGGATGGCTCAGTCTGTTGAACATCCGACTCTTGATCTTGGCTCAGATCATGACCTCACGCTTTGTGGGTTCAAGCCCCCATGTGGGTGCGGGACCTGCTTGGGATTCTCTCAATCCGTCCCTCCTCCACTCATGCTCACTCTCTCTCTTTCTCTCTCAAATTAAATAAATAAACTTAAAAAAAAAAAGGAGAACAAAAAGCCTTATATATGCGTATGGGTGAGTGTATATAAATATCAATTATTTTGTGTGTTGGAGTGTTGAGAATGTTGTCGGGCAGACACAAACTGAACACTAGTCCTGGTCACCTTGAAGGCACAGAGACCTCACTGTGCAGATGGGTTTGAATGGGCCGTGGGAGGCTTTGGACTTATTTTTATCACTAGTCCATTGTAACAAACACATAATGATTCTATAATCCAAAAGGTAAAGCCAGTAGAGTTTATGTAGTTCAAAGGTCTAACTATCCAGTGAGGAGAGGAAGACAGTTTATGGCTCAGTGTGCTAAGCGATATAACATAGTGATGATTATCCTTTTGGGGGGCTAGCGTGCCACGGGGTGGTTTAGTGTGTTTTTTGTTGGGCAAGGGTATATAGTGGGTCAAACAGTGGCCACCAAAAATAACTGTCTGTGTCCAAGTCCCCGAGACCTACGGATGTTACCTCATTTGGAAGAAAAGGTCTATGCAACTGTAGTTGAGTTAAGGATATTGAGATGGCGTCACAATTACCCAGGTGGGCCCTAAACGCAATGGCAGATGTCTTCCTAAGAAAAAGTCCAAGAGAGCTGTGAGACACACAGAGGTCAAGTGAGGAGGAAGGCAGAGGCTGGTATGACGGAGCCCCGAGCCGAGGAAGCCATAGCCACCAGAAGCTGGGAGAAGCAGAAGTGGATTCCCCCCTGGACTCTGCAGGGAGCATAGCCCGGCCCACACCTTGACTTCAGACTTCCGGCTCCCAGAGCTGTGAGAGAATAAATTTCTCTTGTTTAAGCTATCTGGTCTGTGGTAATCTGTTGCGGCAGCCACAGGAAACCAGTATTAGGAGGATGATTTATTCTTGCTGGGACACTTGAGGGAAGCTTCCGTAGAAACGTGGCTGTCGCCTTGCACCTCAAAGGAAAGTGAAAAAGGGAGGGAGTCTGCTCAAGGCAGGCGAACAGCACGAGCAAAGGCCCGGTGGCCTCACGGGGCAGAGCTGGGTGAGGGTGGCTGGGACGTGAGGTGTATTTCCCGGGGAGGGTGAGATGGAAGGTGAGGCACCATGTCGTCTCCTGATCTCCTCAGCTGGAGAATGAGTTCACAGAAAATTGGGGGATGTTTTCTAAGAGGATGCGGCAAATTCATGTCAGAGACAGAACTCTGGTGAATCTGCCTTCAGCACTGAAGTCATGAGGACGGGGGATTGCAGCCTCTCCAAGTACCCAGAAAAAGAGAATCTCAGAAGGGACTCCTGGCCTTCAAAACGTGGCAGCTTGCTGGATCCTGCGGGCCCCGTTCTCAGCCAGTTCGCTCACATTCCTAGCAGACGGCTTGCTTTGGCGTCCGTGTAATCCCCGCCAGACTGGGAAGCCCCCAAGCTAGGCAGAAAGCAAAATATTTTCCTCATTTGACATGATAAAGCGTGTGGCTTGTGAGGAGAACTGGCACAACCCTGGGCGTGTTCTGTCTTGTCCCCTCCACTCCAGCACCGGGGGGAAACGACTCTCCACCAGCCAGCGTGTCACAGGGGGTCTTCTGTTGGCCTGGGAGGGGATAGTAGCCGTGACTTTTCTTCGCGTACCATACATGGCCCTGCCCTCCTCCCCCCCCCCCCCCCACCACTACTCAGCGCCATTTCTGTTGCAGGTGGGTGTGATTCTCCTTGGTGCCCTCAGAAATACCCAATCAGGGAATCTTCTGGTAGGGCATACTGAGACTAAAAAGGAATGGGTCTACGTGCCAGAAACGCTCGCAGATGTATGGCTGAAGACATTTGTTTCACAGGACTGACGCTATAAATAGATGCGGATAAGCAGGAAGGCGGCAGTTTGCATGGGTGGCCTTGTCTCCGTGGCAGAGATAGTTCCCAGAAGCACGCACCAATGCGGCTGGCTCTGGATCCAATGACGTTGCCAAGTCATGGCCGCAACATGCCTCACAGCTGCCCTCGTGCCACGCCCTTTCCCTCATTGTTCAAAACACGTGTGCAATCATCTCTAGAATCTTCCATGAGAAGCTGGGGGCTCTCATCTATTGACGGTACGCCGTGCATGTGAAATCCTGTCTCCTCTGTGCCTGGGGGAGGGGGTGTGCGTGTGTGTGTGTGCACGAATGTGAGTTTGTGCCTGAGAGTGTGCACGCCTGTGTATGAGTGAGTGTATGCGTGTGTTTGTGTGCGTGTGCATGTATGCATCTGTGTTTGCATGTGAGTACGGGTGTGTTTTTGTGTGCATGTGTGCACATGCGTGTGTGCCCCACATCCCAACCCACGGGAGCTCTGAAAGCCTGGGTCCCGGCTTCATCTCAAGTGAGCACCATGGGAGTTCTCCCTCGTCCGCCAAACAGAGGGAGGCAGATTCCCCTGCTCTTGGGAAAGACTGGAAGCTTGGATGGGGGAGGGGATGGGGGGCAGGAGGGACGCAGAGGAGACTACAGGCTGGGGTGCAAGTGGTGCCAGGAGCTGGTGGAGCACCTGGTGTGTGGGAAGCAGGGGGAGGAGTCCTTGAGGAAGGAGCGGGGTCAGGCTCATCAGTCACAGCCTGTCTCCTGTTGGGGCCCTTGTGGGCCAAACAGAGGCGGGGGTGAGCAAGGGGGTGGGGGAAGGGAAGGGAAGAGGCCAAATTCTCCAGCCCCGCAGCCGATAAACTGGTGAGAGGAAACGAAAGAAGGAAGAAACCACGTCTCTCTGACAGAACGCTGGACGTACAGAACAGTCTGAAGGGCTTTGTCTGGAAGCCGGGTATTCTCACGCTTTCACGTGGGTGGGAAGAAACCAGGGGCCTCATGTGCTGTGCTCCCCAGACATTTGTTTCCCATCCCACTGTGGCTCTGTGTGGGGTCACTGATATCCATGATCTCGGTCAAGGCTCACAAACCTTAGCTCCATTTTACAAAGGGAAAGACTGAGGTTCAGAAAGGGGGAGTCACTTGTTCAAGATCAGAGTAGGATCAGGAACCCATGCCTGGGATGTAACAGAAGGTCCTTGTCTTACTTTATCTTGGGGGCATGCGGATACTCTTTTTTTTTTTTTAAGTTTTATTTATTTATTTTGAAAGAGAGAGAGGAAACAGGAGAAGGCCAGAGAGAGGGAGAGAGAATCCCAAGCCGGCTCCGCACCATCAGCACAGAGCCTGACATGGGGCTCGATCTCACAAACCGTGAGATCGTGACCTGAGCCGAAATCGAGTAGGTGGCTTGACTGACCGAGCCCCCTCCCCTCCCCGCCCCCCCTACCCCCCCATCGGTGTCCCCAGATATTCCTAATGGCAGAGGGGGCTTCCCCTCTCTCATAGCACAAACACCAAGTGCTCGTCTGGGAACCGCTACGTGCACGGAAATACACCGTCTCATTTCTTCCTCACAATCACGGTCTGGAGCGAGTGGGGGAAACTCCTCCAAGGGCACGCAGCAAGGTCATGCCTGAGCCTGGAGTCAAGCGAAAACCTATCCGATCCCAAGGCCATGCTCTGGCCCACTGCGCTCTACTCTGCTTCCTTAGCGGAAAGAAGGCTCCGCCGACTCCCAGCCCCCGCATCCCCTTTGCAGCTGGCTCTGCCCAGGAGAGGAGGTGCGTTGTAGGCACGCCACAATGCCCATTACTCATTACTCACGGGCCTGCCAGGCCTCCCAGTAATTAAGCCCTTAGAATTTCCCTCAGCTTGGGTGACGTCATTGCATAATTAAGGTGACGGTGATGCCCAACTGCACGCACCAAACAAAGGTCCCTTGTTTCAATTTATCATCCGAGCTCTCCTTGTGCAAAACTGAGCTCCCACTCGGTGATTAAGGAAGACGGTTTGACCCCACTGAATGAGGGCAGGGCTTGGGGCAAAGCGGCAAAGTGGCAGAGGAGGAGATGCTACGGCCGCTCTTAAATTGGCACGGTAATGAGGGCACCAATAAAAGATAGGAAAGGGTATGCTTACCCTGGAAAGACGAGACGCCAGCACGAAGCTGCTGCCTTCCTTTTAGGTAATTTTCTTGCCAAGTAGCTAAATAGATTTTTCTGGGTCCCCTTTCAGTTCTCATCTGACCCTTGGATGGAGTTACTAAGTGCTCACGTGTCCCGAGGTTGGTCACTGTCTACCCAGAGTGTCGTCCTAATGCACGCAGATTCTACAGCACAAAGTACAAAGGTTCCAACTCCAGTCTTTGCCAAGTATTAGTTTTGTGACCTGGGACAAGTACGCAAACTCCCCGTACCTCAGGTAACATATCCATAAAGAGGGCAATAATATAACACTAGTACCTACTTCCAAAGGGTGTTGTGAGGGAGTCGGGTGAGTTACTGTGTGTTGTGTTGAGGACCCTGCTTGGAGCATCAGGACTGTATGAGTGTTTGTTGTTTTTATCTCAACCACTTTTGAAACCATCTTTGTATACCTGTGTCGTGTTTTACATGGGGCTGGTGTTCAAAAAAACGTCCCTTCCCTCTTAGTTAATTTCAATGTTTTCAACACACACGCGGAAGAAATGGTAAGTATGTGATGGGAGGGAGCGACTGCTATCGTGGTATTGACTGGCAGCTTATAATTTAAAAAACAATTTATAAATGTATCAAATTGTTCACATGTCAATGATATCTCAGTAAAGCCAGAAAAAAAAAGAATAAATGTCCCTCCAGTACATTTTCTCTCTCCCTCTCTTCTCTTTCTTTGTCCCTTCTCCCCACAAACACGGATTCGTTTCTATCTTCATGCACAAGTTGAAGAAAGTAAAATATGGTGGAGATCGACTCGCATGTGATTGCTATGGGCTGGGAGGCAAGATGGCAGTGGTTATAATGCGTCTGTGTTCCCTCCTTCTTTCCACCCCCTCAGTATCTATATTTATGTAATGCAATATAAATATTTTATATATATATTTATATTCTTTTCCATCACATTTCTTAATTCTTTTGAACTTTAGCTATTCATTTGTGAAATTTTCAGGTTTTTTGTGAGTTGTTCTGAAGTTCTTTAAAAGCCATTTTATTATTTACCAAAACCCTAGCAATTGTAGAAATCTTTGACTGATTTCTCCAATGGTACATTAATGTTTATTTCTTTACACATTTCAATTATGTATGTAATGTACAGGAATTCATATGAGATGATATAGTTTTAATAGCTTTTGGGGAAATCTGCCATATTATATTTGCCCGATTTTTGATTCTCTTCAGAGAAGCAATTTAAGGAATTGTTAAGGAACATAACGGGATTTGTACTTCTTATGAACATATGTATTCCTTGGAAAAGTATATGTTTAAAACCCCAGTAGAAGGTGAAGGCTGATTCACTCATGAATTCATCCAGAAGTGTATGTTCATATTTGTTGCTATGTTCAAGAATACATTTATAAGATTATGGGTAAATTTAGGAAATTCAGCAACTTGGGCGTTTGGTGACATGAGCCTCAGAAGAATTTACTTCGCATTGTCTCATTATTCTTCTATGAATGGATGTTGCACTTGCCTTTCTGATTATTGAGAAGAGTTAAAGCAGGATCAGAATGAATGACCACTTGCTGAGAGAAACATGGAAGGTCCTCGGTAGTAAATAGATAGGAAGGCAGACTAGGGGTTTTTATCTAGTAGACATCCATAGTGAAGCATAACATATGTACAGGAAAGTACACAAGTCATGAGTGTCCATTAAAGTGTAACTTACACCCAGACCAGAGCATAAAACATTACTGGCCCCCCAAAACAGCTTCTTGTTCCCCATCCCAGGCACTATGCTAGCTCCCCAGGTTAACCACTGTCCTGACTTATCACCGCAGATGAGCTCTGTCTTTATATGTCTGTTTTGTACTTCACGTAAATAGAATCGTATCTATGAACGCTCTAGTGTGGGCTTCTTTGGCTCAGCACAATGTTTGTGAAATTTCTTCACGACGTGTGTATGGTTCTTTAGTGCCTGTTGTGTGGTGTTCGTCAGGAACGTTCCACGATTTATCCATTCTATTGTTGATGAATGTTTGGATTGTGTTCAGTCTAGGGCTATTCCAAAGAGCGTGGTGACGTACATCCGAGTAGATGTGTTTTGGTGAGGATAGGTGCACGCTTGTTTACAAGATTTTGAAGACTTCTGCAAAATTTTAACTGACAAACTTTTTAATCTGACTTCATATCAACTTGCTGACTATACCGGGGTGTGGATTTGCGGGGTTTCAAATGTTTGCATATGTTCAGTTTTTGTGGTTGTCCAAAATGGTTTCCTAGAGTTGTATCCATTTACATTCCTACCGGAAGAATTCTGGCTCCTCTATATCCTTGCCAACTGTAGGTATTACCATATATCCAGGCTTTTTTCATATGCCTACTTTTCTTAATGTTTAGTTATTTTGAGAGAGAGAGAGAGCATGAGTGGGTGAGGGGCAGAGAAAGAAAGGGAGACACAGAATCCGAAGCAGACTCCAGGCTCTGAGTTGTCAGCACAGAGCCCAATGTGGGGCTCCAACCCACAAGCTGTGAGATCATTGATGAGGTTTTTGGGGTGACAGTGGGGTTCAGGCGGTCTGGAGCTGCTGACCACGAAAGAATTCTTGAAGACATCTTTGGTGCAAAAAGGTGGTTTTATTGAAGCACGGGGACACCCGAAGAGCTGCCCCGGGACCAGGAGGAGAGATTGGTTTTATACTATGGAGTTGGGGGAGGTGACGGCAGGCCAGCGGAAGTTTCCAGTGAGATTTTCATGTGCTAAAGAAGACTCTCAGGATAGTGGAAGCCTAGCTATTGTCAAGGGAAGGTGGTTTTCCCTCTAGCAAGGCATCAGTGTTAAGACAGTAGGGAGTTCCTGGAGAACCTTTTTTACTCTGCCAGCCTCAAGTATCTGTCAATGGGCTGCTGGTTACAAGGAAATTTAGTTCTATCTGCCATTTCCTTCTGCCTTTGTTGCCCACACCACTATGGAGGGGAGTTGGAGACTTAGGTCCTGCAGGACTACGATCTATCAGCTAACCCTTTGTTTACCCCTTTCCTTTGTTCTTGGGCAGCCAGGAGTGCCTGAGGAATATCCCCGCACACCCTGCCTGGAGGTGGGGGGTGTTTGCAGCCAGTCAGCTCGCCCTAAACTCCCTCATCAATTATCGGAAGCTTAATCTCCTAAACCACCCAGTTGCCCCTCATATGCCTTATTCTATCATTCTGACATTCCCTTTTGTGATGTACCTATCCCATTCTTTAGGACATTTTGAAAACTGGCCCGTCTGTCTTTCCCGTGGATTCGTAGGAATGAGTGATACATGGTAGATACACATTGCTTGTCGTATGTATTGTGAGCATCTTCTCCCTCCCTGCGGCTTAGCTTTTACCTAGTAGCTTCACGGTGTCTTCTGATGAAGGCATGTTCTTAACTGAAAGTAAACCAGTTTGTCCATCTTTTCCTTAACAGAAAGTACTTTTTGCATCCCGAGGCTAGACGATTATCAGTGGCCCTCCCGATGCCAAAATTACGTGATTCAGTGACTATCCCTTAGCTTTTCCTTCAAGTTCTGCTCTCTTGCTGCGGGAGCAAACAGACACATTCAGGTTGCACCTTCATTAGGAGGTTAGGTGCTGGGCCACGTGGGGACGGAAGACAAAGCAGCAAACAGACCCAGGCATCAGGCAGCCTGGCGTCAGGGGACTTGGAACGCTGCCCGGCCATTCTCTCTCTGTTTCTGCTCACACAACCCTCTCTTCTCAGTACCTTCTTTCTCTCTTTGCCTCCGGACTCCCTCTTACTGCCGTCCCTCTGTGAGTTTCTGTTTTAGAACACAGTGCCTGAGTAGAAAGATGGAGATATGGTGAGGCCAAAAAATTGTTAGTCACCGATCCCACGGGGAAGGGGCAGGTTGTGTCACAAGGGGCCGAAAGGAGGAGGCACCAGAGGCGGTCAGGAGGGAGAGGGAGGAGGGAGACTTCGGCAAGAGCCTTTATTGTGGTTTCCAGGAGAAAGCAACGGTAAACTAGGATTGGCTGGTCTGAAGAATTTCGGCAGACTGCTGGGGCTGTCTGGAACCCAGTCCTGGGTGATAGGGCAGGTGGGTAGTGGCCCAGAGTGTGAGAGCCCAGTAAGGAGATGTTGGGATGTGGGTTTATATTTGGAATGTATGCTTAGGGGCAAGTTGTTCTCCGTCTCTAGGTTTGGCTAACCTGGGAGGGGCCAGCCCTCCCATGTCAGCCAGGCCCTGGATGTCAAAGCATCAGAATGCAGAAACTAAGAGACTTGGGTCCTCCAGTCTCGAGCCTGTCTCCCCTCCCGAGAACTGTCAGGCCCCTAACATAACTTACATTCGTGACACTTCCCACGGGAGGCTGGCTGGTCCAGTGAGGCCTATTTGCTTCCGAGCAGAGTTTCCGGGCAGCCCCCCAACCCTACAGCTGACTGGCCAGGCTGGGGATGGGAACCTCAGCAGGATCTGCGGGCCAGGGTCACAGGAGTGATGTCTGCACCTGGTCAGCTCTCCTCGGAGAGAATGTTCTTTACCGGTGTCTACCTACCTACTTACCTCCCCCTGCCTTCAGGTGAGCTCTGATCTGCCTCACTCCTAAGCCTTCCTAGCTTCCCTTCTAAGTCTGTGGCCACGTGTGTGTTTCCCCTCTGAATTTCCAGACTGTCTTTTCTATTCTTTCATGGAACTTTGCACTCTCTGCCATTTGATACATGCTGTTGGGGTATCTGCTTTTATCTCCTTTAAAAACACGCAGTAACTCAGGACTTGCTCAGGTGGCCTCGTTCCTCTCTTCTCTGCACTCCCAGCATCCAGAACGGTGCCTGGTGCTTAGTGAGTGATTTTAACCGTGAATACTTACTGAATATTTTACGTTAGGTCCCCACGGAAGCAGGACCTAAAACGAGGATTCAGGAACAACTCGGTTGCTTTGGCAACCAGCCCGAAAGCACTTGGTGAGGTAGGTGGGGAAGAGAGGGCGCAGCACAGTGGGTGAGTGCGCTGTTGACCCCTGAGGGCAAGTGGGGCTCAACCTGCTGCCACCCTTTGTGGGACACAGCTGGGAAGTGTCCCCTATGGGTTATTTGTCCATAAGCCACTGGGCGCGGACTGTCCCTAGGCTGGTTAACCCTCTGACACATAGAGCATGTTCCTATAGCCAGGGCAGTCCCTCCACAGGATCCAACACCAGGAAACCAGGCCATTGACCTATGAGCGACAACCCTTCAGTTGCAAACCAAATGTTAAGTAGCCACCGGTCCTAAAATCTAGGCCTCCATACCTAATGGCCAAGAAACAGAGAAACAAAGGGACAGGTTTAAAGACGTATCCTCAGGGGGAATGGCCAGCTGACCTTGGGAGTAGGTGGTTGATGCCTTCATGCTCCTCCCACATCATCCCGGGCCCTCACAGCTGGGAACAGCTGGGCTGAGCTATCAGAGAAAAGTGTGGCAATGGCCAAGGAGTGCCCTGGGTGGGCGGGCTGGGGAACATCTTCTAGCTGTTGTGATTTCACGTGAGCCCTCTCTTACCCCAAGCAGCAGTGTTACCCTGGGGGTGCCCTTTCATGTTTCTCCCCATGGCTCAAAGACTTCTAGCCTTCGGGCGCCCTGACGATGTCTGTTTCCTTCCTTGGAAACATCTGTGAATCCTGGCTCCAGGCAAGGTCAGCTTTTCTTAGGTTCCTCTGAGTTCTCCTGTCACACCAAGGTAGAGGCGTCGTCCACACTGCCTATTGCAGTGGGATGGCATGACTGGGGGTAAATTTAACCAAGGAAACAGGAATCAAGATAACCTGGAACGCTCATCCCCAAACTCAATTTAGGAAGCCCACGTTACAGAAGCAGCCCAGGATGGAGTGAGGATGGATGGCAAGTAGAAACCGTCATCTGAGACTCTCTGGAATTTGGCATGAAAGCAAATGTCATCACTTTGCTCAAGACACATGAGCATCTCGGCAACGTTCCATGTTTCAGACATTCTTGAATTTGCCAATTTCGATTTTATATTTTTGGACACTCTTCTGGAATAATCTGTCGATTAACATATACCAGATTCCCTTTCTTTTTTCTGTTAGCAAAACCCTACAAAAATGTTTCCCAAACCCATCCATTCCCCCGAGTTTTCTGGTAATCACAAGCAGGCCTCCCCATGTGTCAGCTGACTGCGGTGTTCCGGAACATTCCACCAGCACCACAAGCTTGAATACTCCCTGGGGGGCTTTGTCTACAGTCCTAGGCTGGGAGGGCCAGGTACAGCTGTCACGATGACAGGGTATTCTTTTTTAAAAATAGAGCAAATTGATTCTGGATTATATTTTAAGTTCTGTTATGTGGTTATAAGAAAGAAGGAAGAGAAGAGCAAACAAAAAACGGTACTACACGTTGGAAACTGGGATGAGGTGGCAAGAATACTGGCCTGGGAACTCTTCCCCAAGTGCTGACAATAGTATTGTGACCTTGGACAAGTCCTTGAACACCGCTGACTTCAGTTTCCTCCTCATCTACAAAGCTGGACCACGTTCCAGCTCTAAAATTGTTAAGAACACATGCAATTTCAAAATACACACATATGACTCATACACTTTGGTATAAGAAAAACAGTGCCTCTGCCGTAAGCGGGTACTTGTGAGTAGACTGGAGACCAAGTAATATGTATGAGGCAACCGAACAGGGAAGGCTCAAGTCTGGTCAATGACGTCATCTCTCAAGTTTCATAATTGCGTATTTTTATAAATGTGTTATAAAGTGTAGTAGCAATACCTTGAAGCAGAAAATTGTTGTTCCTATGAATTAACATTTAAAGATTTTTCTCTTGGCCACCTGGGTGGCTCAGTAGACTTAGCGTCTGACTCTTGATTTTGGCTCAGGTCGCGATCTCGCTGCTCGTGGGATCGAGCCCCGTGTCTGGCTGTGCACTAACAGTGTGGAGGCTGTTTGGGATTTTCTCTTTCTCCTTCTCTTTTTGCCCCTGCCCTGCTCATGCTCTCTCTCTCAAAACAAACGAACAAATAAACAAACATTTTTTAAAAGATTTTTCTCTCCATTCTTCGAGTTGCCAGAATCACTTCAATTTATATGACCCTCTTGGGGAGCCTGGGTGGCTCAGTACATTGAGTGTCCAACTCTTGATTTTGGCTCAGATCATGATACCAGGATCGTGGGATCGAGCCCCACGTTGGGCTCTGTGCTGGGTGTGGCTCCTGCTTAAGGATTCTCTCTCTCCCTCCCTCTTTCTAAAAATAAAAGAAGAAAAAGAGTTTTTATATGAATCTCTTGTGTGGCAGTATCACTAATTCACACATCGACCTGTTGGAATAGCATTCTTACATTCCTTCTACTGATGAAGAAATTGAGCCGTGAGGGGTGAAAGACCTTGCCCAAGGCCACACAGCAGTGTTGGGATCGGAAAACAGCACGTGTTTCTGTCCATTCATCACTGGCGCCATCCTGAGCGAGATGTTCTGAAAATGGCACCTTTAGACTCAGATTTGCTTGGCTTCTCTCCCAGGTACTTGGCATGGTGAAAAGGGCTTTGGAAACACCAAAGCATGATCAGGGAGTTGTCTTTGTCTTTGGAGGAATTCTAGGAGGACAGGTTTATATGAACTACAGGTGAGCTCGGCATAGTATCCCCAGCAAGAAGGAAGCCTCTAGTTTGTTGGAGTGTGGGGATGCCTGTTGGCGAAAACAAGGGGCAGATTGTCTGAGCAACTGTGACTGCATCTTTCCCAAAGGGGTTGTTTACTTAGGGGATTTTCACGGTAAGTTGTCAGTTTCATCAAGTCTCGGAAGCTGGTACTTTGGTTTGCCTTCTACCTTTTGCATTTGGCCTTCTAAGAGTCCAAGAACATGTTCTGCAATGTCACCAGATCAGTGAAGAATTTCTCACTGAAGTCAAATTTTCATGGTTTCTTCTGAGCTAGAACCAGAATTAAACAATTCCAAAATGATCGCAGTTTGCCAAGTCTCAAATCCATCCCACGCGGCCAGCCTGAAACTGGGTCCCTATTCAGGCTTCTTCTTGTTTTAATTTGTTTATTTGTGATGGGGACTTACTGCCTCTAGGAGGGTCCCATTAAAAAAAAAAATCTCAGAGGACATCAAAAAGTTCTGACCAAACAACATCTTGATGATTTAAGTGTAAATATGTCAGCGACATATGGTTTTCATTATTCCTGAAATAACACATGGGTTTAAAAATCAAGGGGAAAAGTGTTTGGTAAAACACACTGAGGACTTGGCTGAATGTTTTTTAAAGACCGTTATGAAGCCTGAAGGGGAAAGCACCCCAAGTGGGACAAATCCAGGCAGCTAAATCCTTCCTTGTTTGTGTCTTTCCTTGATCAGAGATGACATTGGTGCTGTCACCGGCACGCTGATGTATCTGCCACGCCACAGAATCTATCTGGCAGGTGAGGCTTTCGTGGACAAGTCTAGGTCCTGAACGCATCCCTGCTGATTAGAAACAACGCTAATTTTAAGCAAGTGAACGCATCTGCAGAATGAGAAAATAGTTTATCTCGTAGGATTGTTGTGAGCATCTGGGCTAGTACGTGTCAACTGCCTGGCCCATAGTAGATGCTTAATAAGTGGAAGCTTGAAAATGATCATCGTCCACTTGAAAAGTGCTCATTGGAGCACGAATAAGGTATTTCAGGGTGAAAATTGGTTCTAGCGTAGGAGACATCCATGTGATCACTTCCCCAACCACAGAAACAACGGGTGAGAGGATAGGGCAACCGTGTCAAGTGTTGCTCAACACAAAGAAACAAGAATGAGCCCCAAACTAGAGGTCAGAATAAAGTCAGTTTTCACTGACCAACTTACCAAGGCATTTGTTTCTGATGACACACTTTTAAATGTAAGGAGGTTCATTTTTCCCCTGAGGGTAGTTGGATTACTTTTTTAATTAACGATTTTTTAACAGCCCTCTGGAGTTGTAATTGACTTGGAGAAAATGTCATGGCTTTAAAGTATTTGAATTGATAAGGTATATACAACTGTGGAACCACCACCAAAATCAACGCAGTGAACATACTGATCCCTCCCCAAAGTTTTCATGTGCCCTTTGCAATTCACCGCACCGCGGTCCTTCAACATCCAGCCTCAGGCAACTACTGAAGTGCTTCCCATCACTGTAGGTACGTTTGCATTTTCTAGAGTTTTATGTGAATGGAATGATGAAATAGTTGCTATTTTTTATTGCTGAATAGTATACACAGACACTGCAGTTGGGATACCCATTTGCTGTTGGTGGCCATTGGGATTTTTTCCGGTTTTTGGTTTGTTCGTTTTCACTATTATACAAACGAAGCTGGATGGACAGTTGTATAAACTTTTGTGCTTGCTTTTCACGGTAGGGACCTAGGAGTGGAATGGTTGGGTATGTTGTTAGGTGTGTGTTTAACATTTTAGGAAACTGCCAAACTATTTTCTAAAGTGGGTCTACCGTTTTGCATTTCCAAGTGCAGCATATTAGTGTTCTAGTTGCTAACCAAACTTGCCAACATTTGGTATGGTCAGTCTTTTTTTTTCTTTCTTTTTTTTTTCTTTTTTTAGTTTGTTTATTTATTTTGAGAGGGAGAGAGAGAAAGCGTGCACGCATGCGAGTGGGGGGAGGGACGGAGAGAGAGAGAGAGAAAGAGACAGAGAATCCCAAGCAGGCTCCTCACTGGCAGCACAGACCCTGAGTTGGGGCTCGATCCCACAAATTGTGAGATCATGACCTGAGCCAAAATCCAGAGGCAGACGCTTAACTGACTCAGCCACCCACGCACTCCTGGTATAGTCAGTCTTTTTCATTTGAGACATTTTAATAGGCATATTGCGGTTTCTCATTGTGATTTTCATTTGCATTTCCCCAGCAACTAATGGTGTTGGCTGTCTTTTTGTGTGCTTACTTACAATTCCTGTGTCTTCTTTGGAGAAGTATGTATTCAAACCTTCCCTCACTTTAAAAAACTCAGGTTTTTGTTTTTTTATTGTTGACTTTTCAGGGTTCTTTTTATATTGTGGGTACAATTCCTTTATCAGATGTATGATTGGCAAATATTGCCTTCTAATCTATGGCTTGTCTTTTTATTCTCTTAATAGTGTCTTTCAAAGATCAAAAGTTCTTCATTTTGACGAAACTTGATGTAACAGGTTTTTTTTTTTTTTTTTTTTTTTTTTTTAATTGATTTCACTTTTGGTGTTGTATGTGATCTTTGCCTAGTCCAAAGTCACAAAGATTTTCTTCCATGTCTCCTTCTAGAATTTTTCCAGTTTTCAGTTTTACATTTAGGTCCAAGATCCGTTTTTAGTTAATTTTTGTATATGGTGTGAAATTGGGATGAAGATTAACTTAATTTATTTATGCTTTCATGTGGCTATCTAACTCTCCAGCATCATTTGTTAAAAAGATTATTCTTTCTCGACTGAATTGCCTTTGTACCTGCATCAGAATCAGTTATCATGGATGTGTGGTCTATTTCTGGATTCTGTTTCGTTCTGACTAATATATTTGTCTATTTTGGCATCAATACCAATTGTCTTGACTACTACGGGTTTTTAATAAGCCTTGAAGACTGGCGTGTGATTATTCCAACTTTGTTCTTATTTTTCAAAATGGTTCTTGTTCTCTGAGGTTATTGCAACTCCACATGAATTTTTTGACTCAGCCCGCCCCTTTCTGTAACAAGCTTGCTGGGATACTGATTGAGATTGCGCTGAATTTAGATCAATTTAGAGAGAACTAACATTTTAAAAGTCTTGAGTCTTCTAGCCCAGGAGCAAAGTAGATCTCTCCATTTATTTAGATCTTCTTTAATGTCTCTCAGTAAGATTTGGTAGTTTTTAGTCTAACAGTCTTTCATTTTTGTTGTCAGATTTATCTCTAAATATTTGTTGTGTTATTATGGATGGTATTTTAAAAAAATTCAATTTCCGATTATTTATTGCTAGTATTTAGAAAAAACAATTTCTGTCTATTGACCTTATAGCTTATAATTTTGGTAAGCTCACTTATTAATTTTAATAATTTTTTAGTAGATTCCATAAAATGATCCGTATAGATGTTTGTGTCACCTGTGCATAAAGACAGTTTTATTTCTGTCTTTCAAATGTGGGTGTCTTTTTTTCTTTTTTCATTTTCTGGTCTTGCTGCATTGGCTACAATGTCCAGTATTATGTCGAATAGAAGTGATGAGAGTGGGTATCCTTGCCTTGTTCCTGGACTTAGGGGGAAAGCGTGCAATCTTTCACCATTAAATCTGGTGTTAGCTGTAGGTTTTTACGGATACTCAAGGGTGTTCCTTTGTATTTCTAAGGGGTTTTTTTTTGGAGAGTTTTTATTAGAATTTGATGTTGGATTTTGTCAAGTACATTTTCTGCATTGACTGAAATGATTATATGGTTATATATACTTTTTTAAAGTTTAATTTTAAGGGTGCCTAGACGACTCAGTGGTTAAGTATCAGACTTCAGCTCAGGTCATGATCTTGCATTCATGAGTTCAAGTTCATGAGTTTGAGCTCCATGTCAGGCTCCGTGCTGACAGCTCAGAGCCTGGAACCTGCTTGGATTCTGTGTCTCCCTCTCTCTCTGCCCCCCTCCTCCACTCACGCTCTGTCTCTCTGTCTCTCTCTCTCTCTGTCTCTCTCTCAAAAATAAATAAACATTTAAAGTTTAATTTTATTTATTTTGGAGAGAGATAGAGAGCAAGTCGGGGCAGGGCAGAGAGAGAGGGAGGCAGAATCCCAAGCAGGCTTCACCCTTTCTGCACAGACCTCGTGGGAGTCGAACTCATGAACCATAAGATCATGACCTGAGCTGAAATCAAGAGTCGGACACTTAACTGACTGAGCCACTCAGGCATCCCGATTATATTGGTTTTCTAATGTTAAACCGATCTTGCATTTCTGACATGATATGTTATTCTTTTAGTACATTTTGTTGGATTTGATTTGCTAAAACTTGTTAAGAATATTTGTATCTATACTCGTGAGGGTTACTGATCTATAGTTTTCTTTTGTTGTAACATATTTGTTTGGTTTTGGTGTCAACGCTCACCTCACAGAATGAGTTGCAAAATACGCTTTGCTCTTCAATCTGCTGGAAGAATTTGTTTTGATTTGGTGTTATTTCTTTCTTAAATGTTTACTGGAATTTGTTAATAAAATCATCTGGGCATGGAATTTCATTTGTGGGAAGATTTTTAAATACAAATTCAGTTTCCTTAAAAGATACACTATATGGGGTGCCTGGATGGCTCAGCTAGTTAAGTGTCTGACTCTGGATTTCGGCTCATCTCATGGTTTGTGGGATTGAGCCCCATGCCAGGCTCTGGACTGACAGTGTGGAGGCTGCTTGGGATTCTCTCTCTCTCTCCCTTTCTCTTTGCTGTCCCATTCTCTCTCTCTTTCTCTCTCTCTCAAAACAACAACAGCAAACAAACAAAAAACAAACTGAGATAACAAGATACACTATACGACCTTCACAATATCTGTTTCATCTTAAATGAACTTTGGTAATTGTATCTTATAATGAATTTGTCCATTTCATATAGTTCTTAAATTTATGAGCATAAAGGTGTGTGTAATATTTTATTATAATCATTTTAGTATCTACAGAATTTGTTGTGATGTTGTGCCCTTCATTCTTGATATTGGTAATTTGTGTCTTTTCTCACTTTTCTCCTGATCAGGCTAGGTGAATCTTCATCAACTTATTGATATTCTCAAATAACCAGGATTTGCTTTCGTTGATTTTCTCAATTATTTTTCTGTTTCCTATTTCATTGATTTCTACTTGTCTTTCATTATTTATTTTCTTCTGCTTATTTTGGGTTTGATTTGCTCTTCTCTGTTTAGAGATATAAGATGGAAACTCAGGTTATTTATTTGAGAAGTTTCTTCTTTTCTAATAAATTCATTTTAGTGCTACACATTTCTATGTACTGCTTTTGTGGATTCCCACACATTTGATATGTTGCATTTTCATTTGTGCTTCGTTCAAAATATTTTCTAACTTTCCTTTTTTTTTTTTTTTTTTGACCCGTGAATCATTTACAAGTTTGGATTAAAATGTGAAGTCACATGGAAGGAGAGGGAATGGAATTGCAGGAAAAGAAACATTATTGGGTCCTTGTTGAACTTGAAACACACTGCTAAGTGCTTTTACAACACTGATTCAACCACTACAAAAACCCCATTTCTGAGATGTGAAAAGCTGGTGCTAAAGAGATTTATTAGCGAGCTCAGGTCACAACATGTGCCAGATCTGACATCAGATCTCCTAGGCTCCAAAACCCACACATTTTATCTTCTTCCCACATTTGGTGCGAGAGGTGCCAAACCAGAAGGTTGGGAGAACCATGCAGATCGAACATTCTTACCTTGTAATTTTCCCTAGAGTGAACTTTGATATTGATTTCTAAGTAAAACATTGTGACAGTCTGCCATTTTTATGGATTCACAAAGCATGAAGCCAAAGCAGAGAGAAATCGTAATTAATTTAGAGTTCTTTTATTTTTTATTTTTCTTTCTTTCTTCCTATCTTTCTTTCTTTCTTTATTGAGAGGGTGCATGAATGGGGGAGAGGGGCAGAGAGAGAGAGAGAGAGAGAGACCGAGAGACAGAGACAGAGACTCCCAAGCAGGCTTTATGCTCAGCACAGAACCTGATGTGGGGCTTGATCCCACAATTCTGGGATCATGACCTGAGCCAAAATCAAGAGTTGGACACTCAACTGACTGAGCCACCCTAGTGTCTCAAATTTAGAGTTGTTTAAAATCACTGTGGTGAAATAAAGCATCAAAAACAAAACCCTCACCCTCACCCACTGACTTGTAGAGAACGGGTAGAGAATAGTGAACCACGTCTGAGATACATTTTGTATCTAGTGATACATTTTGTATCACTAGTGATAGTGAGATTGTAAAACAGAGGTTGGAAGACAGTTTCTTTTATTTAGGATCTGATATTTCTGCTTTTTACTGAGACGTTGATTGAGTCTTTCCAGTCCCCCTTTGTTTTCTCACTACTGGTTTAGATATTCTTGGTCACATAGAACTGTTGTTTCAATATAGGGTAAAATGAAAATGCTATATTGAATTAAATCAGACAGACTACAGGTGTGGAGGAGCTTATCGGGATAAAAATAACAAATCTGTGGCTCAGGTATCCCCCATGGAGAAAATAGAATGTCTTCAATGAAAAAACACAGAAGAAAAGAGACTGTTGTCAAATAGCATATACCAAAGAGTCTGGCAAAGATCCTGAAATAACTGGAAACTTCCCACATTGTGCTTTCTTTGCCTGACTTGGAGACAAGTTCTGAGGTGACAATGTGTCAATGTCCCTCATATCAGCACTCTGTGACCCTCTTTGTTTGCTGCTGTCTTATGGTGTTTGCCCTTGGACATTCAGTTCCGATTAAAAAGGGGAGAGAGGAGGCTGCATACTGCCAGTTCAGTCCTATAAATATTTGCACAGTGTTTATGACAGATGTTTTCCTGTTATGAAGGAATCTGACCTTCATTAAAAATCAGGAACGTTTTTAATGCAATGCCAAGACATCAGAAACAACAGCAGGGATTGCCAGTGATTTTCATATATTTGAAGATGCAAATTCTTGAACAAACCAGTAATTATCACAGCTCTGATTATTTGTTGGGAAAGTGGTCAGAGGGTAGGAAATGGTCACAGTCTCTCTTTTCTTGCTCTAATCACCGCCCCATTCCATCATTTTGCAAGATGGGCCATTTAATACTCTCACTTCATAAAATAACAATGTGGCTTTTTTTTTTTTAACATCTCTTGAACCTTTCTTCCTGATGTGTGGAATACCAGTCAAACCACATACGCACAACCCTAAATGTCAAGCTTATGCTATTTCTCATAATCATTTTTCATCATGAAGATAGTATCAATGTGTGACGCACGAAAAATTCCCTTAAGGTACCATGAAAAAATCTACTCCAAGTTTTAGAGTTTTCCAGGTGGCCACGCTCTCTCTTTCCATGGAAGGATTAAGTCACCTGGATTTTCCCTATGTGCATTAACTTTTGGGCTGAGGCATTTGGGCTTAGACTCACCCACTTGGCTGACATGTTGCCTCTTTAGGATTACTGGGACTCAGATTTATTGTGACTTCTGTTTGCGGGGGCGGGGGGGGGGAAGAAAGGTATATAAGACATTGATAGAACTTAGAATGTGCAAATTACAGAAACCACGTGCACATAGTCAGGTATTATCGTGTGGCAGACCCAAGAAAAGAGAGCCACAGTGCTGTGACCAAGGACCTGTTCCGGTGGCATTCATTACCCCTATTTACCTCTGTCAGTTCTGAAGCTCCGGGTCTCAGTTTCAAACCTGACGCTTTCAGCATTTTGAGAAGGGACCATCTCATTGTGGTGAACTCTGAAGACATGCGCGTGGGACGGACTTGTACTATCAGAATGCCAATGTATTCATTTACATTAAAAAATATGGCACGTAACGGGAAGCACTCAAAGTCCTAAGGGTCAGTATGATCTTTGACTGATAATCAAGGAACAAAAAAGGAATCTTAGTGGTGAGTAAGGCATAGAAGCGTGTAAGGATCAGCTCTACAGCCGTGGTTTAGAAATCTGTAGTTCTGGCTTCCCTTCCTTGATGCGATGACTGTACTAGCATTGTTGAGTTTCCCCCTGGGCTTCCCAGAAGACAGTACCCGTTTTGATGGCTATATTCTATCTTCAGAGCAGTAATGTTTCATTTGGGTTATAGTCAGATCCCACCTGGCTTGGGAGTAATTTTCTTAAGGGACTGTGGACATCCCTGCTGTGATCTGTTGTGTTTGGATATAAAAGGCTTAATCCCAGGGGGTGATACTATATGGTCACTTCCAATTTCTTGGAAATGGAAGTTCATTAAAGTCCTTAACACTTCCAAAGAAATCAACATGACCAACTTAGAGGGATACCTTGCACTCTTTGACTGCATATATCTGCGTATCACTTCTTTAATAAAGTAGCAATTAACTAATATTTCATGTTAATACAAGTTCTGATGAGTCCTACAAATGATGGACATGTGTCCAAAGGACACAAAGAGATATACATCTGATCAAGGCGGCATGCACTATGTTCATTGCAGAAGTTTTAAAACGACTTAAATATCCACCCCTCCCATGGATAAAGTAATCATCATAAATTCAGACAATAAAACCTAAGAATGAAAATAATTAGCTCTCATGTATCAATTTTGTTACATTTAGATACTTATAGAAAATTAATACTGAGCAAGGAAAGTAAGTCATAGAAAGGCATGCATGGTATGAGACTATTTCTGAGTATTGAAAACTCCCAGAACAATGTCATTAATTAGTTTATGGAAACATATACATGTAATTACAAAAAAACAACAGCTTGTATCAAAAGTATATCCAACAATCTCCCAGGATTGTGGAATCTTCTGGGAAACTGGGGAAGGGAATGATATTGGAATGGGCTTTAAAAAAGGCAATTGAACTCTACGAACAAAGTTCCATTTCTCAAAAATTTTGGTGACATTGAGAATCAATACTTCTATGAATTGAGGTGGCAAATACATGGACTGTTGTTACATCAGGTTCTCCATTTTCTCTGTTTTTAAAATAGTCTATAATAAAATGTTTAAAGAATTAAAGAAATTTATATTCCCTTGTATTGAAGTTTCTCCAAGACATCTGGTCAAGGGAAAAATTGATCGCAGAGAAATATGTAATATCTGTTACAATTTATTAAAAAATATGAATACAGAAATGCACATTCATATCCAAATGTATACAAAGCTGTAAACACAAAGAAAAAGGTCTGTTTGATGAATCACCAAGTCATTATTATTTGTACTTACCTACTGTGAGCGGTGTGGGCAAAGGGGTACTTTCACCCTTTCCCCCCTTCCATAGACTTGTCTTATTTTGTAAAACACAGGAAGCATATATTTATGCATTCAGAATTTAAAAGTTAGAATGCAAACCCTTGCTCTGTCAATGAAAACAACCACAATAGCAATGTACACATATGCCATGGCGCAGGGACCTCAATCTCTCTGGAGAGTCCCAGGAATTTCACTCAAAACCAATTCTTTCCAGATCAAGGAAACCTGTATTTCTCACTCCCAAGACCTTTACATGAAGGCCAATGCAACAGTCTCTGGCGATTCCAGGGGGTAGGGCAAGGCTGAAGAGACCGTGAACCAAGCCAGGGAGAAACCAACCAGAGCACAGGAAGAAAGTGGAGGAGACAAACTAATGTGACATTCTGTGTCCACTATACTTCAATTAAAAAGAAAAGGAAACCTCGGGGCTTCTGGGTGGCTCCACTAGGTAAGTATCTCATGCTTGGTTTCAGCTCCGGTCATGATCTCACGGTTTCATGAGTTTGAGCCCCAGGTTGGGCTCTGTGCTGACAGCATGGGGACCCTGCTTGGGATTCTCTCTCTCTTCCTCTCTCTCTGCCCCTCTCCCACCCGCGTTGTTTCTGTCTCTCTCAAAATAAACTTAAAAAAAAAAAAAAGCCTGATTTCTGCCTTCAAACATGATGTTCACAACCCTTCTTATGAAGTAATAATCATGGCATTATTGTTCTTAGGAACATTGATTTCTCATCTAAGTTCATACCAACCGACCCTCAGATAGAAACCCTGATGGAAGGCTTCTCCGAGGTGACAATTGTGTCTTGCTTGCCCCAGCATTACAGCCCACCTCTGAATGTGCCGGGTAGTCTAATTAATTGTTGAAAAGTCTAGCTCCCCTGTCAGATCATGAGAGGGACCCTTTTTTCATTCCATCGTCTCTTTGTGCTTTGGCAATGGGTCTAGACCTTCTGATGGTGGGGGATTTACTCCGAAATGCCCAATAATTAGAGCTTGTAATTGGACAGATCTGGATTCAGACCCCACCTCCATTACTAACTAATTGTATAATAGGGGCAAGGAAATAATTCCCCTCCCCCTCAGCTCTCTCTGTAAATTGAGGAATGATTCTTACTTTAGAGGTTGGCGTAAGTGTGTTTCGTCCATAGTAAATGCCTGAAAGATAACAGCTATTATTAACCATTAAGCCCATCATGACTAGGAGGTACACAGTAGGGTTAGGGCCAATGTATAACCTGTGCTACTGTCCTTAGTTTCCCTGTAGGGAGCAAATAGCTGTTTCTTTACAGGTTTCAGTGGAGATAGCCCATAATTGCCCCACAGACTGAGATCCGGGCATACCCCAACTTAATCTCTGTTATCTGATCATGTAGTGAAGATTTAGCATAACCAACCTCTATATCCTCCACCTGAAAACCATCTTTTTTGGAAGAGAGGATAGTGTTCCGGCCAACAGTTGTACAACCAGAAATCTCAATTCAGCTCCAGTGGGAGGCTGGGGGCGGGTGGCTTGGGATGTGGGGGTGTAAAGAATCCCAGGATGAACAGAAGTATCATCTGGAGAACGAATTTTCTGTCCTCTCACTGATTTTCTTGCCTTTCTTTTTCTTTTCTTTTCTTTCTTCTTCTTTTTTTTTTACTGGGAGAAAATAAGAGGAAGAAAAGAAAAAAGTCAGGAAAGGAAACATGGGTGTTCTCTGAAGGTCCCCAGAAGCAAATCCCCCAATTTCTGGGTTGGCAGGGTCACATTACAATCAGTGGGCCGTGGTGCTCGGGAGACAACCGCCGCTCATACCGGAAAGGTGAATATGAAGTACAGGGTCAGGGTCTGTGAAAAGAAAACAATCGCTGTGCTGTTGTAGCCCGGCCCGTGCCTCTCAGATGGGAGACACGCTAGGACATTGGTTCTCGGACTCTTCACTGTTACGGATTAAGAAAATTTTAAGAAGGAAAACAAAACAGGTGAGAACGATGGAAGGCTGGAAAATTCCAAGATTGCTATTACGGTGTCAAGCAATCACTATCACTATCACCAGTCTTGAACGAAAGAAGGGGCTTTTCAACACCAAAAGTGAAGGAAGGATATGTTCTTGGATAAAAGGAAAGTTCTTTTCAGAAAATGCAAATTGGAGTTTCCACATAACAGTTCCCTCCCTCTCTCTCTCTCTCTCCTCACCCATTCACCTACCCTATCTATCTAGTTATCTAGTAATTGTGGAAAGTCTACCTAAATAATTCTCTGTCGAACACTCACTAATTTTCCTCATGTTTTTCTTTTTTTTCCGTAGATCTTTCATTATGAACCAGTGTCAGTCCCCAGAGCGGGATTTTAGAACCATGACTTGGAGGTGACCTATTACAAGCTTGAGTTTCAAGAGGAATGTTCTGAAACACAGAAGTTAAGTGGCGAGTTTCTTATGGCCATGGAGCTAATAGCAGATCAGAGCTAGGGCCTGTCCTCAGTTCCTAGTCTTACAACCAAGTGCGACAGCCTGTCTTGTCGCTAAGCTGTCGGCAAAGGTCACAGTCAGCGTTTGGTTGCAATGGGGCTCCAGACCATGGGTCACCATCCTGGTGGTGCTAGGCAGGTAGCTGTTTCATGTATCCTCCCGTGTTACAGCCCCCATCCTGTCTGCACTCGTGTCACCCCTCTTCCTCTCCTGACCTCCTCTGACTTTGGCTCCGCGGGTGAAGGGTGCCGCCACATTTCCAATGTCCAGTCCCAGGACATGGGAGCTTGCTGCTTCCTGTCCCCGATCCCTCCGGGACCTTACGTTTTCTCAATCGTATCTTTGAAATATCTCTTATATCTTATTATTCTAATGTTTATTTTATTTTTAAAAGAGAGCACGCAAAAGTGTGGGGGGCGGGGCGCGGAGAGAGGCGGGGACAGAGGATCTGAAGTGGGCTCTGTGCTGGCAGAAGACAGCCTGATGCAGGGTTCGAACCCATGAACCGTGAGATCATGACCTGAACTGAAGTTGGACGTTCAACTGACTGAGCCACCCAAGATCCCCTCTTGTTACTCTTCCTTGGCCCCACAAAGCTCACTCAGTCCCTCATCATTTCCTTTCCAGGGCTGACTGCCATAGCCGTTTCCTCATTGGTCATCTTAGCTCCCGATGTTTTTTTCTTATCTATTTTTTTAAGTTTATTTATTTATTTTGAGAGAGAGTGAGAGAGAGAAGAGAGAGGGAGCAGGGGAGGGGCAGAGAGAGAGAGAGAGAGAGAGAGAGAGAGAATCCCAAACAGAGTCCACACTGCCCGTGCAGAGCCCAATGTGGGGCTCGAACTCGTGGACTGGGAGATCATGACCTGAGCTGAAACCGGGTGGTTAACCGAGTGAGCCACCCAAGCACCCCTCATATCTGCTCTTTATAACAGAACATCAAAAACAATAACAAGAAAATAATAGTAGCAGCAGAAAACTGTAATGACTTCTCACTGCTTCCCCTAGTAAAATCTCTCCCACCCTCCTCCTTGAGTGCCAAGTCTGAGTTTTGGGCCATTCCAGGCCATGTGCTTCTGAGCCTTTGGTTCCGCCATTCCTTCCGCCTAGAATGCCATTCTTCTCATCCTGTGATTTAAAATCTCCCATTTCCCTTTAATGTCCACAGCAAATGCTCCACCTTTTATTTAAAAAAAATTTTTTTTTTAAATATGTCTTTATTTTTCTGAGAGAGAGAGAGAGACAGAGCATGAGCGGGGGAGGGACAGCGAGGGGGAGACACAGAATCTGAAGCGGGCTCCAGGCTCTGAGCCATCAGCACAGAGTGATGCAAGGCTCGAACCCACAAGCTGCGAGATTATGACCTGAGCCGAAGTCAGACACTTAACTGACTGAGCCACCCAGGCACCCCTATAAATGCTGCATCTAATGTCACTTCATTACTTTCCTCTCCAGCAGAATTGGTTTCTCCCTTCCTTAGGGCCCTGTACCTCCCAGCACACCTCTATCTTTGAGTGAATATAGCGGCATATCATGGGGGATTGTGTATTCCTTCCTTATAATAAATCGTGAGCTCACCAAAGGTGATTTCTGGGGCCTTCTCCATCACTGCATCCCTCCCAGAATCTAGTTCTGTGCTGACTCCAAGTGGGCACTTGATTAAAATTTGTTGAATGAGTGAATGAAAAGTCTGGCAGTATCTTTTTTTAAATTTTTTTTTTAATTTTTAAAAAATTTTTTTTAGCAGTATCTTTTTAAAAGAAGTACAAAAACAGGTCTGGGAGCATCTGGTTTGCATATTTAAGAACTAAGAAGGAAGAGATTTGAAATGAGAAATTTGGTTGGACATGTGGGGGAATGTTCCCAGGCTGGAGCTTTTCTTCTGGCAGATTACATACAGGAATTCTGCATTCTGAATGAAGCAACTTCTCATCCAACGGGGCCAAAACATTCACTCAGATTTATTGGAGGCCGAAAGCCTCTGAGATAACCCATCTTAATCCTAGGCTAGTCTGTGTTTGATAAAATGGAAATTAATGCCTAACAACAAACTAGATTTTGATATTGAAAGCCTTTTGCTTTTCTTTTCAAACAAAGGTTAAAGAATAACAGAGAGTAAGACATTTTGGCCTATTTTAAATTATTTATTTATTTTGGTCTATTTTAAATTATTTATTTTGAGAGAGCGTGTGCACACGAGCAGGGCAGGGGCAGATAGGGAGGTAGGATCCTGGCCACGGGGCTCGAACCCACGAGTTGTGAGATTATGACCTGAGTCAAAACCAAGAGTCAGACATTTAACAGACTGAGCCACCCAGGAGTCCCAGACATTTTGATGCCATCTAATAAAGGTGACCACGTGCAGGGGCAGAGAGAGCCAGAGGACTCTGCATGGTCTTGGGAAGCAGAGTGGGCGAGAGAGTCCACTTCTGAAAACTACTCTCTTGTAATCTGATCAGATTATGTTAAGATCAAAGTTTCAGTATAATGGTCTTAAAGGTCAAAATCGAACACACCAATGGAAAGTCATAGAAGACCAAGGCTCCGGTCTGAGCTCTGGTACCTAGTATCTCAGTATGGTCAGGTCACTTAAATTCCATTAGTTTCACTGTCCTCTGTAAAAACAGCACATCCTTTATGGGATTATAGTGATGATGCAATGAGAGAATGTTATAACATAACTGGTCTGCAACTTAGTGGGCACTCAGAAACTATTGTATTAATTTCCATCTAGAGTAGGTAAGAGGACTTGAATGTAAGTCTTGGGAAAACTTCCAAAGGTCCTAAGTGACCTCGAGGTGAATTAAACAGTAACATAGGAAGAAAGGACATGCAGCTTTCCAGGCCTGGCCCCGTAAAATCCTCCTCCCTGAGGGGAGATTCTCTGCGATGTTTCTTTTCCTCATCTGCCCGCCAGACAGCAAGGATCCGGCAAAAGAGTCAGTGGCTACAGGGGTGAAGCCACAAGGTGTGGAGAATCTGGGTCCCGGAGTCACCATGTGGAAGGCTGCCTGCTGAACCGTAATGAGAGCCAGAGACAAACTTCAGTCGTGTAAAGTCACCGAAAGTTTGGGTGGTTCGTTACATAGCAGGTGGACGTCCCTGACGAAGGCAGCTCAGAAAATAGCCCTGCTGTGAAGGTCTGCACTTATCAGACTCTTAGTAGGATATTTACTTCCTGTATTACTGTTTGTGTTCCAAAGAGGCAAGAAGAAGCTGGAGAGGGATGAGAGAGAGTTAGTAAGCATCTCGTAAAAAAGATGGAAATCTTGTCCCTACAGAAATTCAATTTCGAAAAAAAGAGATGAGGGCACTTTTTATTATGCAAATCATTTTCCCATCCTGGCACGTGTGGACTTGCATCTGGCCACCTATCCTGAGTCTGTGCCAGGGGTCTCAACCCTGGCTGCGCATTAGAGTCATCTGGAAGCTTTCAAAATGATGTGATGCTTAAGCTCCGCCTCCGGACCGATTCAGTTGCATTCACCGATGGTTCCAAAGTGCATGCATATTTGAGAACCATTGATTTATACAAATCAGAAGCACTTCTTTTCTATGAGTTAGATGTTCAGAGGCATGCTATCGAACAGATATTCGCTTGGAGAATCGGACACTAGACAGCTCTTTGGCACAAGTGGATAGTGGACAGGGTTTCAGTTTGGGTGTCAGATGAACCTGGTTTGAAACCACGGTTGCTTTGTCACTTACTCGCTGATAACCTTGAAGAAGTTGTTCTGCTGCTTTTGACCCTCTATCTCCTCAGTCTTAAAAAAGGGATTGTGGGGGGAAAAACGGGCTGAAGGCTGGACAGCTGGAAATAGACTGGATACTCAACAAATGGTAGTTATTATGCTCAGTGTTTGTAAACAGAGGATACCAACTTTACAAGCCTCCCACTAAAACTGCAGAAGAAAGATATCCTGAAGAGATTCTGAACAACAAGCAATGGTAAATTGTAATTAACTGAACAGTGTTCATTGTGATTAGTTTAGGATGTATAAAGTGCTGTTGACGTTATCTTTACTGAATGTGTTATCTTTATTGCTTTAATTTAGTGGATATAAAAAAATATTTATAAGGATGGCTAATGACACTGGTCTGCAAACCCTATTTTTCCACACACTCCTGACTGCTTCAACTCTGAATGGTCTGTTCAACTACACTGCCTTCTAGTTGCGAAGCAAATGCTGTGCGTTCTCTTCATAAAGGCATGGTTAACCACATTAGTCAGCTCCTATTAAGCAGGTCTTTGAAATATATGCTAATAGATGCTGATGAGGATCCTGAAAAGAATGGAGACACTGACCCTGTGTTCCAGGAGCTTACAAGCTCGGAGTACCGGTCTTGTTGATGTTGATTTCTGGCTGTTCCTTGATTTCATGTCTTTACAAAATGGCGGCCAATGATGTAAATCAGTATGTGATCAGGGCCGAGGGTAGGTGCGGAATACCGTTGTGGCAGATATCAGAGAAAGAGGTGTTTATTTTGGTTTTGATGATCAGGGAGACTTCATGAATGAAAGACTTCATGAATGAAATGATGATCAGGGAGACTTCACTTCACCTGGATGCAGCTTAGTTCTGGGGCTGAGGGAGATTCCACACTGCAAAAAGGAGTCTGTGAAGGAATGGTCCGTGCACGTCTGGAGGAGAGCAATAGGACCAATTTGTCCGCAGTCCCAGGAGTGTTAACACAAGGACACAGCAGGAAATGAGGCTGGTCAGGCCACTGGGGCCAGTTTGTCCGGGCTGCTGAGTTCCAGACTTCTCCTTTGCCGCATGCCACATCTTCACAGTCCCTGCAAGGCCCTGTCTTTCTTGATTTTGTTCCATACTTCCATTCTGCCACCTCGCTCCCACTGTATACAATCGATCTAAAGTAACAACGATGTAGTTTTGAAAACTCACGTGTGTCTACCAAACAGGACTTGTGATTGTGTAGAGAGTATTTTAATTTCTGAACATGGTATCGTATGGCATGTCTCATTCTGACTCATATATATATTTTTTTCATTCAGCGCTGTCATCTTTAAGATCCCTCCACACTGGTACATGCACATCAGAGACATTGCTTGCAAACGCTGCGTATTATCCTGTGCCGGGCATTCACCGCACTTTACTGCTCTCCCAGTGATGGATGCCTGTCTTGGCTCCACTTCCCCCATCACAACCTTCTTACCTGACCTGTGTGAGAACTCCTTTGCAGTATATACACAGGACATTAGGGACTAGGTCATAGGTAGGCAGCTACTGAATTTAAATCAGTAGTGCCAGATTTCTTTCCAGAATGGCAGCACCAGCCTATGCATCCATCAGCGGGACGTGATCCCTACTTAACATTTGAGGCACCTAGCCTTCTGATTACCGCCAGTCTCAGTTGTCAAGCAATATAACGTCGCTGTTTATTTGGTCTATACTGATCACTAGCCTGATCAGTAAGTTTGAACATCTTCATATGCTTAAAAGCCTTTTGGAGCTCCTCTTTTGTGAATTACCTGTTCATAACCTTTCTCTACACTTTTTCAGGTTGCTGTTTTTCTTTCTCCGGGAAAAAAAAAAAAAGTTCCTTGTAAAGAAGTGTCTCTGGTCCAGCAGCATCTAACCATGTGTTAGAAAGGCAGAATCTCAGGCTGTAACCCAGATCTACCAAATCAGAGCCTGCATTTTGACAAGATCCCCGTGAATCATAAAGCTTGAGAAGCATTGGTCTATATCTTTGCTGCCCCACATGGTAGCTACTAGCCTGTATAAATTTATATTAATTGGAATAAAATTTAAAATAATGATAAATTAAAAATTAACTTAAAATGTAGTTCTTCAGCCACTCTAGCCACGTATGGCTAGTGGCTACTGCATTGGACAGTACAGATGTAGAACATCGCTCTCATTGTAGAGAGTTCTATTGAGTTCTATTGAACAGCATTGGTTGTTATTAAAAAATCCCTTGCCAGTTTTCTGCACTGGAGATATTTTCTTTAGTTCCCCCCCCCCCACTCTAAGCCGTGGTAAGAAGCCTGAAGAATGGGGGAGAAAATTAATGACAGTGGGGTTTGGTATTTGTGTGGTGAGCATATGGGGCAGAGGGAACCAGCAGTAGGTGTGAGGGATCAGATAAGGAGTGCTTGTTATATCCAGACAGGAGGCCACAAAGATTTCAGCTAAGGAAGTGAGGCCGGGGAATAATACGTTGGCCTAGACTCTTCCAAATTCCAAAGCATTTGCATGTACTTTACATAATTTAATCTCACCACAGAGCTGCGGGACAGGATAGAAATGATTTTTCCTAATTTTCACAGGCCAACCAGAGGTGCTGAGGTGTTGGTTTGTTTTAGGAATAGAAGAAAACGAAAAGATGAACTATTCTGCTGGTCTCCATGAACGTAAATAAAGTAGGGAGATTTGTATTGGACAAGAGGAAAGTTTTCCTCTAATTGGGAAAGTAAAATCCTGGGATGGACGACAGAAGGAAGCCATGGAACTCAACCTGCAGGGATGGCCAGTGAAAGAGAAATGGTAGGACAAAGAGCAAGACTATATTTTGAGCACTTAATGTGGGCTAGGCCTTGTGATAGGCATGCTACTTACCTGGTCATGGTCTATCCCCACAGCTCTGTGGGGTCATGGTCTATCCCCACAAGACCACTGAGACTTGCAGGCCCCACAGCTGTGACTGGCTTCAAGCACTATGGCCTGCCCCACTGAACTATTAATTCTAGATGTTTTGGAGATCATCTCCTGACATGGCTCTGGACCAGATGGTCACTGTAATTCCCTTCCACAGATATACCTGAACATGGTCAGTTAGAATGGAATTCACTTGGAATGAGATGAAATGCAGGCCATTGGAAGGGTCATCAGCTGGCAAGTTCCTTTTATAGCATTTCTCCCAAAGATCATCACATGGTCTTGTCGTTCTGGAAGTCTGTGGTGTTTTCACCTGAACAAATCAGTGAGGGTAATGTGACTCTCCCTTGGTCCCAGAACATGGCAGCTTTGAAAGAATGTAAATTACACCACCACGTAATTAAGACCAGGGGGAAAACTTTGAGTCTTTATTTTTAAAGTTCCTGTAGAGCATGATATCATGTGAAACTTGTCCTAAAGGCTGAATGCAAATCTACTGGAAGGCTCCCTTCCCTTTCTATCAGCAAGGCTTCAGCCACAGGACAGAAAATGTGCAGAAACCAAGAATCATGTGAGAGTAAAATGGAGAACTTGCCAAATGGGAAGGAACCACTTGCTGGATGAGGGATCTTTGGTACAAATTTGCCAAAGAGAAAGAGAATGATTCCGGGGGCTAATGAGAAACACCAAAATTTAATTACTGAAAGAAAATCATTTCTTATGCAAGCCTTTAGCTGTGAACCCACCTTGGTCACAAATTAGTTCATAGGCAGGAGAATGAGCTATCCACCTCAACAAGGGCCCTGTCTCCTGAGTACAGGGGAAAGTTGATCAACAGAATCCATTTCATCTCAATTCTTCCTTCCCACCCTTGTCATCATATACTCATGTTTTGTAATATTTACAACACAGTCTCATAGAAGGCTGGAAACACATTTATACTAAAGTGTAAATGGCTAACAAAATGCCAATACCTTGGTATAGTTTATATTAGGAACAGAGATCAAAGCCTGAGCTGAATTTTATTCAGTACTGAACTAGAGTTTTTATGAGTATTTATTATATGCAAACTCTGAGCTTAGTTTAGGGAGAGGATGCTAAAATGGGTAAATTGAGCCCTTATGTTTTGACAGAGTAGCAAAGGGTGGTGATGATAGAAAAGTATAAATAACTCCAGCAAGATAGGACATGTTAGGTCAGAACCAACTGCTATGAATGATTGGTGGGACCAATTGATTCTAATTGGGAGGCTGGGAAGGGTAACCTGAGCACACCCTAAAAGAAACTTGGGGTTTAAATAGGCAGAATGTAAACACGTATACTGGAGTTCAAGTAATCCCAGGCAAAGGGAATAACTTGAAAAACATTTAGTAAAGAAGAGGGCTAGTATGTGTGGAATGGAGAAGAGGAGTGATCCAAATTACCAGCACAGAGGGGAAATGAGACAATGCAAACAGACAGTGGCCAAAGGGAAGTAGGTGGGAATCATGCTATTGAGGGCTGTGAATATCAAGCTAAAGTTTTGTTCTGTGAGCCCCAGGGAGTCACAGTGAGTATTTGACCTGGGAAGGATGGGTTCTCTTCCAGAAAAATTTTAGGCCTCAGAGTCAACAGATCAGGGAGGACTTTTTGAGGCTGAAAACATTATATTAGCTATGTGCTCTGCTAAATATGTTCTGGGAAATACAAATAGTGGAATATATATCGGGATGTGATGGAGAGAGATTTGTCAGTTGCAGAGCATTAGGTAGGGTATTTTGTGAATTTAGACAGAAGAAGGTATTTAGTTAGATGAGGGATCAACATGTCAATGCGGGAGAAATAGATACTCTTTCTTACTTTCTGGATCCCTCCCCACTCCCCACAGAGTCCAAATACATATTCCTGGAGGTCTGTTTCTCTTCTCTTAAGAGAGCGGTTGAAGTCAAGGTGGAAGTGACTGGGGAAGTAGGGGGTGGGGAGAAGCCGAATGGTTGGACCTGGGATGCACTGGCTAGCCCAGGGCATTGAACAGTCCTTCCTTCTTCCCAAGTGGAGCTTCAGGTCAATGTTCACCAGAGGCCAGCTGTCAGGTAGCTGAGTGGCAAATGCAGTCTCCAAATCTGGCTGCCCACTGAACCACCCACTGAGCTTTTGGAACCGCCAGAAGCCAAGCCACATCCGGGAGCAGTGACATCTGAAAGCTTCTCAAGTAACTCTAATGTGCAACCAGTGTACAGTGGTATATTCCTTGAGCAACGGCACTGGTGTCACCTGGAAACATTAAAAATGGAAATGATGAGCCCCTCTCTAGTCCTAGTGAATCAGAAGATCTGGGCGGTGGGGGGGGGGGGCAGCCATCTGTTTTTTCACGAGCCCTTCAGGGGATTGTCCTGGAGGACCCCTGGTATGGTGAAAGATTTCCCAGTTTGGATGCAGAAGTCCTGAATTCAAATTCCCAGTTGTGCCTCCAGGGCAAGTGACTTAAACTCCAGTTTATCTGCAAAAGAAGGCCTGGACGTATTAATCCAGCTTTTCCTGAGTTCCTGGTGGGCAATGGGACTACGAAGATGAGTTTAACATGACTCCTGCCCTCGAGAAGCGTGTACCTGTACCTTGGAACCCAAATGGACAGTTCCGACTGTAGTGTTTTAAAAAAGTACACCTTTCAGGGCACCTGGATGGCTGTGTCAGTTTAGTGTCCGACCCCTGATATCAGCTCAGGTCATGATCCCAGGGTCGTGGGATTGACCCCCACGTTAGCCTCCATGCTGAGCATGGAGTCTGCTTCAGATCTCCTTTTTCTCTTCCTCTGCCCATCTCCCCTGTTCATGCTCTCTCTCTCTAAAATAAAAAAGAAAAATAATAATAAAAATAAGTTTAAAAAATACACCTTTTTGTTGGTGACACTAAGCAGAATTTTTTTTTTTTTTTCCACAAAGCAGAATTTTATCTCTAATTTTTAACCGAAATCAGGTTTGGCCGGAATCATCCAAAGTACAAGCCAGGATCAACCCCTCCAGCATGTCTCAGGATGTCCCAGAGGTGAGTCACAGTTGTGATGAGTCACATTTATGTAGCTCTGTGGAAACAGGACAAATAAACTTTGGGGTCCCTGCTTCACACACGTGAAGACTGAGGCTCCAAGATGTGGCCGACATGAAATCACCTGTCTCCTAACTGGTCCAGAGCTGTCTAGAGTCTCTAGAATTATCATGGGATTTGTCTTTGGCTTTTCAAGTTTGAATGACATCTTTCCAACAAGGTGGAACTAAGGGCTGTCCCGTAGGAGATGATTGCCATCTTCATTTGTTAGTTGTTCTGGTCTAGGAGCGTGTTACGGATTGAATCATTTCCCTGTCAAAAGATATGGTGAATTCCTAACCCCTAATACCTGTGAAGATGACCTCATTTAGAAGTAGAATCTTTGTAGATACACTTACGACAGATGAGGTCATAAGAGTGTGCCCTATTCCACCACGGTTGGCATCCACACAAGAAAAGAAGATGTGGACACAGAGGCAGATACACACAGAGGGCAGATAATGAAGAGACATGTGGCCTGAAGGTGGCCATGTGAGACAGACATTGGAGTCTTGCTGCCAT
This sequence comes from Leopardus geoffroyi, assembly GCF_018350155.1. Classification (NCBI taxonomy): domain Eukaryota; kingdom Metazoa; phylum Chordata; class Mammalia; order Carnivora; family Felidae; genus Leopardus; species Leopardus geoffroyi. The sequence goes on from NC_059342.1 coordinate 27,528,711, forward strand.
GAGCCACGCAAAGCCAGGGCTGGAAGAAGCAAAGAAGGACCCTCTTCTGGAGGCTTTGGAGGGAACGTGGCCCCCCTCACACTCTGAGTTCAGACCCCTGGCCTCCAGGTGTCTGTGAGATAATTAATTTCTGTTGCTTTAAGCCATCCATTTTGTGGCACGTTTTTATGGCATCTTAGGACACCACTGTTAGCTATTTTTTGAAAAAGTCTGTAATGAGTTGGAAATGTAACACATAAGTGGAAATAGAGCACACATACATTGAACTACGTTTTCCTTCTAAGGGCATCCAAATAGCAAAACTGAGCTCTAAACATTGCTCTAGCTAACACCGATCTTTGAATATAGAAGAACACTATCAGGACATAATTTGAAGAATATCAGAGGCCCCTTATGCCCCCACAGTTTTCTTTTTCCATGTCTTATCGTGAGAGATTCATCCCTTTGGGCAAAACATAGTCTAAGCCCTCAACTCCCCTTTAAAAGGCAAAAGATTCATGAAAGACAAGAGCAATCCATTGAAGAATTCCTATCTTGGTCTTTGATTACTGGGAAAAGATGCAGAGAAAGAGCCCCTGAAAATAAAAAAGAGGCCAGGAACTCAAGAGGGAACCAGGATGCGAAGCCCTAAATGATTCTATCATCTTGTTCCGGGCTGGTCTTGAATATTTTCATCAGAACTTCAGCTATGTTTTAGAAATCTAATTGCTGTAGAGATCCAAGAAATTTCAAATGCATATTTGGCACAGTAGAGAAAGGAAGCAGTCACTGTCGGCTATCGTGAGACTATTAACCTTGCTTCTTTCCTTCCTGTGTGTGTGAAAAGTAATTCTTTCTTTCCCAGTCCCCAAAGAGACCCAATGCAATCCTTCTTCATTGCTAATGAGCTTGTGTTTAGAGCTTAGAAATGAACCTTAAGAGCTCTCGAAGGTGGAGGAGTGCAGACATTTTCTCTGGCTTCGAATTCTATTCGTTGAGATTCTTTTAAGGGTCAAGATAAATCTGTATGAAGATAAAAGCAATCCAGTTGGCAGAGAGGAGAAGATGCTTGTTTCTCAAAGGGATTTCGAGGCCGCTGACCAAAGAACTGTGTTTCATCCCTTCCTAAAGGGAGTTGCTGACAGCAATCCTCAAATTAAGTGTTTGCAAATATTTACGGAGCCCAGGTTTTACTCATAAAATATTTCTAATCGGGAAATACAGCTAGACATCACCCCAATTCAGTTTTAGAAATACATTCCCTGAGGTCACGTCCCAGCTAATGACTTTCTCTACTAGAGAGTAAAATTAAAAGAAAAAAAAAAAAGACTATGAAGTTATATCTGCTGTTTGAATTGAGACATTTTGTACAAACATCTCAGGATCAGGTCATCAGTTTCTGCAGAGTTAAGTTATTCATACAAATGAGTCAGTTTTTAGGATCATAGTGGAGATAAAGAAGGGATGTTTCAGTTAGAAAAAAATGAGATATAGCACCGCACTAAAAAGGAGGAAAATAAAATCTGAGAAAAGAAATACGGCATGAAATTGAAAGAGAACCTGACTATGATCCCATTTCCCCATCTGAGCCCAGAAGATAAAAACTGTAATAAATTCATTCATCTACACCCACTTTAAATATCGGAGCCGATCAGCAGTCTCACTGATGTACAGCCAGACTTTGAAGTCTGTCTTAGCCCTCTGGAATTCGACCAGCCACTTTCCAGACCATGTAATGTATTGCAGATCTTTCCACATTATGCATTCCAGATGGCCACAGTAATTCTTTGTGCGTTTTCTCCTTTCTTATTTGGGTTACTGGGGTAATTTGGGAAGAAAGCGTGCACGCTGCAAAGTGAAAATTGACATATAGTCACTGCCCTGTGCTGCACAGACGATGATGGATAGTAAAGAAACTCCAAGAGTTAACAATATATACAGTGGAGGGCAGGGTGTGTGTGTGTGTGTGGTGGGGGGGGGGGGGGGGGAGTGTGCTGAGCAAGGGTTGGGGGAAGCTTCCCAAGCAGTTATTTTTACTGCTTACTAAGCGAGGGGCGCTGGCTGTGGAAGCTCCAGTTACTGCTTCAGGACTGTTTGGGGAGGTCATGAAACCTTATTCTTCCCACGGCTCCCTTAGCCAACGTGCTGTTGACCTTGATGTTAGGTGCTTTGTCCACACACCGGGGTACGTCTGAGTGAAAGGGCCCTATTAATAATTACACCTGGAGAATGGGTTGAAGCTCTGGGCACCCGTCAGGACGTGGGCTCACCCAATGACGAAGAGGAACTTCTGGTAGCACGCTGGGCGGTTTCAACGCTGGTCTTATTTAATTCAGCATTTGCTCCGTGCAAAGAGGTTGCCGAGTGGCTGTTGACCCTTGGGTTTGTGGTGACTGGACTCTCCAGGTCCCCACACAAAGTCAACACGTGCAGCTAAGAGGCCAAAAGCGTTTGGTCACCAGACGGGCTGTTCTGCCCCGGCAGTGTTCACCCTCGCTTGGGTCGGTTTGCCCTCAGCTGATTTATGTGGCATCCTATGGCTGAGGCTGAGTGTGCCCCTGGGTTGTTTTATTGTTTCTATTCAGGCTGTGAGAGGAATCTGTGAATGAGGTGAAATAAAGGCATGGAACCCCTTCCAGCAAAGGAGATGGTCTTTAAAACGAAATAATTTCTAAGGCTGTATTTTAAACACCGCTACTTGAAATGCTTAGGCGTGCTGTAACTGACGCCGATTTCCTGCGTGAGCCAACCCACCACCCACCCCCCTTGGTGCCTCTCTACAGATGTTCCCAAATTTGGCCCCATATCTGAATCACCTGTAGATCTTACTAAAATATAGACGGCAGAGCCCCCTCGCTGGAGCTTGTGATTACACGGATATCCCCAACATCCGGGCGAATCTACAGGAGGTAAAAATCCTATACAAATCATGTCTCCGATGATCACATTTCCCATTTTCTCCGAAAATGCTCCATCGTGTCTATGAAAACATAGTCCTGGAAACCCAGCCAGCTTTCCGGTTTCAGCAAAGGGAAAGATTCCCCCTCCAAATCATCTGCAAGCAATGACTCTCATCTGGTGAAGAAAGATGGATTTTATTTTCGGAGACACCAAACAAACGATGGCAAGCATCTTGCTGTTTTTCCAAGCAGTTCTCATTTTCTGCCCTCGTGGTAAGGCCTGTGCACACAGGGCAGTTTTCTTTGCGATGAGGCAGGAAGCCGAGGAGTGTCTTCTCCCGGGGGGACTGTCGCTTACGTTTCACAGACGCAAAAGGTTCCCAGATTTGGAGGAGGTAACTGGAATTCTGGACTTGGATCCAAACTCCCAAATACTCTGGGCGGTGCCACAGAAACAACATGTGTACTTGTGTCTGTGTTTTCTTGATCGTGGAAAGACATGGACAGATAATCTCACAGAAACATCTAATTTTTCTGGAGCGCTTAGGAAAACCAGACCTTTGTTTATTTGTGCGAAGACCGCCGTGTGATTCAGATGAACACCCAGTCAGGGTTACACTTTGCCATGTAAAACACGGGCTTGCATGCGTATTTTTCCTCCTTTTTTCTGACTGTAGCAGTTAAAAAAAATTTTTTTTAAACACTTGGAAAGAACCAGAAAAAGGATGGCCAGTAAAGCAAACCACCCAAAACTACAGTTTTCAGGGAAAATGAATGTTAATATTTTACAGTATTGCCTTCTCAGTTTTATACCTCTATAGTACGGGTATGGGAAGATGGAAATTATAATCAGTAAATTGTTGATAATCACGTTTTCACATGATCGATTTTGAGAATTGCTCCCTATTGTTAAATATTACTCAAACGCAAGATTTTCAGGTTTTCATTTGGGGGCTACACTAGAAGGATAGATTTTTAATTTTTTTTTTCAATGTTTATTTATTTTTGGGACAGAGAGAGACAGAGCATGAACAGGGGAGGGTCAGAGAGAGAGGGAGACACAGAATCGCAAACAGGCTCCAGGCTCTGAGCCATCAGCCCAGAGCCTGACGCGGGGCTCGAACTCACGGACCGCGAGATCGTGACCTGGCTGAAGTCGGACGCTTAACCGACTGCGCCACCCAGGCGCCCCTAGAAGGATAGATTTTTAAAAACGATCTGCTGGGGGCACCTGGTTGGCTCAGTTGGTTAAGTGTCCAACTTCAGCTCAGGTCATGATCTCATGGTTTTTCGAGCCCCGCATCAGGCTCTCTGCTGTTAGCACGGAGCCTGCTTCAGATCTTCTGTCCCCTCTCTCTCCCCTCCCCCTCCCCCACTCGTTCTCTCTCTCAAAAATAAACATTAAAATAAAGTAAGTTAAAAAAAAACCTATCTGCTGTCTGACATTGAGATTGTTTCTTTTTTAAAAAAGCTTATGTATTGCCACAACGAATTCCTTTAAATAAAATTTTCTATTTGACATAGTTGATTCATGTATCAAAGATCTTGGTGCATATTGCCAACTTGGGTCCTGGGCATACTGACTCTGTCAATGACCATAGTTGAGATCGGCCTGAATGAGAACAAGCATTAGGAACAAAAAGTTTGCTTTTTGTAGGGGGGAAGCCACAAAACCCCACCAAATTCCCCTAGAAGGGTTGAGACGTCACTAATCTATGCCAGCTTTTCTGACTGTGGTTGCTACTTCCGGATTTGCTGTCATGGCAGGAACGGTGAATCCTACGATTTGAAGAACAGGGTTTATGGTGCATGGGATTTTTCTTGATCTCTCAAGAGCTATCGTCATCATTACCTCTATTCCCTTTTGGGAGAACAACAGAGCCAAGAAGCGTCTTGCGTGAGTTAGCCCGAGGACAGTAAAAGAGTATTTTCCCATTGGCCTCTTCCTGCACATCCAGAGCTGACGGTACAGGAAATAGTCTGATGGAGGGAAGTGACAATGTAGTGTTTTCTTAACCTTTAGGGTCTGGACCTACTACTTGTATCTTCAGTCTGTTCCCTGGTCACTTTCAGTCAGCAGCCACCCTCCTGCTTCTCCATCCCGACCTAGTCTGCATGTTGCAGCTAGCCTGACCTGCCAGAGGGGTTTCTCTCCCACCGTGTGCTTCTTCCCACCGGACTGTTCTCCATCAAGGGCACTCCCCATCCCCTCCCATCCTCCTCTGGATGCGTTTCTGTCCTTCAAGTCTCCTCTTAAACAAGGTTAAATGCAACTGGGGACTTGAACTGGGAGGGAGCCCCTGTAGCCATATCATGGCAGGCAGGTGCTTTACAATTTTGCCAACCTGGTGGGTAGAAATGGAAAACAATCTGTTATTGAAAACCTCAAGCATTGACATTTGGCAGGAGGAGGGGACTTAGATGCTTCTTGAGGGCAGCCTGTCCTTCTGTTCTGAGAAAACCACCCCGAGGAAGCACTGGGTAGATGTGTGTAGAAACAGAGTCTGCAGTCTGCATATGCTACAGAGAAGCTGTTCTGAGGTGCTAACATCGCTCTGTGAGAAGGACACAGGTATTTCTCTCAAGGAGGTAGGGATGCGTCTTTATACACTTCTTTTATTTTTAGATTGGTTTTGGAGAGGTATCCGGATGAGTAAGCCATCTGTGTCCTGTCTTGATCTTGGAGCTGAGTCAGGGCCTCTGGGTCAGAGAAGAGACTAGAAACCAAAAAAACTGTTTTCATGGGAGGCTTTGTGAGGCTGTGAGCAAAATCAGAATTCTCTGGAGCCCAAAGGGTCAACACTCAGCACCTCTCTGATTCCCCAAACATGGATGACTTTTGTTTGCCATAATAAGTTCTGACTTATTTGCATGTCGGGAGGGGAACAATGGTCCTTTTGGTATTTATTGGATAGCAGGTAATGTTACCAAATTTTCCCATTAGTGCCAGTGAGGTTGGAGCTAATTTTCTTGGGCATCTAGGCAAATGATCCTGCCACCTGGAAGAAGTGATAATTTTCCTCTTCTTATAGCTATGCTTTGAATGTCTAGTTTACGTGTGATCACAGTGAAAGAAGGCATATTACAGCTAATCTGGGTGTAATGATGAAAAGGCTGCAGTGTTTCTGAGAAGGTGTGGGAACAAAGACGTGAGAACACAGGCAGAGGCAGGAGACAGCAGCTAACACACCATTGCAGCCTCTCAAGGGGGAAGGAATGGCGTCCTAAACCATGATCGTGGCTACAGATCCGAAAACAAAAAAATACGCGCACATGCACACGCACACACGTATGTGTTTTAAATGCCAGACTGAGTGATTTTGGTGATGTGGTAGGTCGACAAAAATGACTGCGCCGCAGCCTGAAGCTTGGTGGTCTACTTAATTGTTAACAGGAAATTATTTTTAAGAGACACTGAAATTGATCATGTATCTGTAAAGAGGGGATGGGAAGTATTGTAATTGAAGTGACCAGTTTACGAACACATTTAATACTATGGATTCGAGAGAAATTTGCTGTCAGTTCAATTCGGACTATTCCTTTGTGGTCTGAGATGTAATCCGGCTATGCCCCAAGCTCTGTTAATGAGCATTCACAGGATGCTGTTCCAGCCTCCCAAGCCACTTTATGTGATCTCACTGGGGTCTCACAACCACCCTGCAGTATGCACCAAAACAGAAAATAGTGTCTGTGGAGCACTTTACAACTGTAAAAACACGTTCCCCGATGCATCTTTTCAAGGTCATGTGCACATGCATTTTGGGCAACCTGCGATTCCCAACAGTAGCACCACTTGGCTTCTCTGGACACGGCATGCTGTTTTGTGCTCCCATGACTTTGCACATCTGGTTCCCACTGGTGAAATGCCCTCCCCTGCCTTGTCCTGCCACTGGACCCCTGTCACATTCAGGATGGGTCTCCCCCTCTTCCCCGGGGAGCAATGGAGGTGGGTTGTGGTGGGCGGGGGTTGGGGAGGCAAACACAGGCAGCGTGGTGCTTGGAAGGAACGGGCTTGGCTGGGCCTGCGACCACCGCAGGACTGGTGGGGTCACCTCCTGGTCTGCTTAATATGGCAGCACCTTGGCCATTCACAGAGATGCCAAAGGCATCTCAACAATGCAAAATCCACATCATCCCGAGCTCCGAAGCATCCTCCTGCTTTACTTCTGTTCCTGAACACTCACTCCATGACCCTGCCCATACTTACCCATATTTTGGTACATGGAGTGAACAGCACTCTCTTGGTGACAAGGGACAGAGTCCCAATTCAAATAAGCTTAAGTGTTAGCTTAACCGGTTAGCTTAACCGGCCTAGACGGTGAGCAGAGAGAAGGGACAGTCTTCCCTACCACCTTCGGTTTTCCCAGCTGGGGTGACAGGCTGGTCACCAGGTATTCCCAGAACAATCACTCTGGCCAGAGAGGTGACATAAATTGTCCCCTGAGGCCCTGGGGATGGAGCTGTTTCTGGAAGTGTGGTGGGGGGCACAGACATGGCTAAGGGGGGAGGCTCTGACCTGGACCATCCCTCCCAGTTTTGTGTCTGGGAGTGTTGATTCCTCTGTGCTGTAACTGTTGTTTCTTGTCTGTCCCTCACTCAGCCACGGCCCCTCAAGGATAAGGACAGTGTCTGGTCTCCATTGTGTCTACCTACTCTAGCACAGGGCCTGGAATTCGTAGTTGTTCAACCCATATTTGAAAATGAAAGAATGAATGAACCTGTATGTCATAGTAGAGGCCAGATTAAATCAGGTGTCTGAACAGGGAAGCCCTGCTCAGGTACAATGACAACACACATGGTCTCAGATGTGTTCTGATGCAAAGTGGCATTTAGAACACTTGGGCTCCATGCCTCTGAGTGATTGTTTCCACTCGCTAAGTCACGGGTAACATGCAGAAGTGGGACGGGCGATCCCGGAGTCCCTTCCGAATGCTGGTGGACCCTGAAAGCTACAACCTTCCTGACTCTTGGACAGTCAGCAGTCTCCTGCTGTGAATCTTGTCCCTCCTCACGCTGGCCCCGCAAAGACAGATTGGTCCAGAAACCTCTATCTTCCCCAGCTAATGTCGAAGAGCGCACGTTACGGTCAGCTTAACTAAGAGAGTGTTTTTCCTTCATAACCTTCCTAAATGCCTACGTGGTAACCTCACTGTCAGAAAACACTTAAGTACTTTGTTTTCAACCATCCTGTTTGCAAATAAAAAATTAGGTTGACGTGACTTTCTCCTGGAACGTTGTTTACATTGCACTTTGCCCGTGAGGAATGTTTTGAATTCGAGCAAATTAAGCCCTCTCCAAACGTGGTGTTTAAAATAATAAAGAACTTTCTGGAACATGTAAGCGGGGCTGGAGGCTTTCCTGACAGCACCTGGGATCCACCAGCTGTTAACATGGAATGTGGCCGCGGACCTTCCGTGTGTCTTTCCCAACACTCGCTTGGCAGATGTCATTACATTTGGCAACGGTTCTACAGTCCTAAAGAAAAGCGTTTCTCTCCCCATCACTTGCGGCACGGGGAGTGAAATTGTCTTAGCATCTGGCAGAGAGAAGTGTTGGAATTAAACAAAACCATAATCGTCGCCCTTAGAACATAGGTGACTGTCCCCAAGCTGCTAAGACCTCCCTATTCACAGAAGACACTATTTTGGAGTTTGGGGGAGGACCGGCCCATGGAAAGGAAAACAAGAAGAAAAAAGTTTCACCTGAAAGTTTAGTGGCTTTGTTTTGCCAGAGAGACTTTCACTTCAAAAGTAACTGCAACCGTTCCGATGCTTCGCTGACTTCTGGAAAGCTTTATGAAGAAATGTGTCGTGGCGGTAATGGGCTTATCATTGCCCTGTGCTGGTGATTTCACAGAGTGAAGGATCATGTTAAACGTTGGTGGGGGAGGGGGTACCAGATACTTCCATTGTTTCTGTTCTCTTTTTTTTTTTTTTTTTTTTTTTAAAATTTTTTTTGACGTTTATTTATTTTTGAGACAGAGAGAGACAGAGCATGAACGGGGGAGGGTCAGAGAGAGAGGGAGACACAGAATCTGAAACAGGCTCCAAGCTCTGAGCTGTCCGCACAGAGCCCGACGCGGGGCTCGAACTCACGGACCGCGAGATCATGACCTGAGCCGAAGTTGGCCGCTTAACCGACTGAGCCACCCAGGCGCCCCTGTTTCTGTTCTCTTTTTAAAAGACACTTTGGGGGGCACCTGGGTGGCTCGGTCGGTTAAGCGTCCGACTTCGGCTCAGGTCATGATCTCACGGTCCGTGAGTTCGAGCCCCGCGTCGGGCTCTGTGCTGACAGCTCAGAGCCCGGAGCCCGTTTCAGATTCTGTGTCTCCCTCTCTCTCTGCCCCTCCCCTGTTCATACTCTGTCTCTCTCTGTCTCAAAAATAAATAAACGTTAAAAAAAATTAAAAAAAAATAAGAGACACTTTGGAAAGTTATTATTTCCTTTTTAAAAAGTGAAGGATAGACTCACTATCTCAAATTAAAATGAAATTAAGAATTTATAATAGTAAAAGTGTTAAATTCTGCCTGAAGTAATGTACATATTAAATGCAATCCCCACCCTCCCCAACAAATCCAGAGATTTCTTTCTTTTTCACTTGGCAAATTGATTGTAAAGTTAATCTGTTTCATACATTTATGAAATTAGTTAAGACAGTTTTGGGAAAGAAGATAATAAGGGAAAATTTGAGTTATCAGATATCAACAAATACTAGAAAGCTTTGGGGTTTGAAAAAGCAGGCACAAAATAGACCACTTACTGGAAAAGAACGGGTTCAGAAGCTATCCCTGGTGACTATGGAAATTTAATATGTGACAAGGATGGTGTTTCAGGTGGGTGAAAACAAGAATAAACTATTCAATTAATGGTACTGTGACCAGTAATTAAACATTTGGAAGCAAAGCCAAGCCACTTAACACCATAAATGTGCACAAAATCTAGGTAGGTTGAAGATTTGACTATTAAAAGGAAAGTAAAGCAAAGGAAGACAAAACAGCGAGGGAAAGTTGCAAGTTTCCGTAACATTCCTGATGCAGGTTTTACATGTGCACACGTATGTGTGTATGCTTGTTTTCCATTTCAGCCTCTTTATTACTGTGAGAATGATCTAGGACCCAAATATTAACTTGTCACTCCCTATTTGAAACGCTGCTGTGGATCCAGACCACTTGCCTTAATGTGATCAAATATTGAGCTCTGTATCCTCTTTGCTATCTTGACATACCCTCCATGCTTCAGCTATGCCAAATTCTCAGTGTTTGGACCAGTAACCACCTCCCTTGCTTCTGTGCTTTGTACATGCAGTTTCCTCTGTCAAAAACACTTTTCCCTTCCTCCTTCACTTGAATGGCTTCTATTCATTCTTTAAGGCTCAACCAAAACATCACCTCTCTGAGAATCCTTTGGTTATTATTCTGGGTCTATTGGTCAGGGAGAGAGACAAAACCAAATTCATTCATCCATTTATCCAACCATCCATCCATCCATCCATCCATCCATTTATCCATCCATCCATCCATCCATCCATTCATTTATTCTAGGAATTGACTCACTTGATTATAGAGACCAAGATTATGCAAGCTGGAGATCCAGGAAAGCTGGTAGTATAATTCCGTCCAAGTCCAAAGGCCTAAGGAAAAGATGGGTGTTCCAGCTCAGGCAGAGAGAAAGCAAATTCTCCCTTCCTCTACCTTTTGGTTCTATTAAAGTCCTTGACAGATTGGATGATGTGCACCTGCATTGGTCTGGCACTCTTCTTTACTCAGGCTACAGAGTCAAATGCTAATCTCTTCCAGAACACATCCAGAAACAATGTTTTATCAGCTATCTGGGCGTCCCTTAACTTAGTCCAGTTGACACATAACATTAATCATCATTCCAGGCAAGCTTGGATGTGCCTCCATGATGTGCAGGGATATCTCTAATGAGCACTTACTCAACTAGGTTGTGAGTACTAACTTTTGAAAGTCACATCTTGATATATGGTAAATTTTTCTCGTAGGAAACAAAAAAATTGGACAGAAAGATTAAAAAGTACATGGTGACAGGTTCTATTTTCTCCATCCCACCTTTCCTCCAGTCCCATTTCTCAGAGCTGACCTCTGCTAACAGTCTCATGGACCTCTTTATAGAGATTATCTAAAAGTGTAGATACAGATCTATAGGTCTCCCCATCCTTTTCTTATACAGATGGAGTCCTAGAGTACATACTGTCTAACATCTTGCTCTTTATATAATTATTTTTTACTTGTTTGTCTCCCTGAGCTATCACATAGACATTGGCATGAAAAACAAGCCCCAAAGTTGTTCAGTGTGCAGCCTGCATAACTGTACACAGCAATCCAGCCGTCTTTCTTACAATTAGCAAGGCATGTCACCCAAGCTGCTTCAAGACAAAGACCTGAGTCTTTCTTTCATTTCTATGTCCTTGCTGCCTGCTGCAATTCCTGGTGTATAGAACTTGCTGACTGAATGACCGAAAATCTCTAAATAAAACATCTTATCTTCTCTGGGCTACTAACATTCATGGTCACATAAAATCCTCAGTTCCATAACAGCAACGCAGCTGTGAATGTATCTTAGGGAGGTAACCACTTTTCCAAGCCATCTTTCAAACCCGGTTGACTACTAGAGCCAGTCTTTCGCTCTGTAACATGCTTAGATCTCTGTGAAGTAGAAGAGGCTGTGAGGATCATTAGTCCAGCTGTCCACATCGTGGCCTAATTTTACAACGATGACTTCAGAGCTGAGAGAGGTAAGTTAGTGATGGAAGTGAGAATTCCCACTGGGAGTTAGCACTCTGAGGCACATCTATGTCCGCCCCGTCACGATGCAATATGGAAGAATAGACAGAGCCTGTAGACGTTTGGGTAAAGCTTTGGGAAATGCTGGGGATTCCCTGGAGAACACAGTGCTGCATAATAATGCATAATAATGCCAGGAAGTCTGCTTGGTCATTGAGGATGTTCGGGTTGTAAGTAACAGAAAGCCTAACTCATACTGCTTTTTTTTTTAATTTTTTTTTTTCAACGTTTATTTATTTTTGGGACAGAGAGAGACAGAGAGTGAACGGGGGAGGGGCAGAGAGAGAGGGAGACACAGAATCAGAAACAGGCTCCAGGCTCTGAGCCATCAGCCCAGAGCCTGACGCGGGGCTCGAACTCACGGACCGCGAGATCGTGACCTGGCTGAAGTCGGGCGCTTAACCGACTGCGCCACCCAGGCGCCCCTAACTCATACTGCTTTAAAAGAGAGGAGAACTCATTGATCTCCTATCTGGAAATCCAACCGTAAGCTCAGCCTTGGGGTTTGCTGCAACCAGGGGCCCTGGCTCATTTCTCCGAGACTCCTTCGATTCTGCCCTGCTCTCTGTGTTGTCTTCGTCACCAGGTTGGCCGCCTTTTTGGTAGCAAAATTACCATTTGCCGGTTCACCTTCATATCTCCATCCCGCCAGCTCAGGGGTAAAGAGGATGCACCTTCCCGGACTTCCCAGCCAGAGTCCTGAAAATCACTTAGCTTGCAGCGGCTTGGGTGACATGCCTGCCCCTCAACCAGCAACTGTGGCCGGAAGGGAACACAACGGTCAGCCTAAGTTGGTCATGCCCTGCTCCGGAAGCTTTTCCCCAGACGGAGACCACATGGGCCGGGCGGAGGTGGGGTGGTTGTGTTATGAGGCTCTGGGTACTGCTAGGAAATGAAGGGTGGGGACGGAAGCCAGGTGGGCAACCGACAGAGCCCATTCACAGTGTTTCCTGATACTTACTACTGTTAATACAGGACCCAATCCAGGGAAGCCTCCTTCACTACATGGATTTCCAAGCCTGCCCAGAAAAAGACATTTGTAAGCCAGTTCAATCAACCCAGTGAAGACACTGCAGGGTTTTTTTTTTTTTTTTTTTCTTTCCCCATCTCCTTCTTTTCTTCTGCCTATTCTACCCCCACTGGGTACTGTCTTCTTTGGCCAAGCACCGCTAACACTTAGATCATGGGTCTCTAGCCCATCAGCTTCCATCTGGTACCACTGCCATCCCGACCAGGGCGTCTGCTACTGAGGGCAAGAGAGTATGTGTTTGTTTCATAGTCTGCAGAGAGGTCTCAAAGCATAGTTCAATGCAAAGTGCACAGTGCCTCAAGGAGCTCTTAGGGAAATTGTTCCTACCATTTTTTTCTTCATGAGAAGATTTGAGGAACAAGTCTGAGGTCAGAATCTCATTGGTCAGACAGAACAGATGAATATAAGGGAAGGGAAGCAAAAATAATATAAAAACTGGGAGGAGGACAAAACATAAGAGACTCTTAAATATGGAGAACAAACAGAGGGTTGCTGGAGGGGTTTGGGAGGGGGTGGGTGGGCTAAATGGGTAAGGGGCACTAAGGAATCTACTCCTGAAATCAATGTTGCGCTATATGCTAACTAACTTGGATACACATTTAAAAAATAAAAGAAAAATAAATAAATAAAAAAGAAAAAGAAAAAAAAAAGAATCTCATTAGTCGGCACGGCGTCTCTTATCGAGTCTTTGCTACTGAGCCCCACTTGGCTGCCTGGAAATGTCTTCTTTAGGAGGGAGGCTCTTAACAGAGGCATCTGTGCACTTGAGTGGGGAAAAAAATCATGTCGGTTTTCAACATCTAGCTGCAATGCAGCATTTCCTTCAATTATGCATATAAGGAGCCAACCACAGTTATAACCGCACTAGCTTTGACCTTGTCACCAATGGAAATCTCAGATACCCACATATCGTCTACCACTGCTGCAGATTCCCGGAGCTAGTAATACTCCGCAGCACTTCTGAATCATAGTGGCTGCTGAACCCTACCATTGGATCTTGCTATTTTAAGAACTAATAAAGAGGCACATGTAGGGGCACTTGGGTGGGTCAGTTGGTTAAGCGTCCAAGTCTTGGTCTTGGCTCAGGTTATGATCTCCAAGTTTGTGGGTTTGAGCCCCATGTTGGGGCTCCACAGCTGGCATCTGGAGCCTGCTTGGAATTCTCACTCTCTCTCCCTCTCCCTCTGTCCCTACCCCACTCGCATTGCCTCTGTCTCTCTCAAAATAAATAAGCAAACTTAAAAAAAAAGAAGCTCATGTATTAATATGTTAATGGTTGTTTTATTTTTTAATTTTTATTATTTTTAAAATTTTTTTAGTGTTTATTTTTGAGAGAGAGAGAGAGAGAGAGAGACAGAGCATGAGTGGGGGAGGGGCAGTGTCAGGGAGACACAGAATCTAAAGTAGGCTCCAGGTTCTGAGTTGTCAACACAGAGCCTGACATGGGGCTTGAACTCATGAGCCGTGAGATCATGACCTGAGCTAAAGTCGGCCGCTTAATCCACTGAGCCACGCAGGCTCCCTGCTGGTTGTTTTAGAAATGTTTTGATCCATGAATTTTGATATTATTGATCGGTAATTCAATGCACTTTGCTTAAGTCATTTAAAAACGTTATTCCTGGGGCGCCTGGGTGGCGCAGTCGGTTAAGCGTCCGACTTCAGCCAGGTCATGATCTCGCGGTCCGTGAGTTCGAGCCCCGCGTCGGGCTCTGGGCTGATGGCTCAGAGCCTGGAGCCTGTTTCCGATTCTGTGTCTCCCTCTCTCTCTGCCCCTCCCCCGTTCATGCTCTGTCTTTCTCTGTCCCAAAAATAAATAAACGTTGAAAAAAAAAAATTAAAAAAAACAAAAAAAACCAAAAAAAAAACAAAAACGTTATTCTAAGAATGGATCTGTAAGTTTCTGCAGACTGCTAAAGGAACTCATGGCTTAGAAAAGAGTCCCAGCCTTTAGATGACTTATTTCTCTGGAGACATCACAAAACTGGTGCTTCAGTTCCTATGTTAAGTTTTCTTCCCATCTAGCCATCTTAATGTCTTCAGAAAATTCAGTTAGGACCTGATTATCCTCCCTCGCTGCCCCTACCCTTCACCCTGTTGCTATCCCAGAGGGAAAGAGAAGACAGGGCACCCCATTGGCCGTCACTTGCCACATTACCAGGGTCCCAGTGGTCAGGGGCTCATTATCAAGGCAGGTTGGGCTGGCAGACAGGAGCCTTCACGGACGCACCAAGTGAGTGCTTTCTCCTTCCAAACTAAAGATTAGTAAAAAAAATATTCAAAAGCCCCAAGTGCCTCAGTTTCCTTCAAATCGGTTTGAGAAAAGCATTTCTTAACTTCTCAGCAATGTGGACACTTCTCCCCTCCCTACAATTTCCTTCTTAGAAGGAAGAGTCAGAAGGAAAAACTTACTCTGCGTGAATCTAACATCGTTGACGATCCCATTACTTCTTGCCCCCATATTTCCAGGGTTCCCATCTTTTAAATATATTTTCTCTCTTGCTTACTGTTCTAGTACAGATTTTCTGGTCCGTTTCTGAAACCTCCCCTTGCCTCACTCTGTCTCTCAGCCCTTCCCCTGCGTGTTAAAGAGAATTTCAGCGTTCAAACCAGGAAAAAAATCACCACATCAACATGTCCAAATGCTTATCACTGTGGTCAGCGGCACTTTTGTATAACAATTCAAGCTACGTCCTCCGTTTAGACCTTGAATCATTTATAAAGGCAGGTCCCTCCTGACAACGTGGGGAAGAGAATAGGCTGCCTGCGTGGGTGGTCTGGGGCTCTGGAGCCCAAACTCTGAAGGGAACAGATGACATCATGAATTCACATGGCAAGTTTATGGAGCAGCAGCTCGGCCGCGCCGAGCAGTAGGCCCGGGGTTGCTTGCATTATCTCTACCAGAGAGAGTCACAGGACAGGGACGCTTCGAAATATTTTTAAACTTGACATTCAAAATGATTGCAAGACTCACAAGCATTAGCAGGACACTTCTGAAACTAGACACTCAGGACAGGGGGCGGTGGGGGGAGGGGAGAGAATCGTGCACCCGAATGATTTTGCAAAGCTGGCACACCAGCCCCTTTGCCTGCCTGAATTGCTAATTCAGTGTCGTTTTTTTTTTTTTTTTCCCTCCTCCCCAAAGGACTGGGATTGGTCTTTTCCCAGACTTCTGTTAGGCATTCTGGGCTGGCACAGAGGGAAGCGAGACGCCGCTTTCTGCATGGACCTTGCAGGAATTTCAGTCTGGGATGAAGTTTATGGGAACACAAATTAAATCAGACACACATACGCTTTTCACCAGATTTTCAGTTTATTGGAGAGTACCTGCCCCTCCCATGAGCGTTCATGAAGGCCAGTCCAGAGACCCACTGAACTCACTGCTCAGAGTGGGTTCTGCCCAAGCCGAAGGGTCTGAGGTTAGCTGCCTTGGGCACTATCTCGATCTCTCGTCGTGACGTTCATCAACTGTGATGTGCAGGTGCCCTTTCTTCCCTGTGACTGTCTGCCTGATTCCAAACTCTTAGTCTTCCTTCCCTGGCTATGCGTCGTCATCTTAATAACCAATACGTTAGTTATATTTGGATATTTCCTCCAGTAATAGCTTGAATTTCCCCGCAGATTATCATTTGAAGCCCTTACCATTTCAAAATATGATATAGCATATAAGTGTTTAGTGGGTCCAGCCTACCCGAGTTTAAATCTTGGATCTGATACTTAAGACTGTTGTGACCTTGGGCAAGTTACTTAACCTTCTTGCTTCTCATTTCCCTCATCTGAAAAATGGGATCATAATAATTAGGATCTAACTCATAGTATAGTTTGGAGAGCAGATGAGTGAATACACACAAAGAGCTTAGGATAGCAGTTGGCATATAGCAAATGTTGAGTCAATGTTAGCTCTTCTTATAGCCATTGCTGCCATTTTCCTACTTGTGATTGACGTTTTCTGGTGTCTTGTCCAAGCTCTTTCTGTGAAAATCATCTTTTCCTTCCTCATAGCACCTCGTCTCATACAGAACCCAAGAGATTTGAGTGCAAGAGTCTCAAACGCCCATGACTTTCACCCCCAACTGAAACTGGACATTGCCCCAGAATTCAAAACAGGAGGGAGGCTTGGGAATGGCTTATGGAGATCTATTACTGCTCAAAAGGTAGCATGCAAGTGTCATCAGCAAAAGGAAACCTTGAGTCTCTTTTTCTCCTCCTCCTCCTCCTTCTTCTTCTTCTTCTTCTCCTCCATCTTCTTCTTCTTAGCTTTCGTTACTTATTTTGAGAGAGACAGAGACGGTGTGAGTGGGGGAGAAGTAGAGAGAGAGGGAGAAAGAGAGAGAAACCCAAGCAGGCTCCACACAGCGCGGAGCCTGACACAGGGCTGGAACTCACAAAACCTGAACCCAAACCGAGAGTCGGAGGCTTAACCAACTGAGTCACCCAGGCGCTCCGAGTCTCTGCTTCTGCCTCACCCACAGCATCGGAAGGAGCAGAGGGGACTCTGTGTCATAAAGAGGCCACACAAAGACACATTGCAGGCAACTGCTCCCCAGCTGTGCCCGAGCCTCTCTTGTCTTTGAAATAATAACACTCTGCCATCCACTGAGACAAGGCTGGCCCCCTCGGGGAAGCTGCCAGGAAAAATGGATCAGCAAATGAATGACGCTTTTCTAAACCTTGGTACCTGGAATAGTTCTCTCTAACAGCATTTGAAACCACTTTTTCATGTGGAACCTTGAATGAGAATCAAATGGGGGCAGGCTAGACCAGGAATCAAGAACACACACAGCCTTTGGAGAGAGACAGCCTTGGCTTCCAATCCCAGCCATCTGCCAACTGGCTGTCATCTTCTGCAAGTTCCTCACCTTCTCTTGTCCTCAGTTTTACCACCTGAAAAAAAAAATTGAGAAGAATAGTGTCTGCCTCGTAGGGCTGTTTTGAAAGGTTAAATGAGATAATGCATGAGTAGAAGGCTTAAATGTTTAACTAGTGTTCAAAAGTGTCACGTATGGGGAAGACTTGTTTCCTTCTTTTATTTGCTACTTCAGAAGAAGTGGGTCAGAAGACGTGGGTCATTGCCTCCCCCCTTCTCTGGAGAAAAATGGAGCAAGTTTTTCTGTAGCAATAGACTTGGGATTCGGTCTTAACTTATATGATCACGTGAGAAAAGAGAATACAGCCTTGGGAGTGAGGATCAAGACGGTGCAGGGGTGGGAATCCCCGGGGTATGGAGGATGGGTGGGACAGTGGGGAGAGCAACTGAGGGGTTCCGACGCCTGGGACGGCATCCTGGGGAGTTGTCCACGGGAGTAGGGACAGGACCTGGTGAGGGCATTGAGGGAAGGATCACAGGAAGGGCCATGACAAGAGTTCTCACCACCAGGCCACACCTCCATTCATCTCCTCCTCTAGGGACACTTGCCAAGTGCTGGTTCTATTTTCCACTTTTGGCAACTTCCTGCCACCGGCCTCAACTGACTCTCCAATGGGTAAAGATGCCCAGCGAGGCCTGCAGATCTGCTCCGCTGAATTCTTACTGGGCTTGGGTGTCAGGGCCCTGGTTAGTCTCCAAGGGTCCTTGTATGCTAAATGGAGCGGTGAGATGCCCCCCCCCCACCCCATGCAACAGGTGAGGCCAGACCTGGGTTGGAAAGAGTGAGGACTGACCGCTGAGCAGGGGCCACATTCTATGAACCCGCATTACATGTGGCAAGCCTTTGGCACAACCTTGACGTGCAATTACAAACCCAGCTGGTTTAAAAACTTTTTAAACTTTTAATGTTTATTTACCTTTGAGACAGAGAGAGACAGAGTGCGACTGGGAGGGGGGTAGAGAGAGAGGGAGACACAGGATCCAAAGCAGGCTCCAGGCTCCAAGCTGTCAGCCCAGCGCCCGACGCAGGGCTTGAACTCACGAGCCATGAGACCATGACCTGAGCTTATGTTGGCCACCCAACCGACTGAGACACCCAGGCACCCCTAAAAAAATTTTTTTTTAATGGCTACAGGAAAACAGTTCTCTGAGGTAAAGCACCACCTAGGTTCTCATCTAACTAAATTTCTTCACAATTCCAGCATCTTCGGGGGTTGCCATCTTAAATATAGGTTACTTGCCTGAAGATTTGCAGATCTGATTCAAATGTAACATTTTACCACTTGGTCTTTTTTGAAAATTCTGGATAGAGTTTTTTTTTAATTTTTATTTTATTCTTTGTTTTTCCTCAGACACACCTGCTGGAAATGAAAGGCATTCATAAACTTCTTTTGAAAAATGGTCCTTTTTGGTCCAAAGACACCTCCTCCAGGATGTACAGAGAATGTCCAGGGAGGGTGGCAGGATGGGATGGCCAGATCACCCACAGGTTCCATTTTGTTTTTCCAAACACTTGTCTTTGCATCATGTACATCTCTCCAGCAAAGCCAACACCTCATTTCTAGAATTAGGTGAGAGATAATTATGCAGTGTTATTTATCTACTGCTGTGTAACAAAACAGTGCCAAAGTTAGCAGTTTAAAACAGCAAACTTGTATAATCTCAGGTCCTGAGGGCAGCTTAGCTGGATGGATCTGGCTCAGAGTCTCTGATGTGGTTGGAGGGAAGTCAACTAGGAGATGGATTGCTTCCAAACCCACTCAGGGGGTCATGGTGGGTCTCAGCTCCTCACAAGCTGGTTGGCTGGAGATGTCGGGTCCTCACCATATGGGCCTCTCCAGAGGCTGCCTCAGTATCCCTGTAGTGAGTATTCCAAGAGAGAGAGCCCAAGATAGAAGCCACAGTCTTTTATAATCAAATCTCAGAAGTGACATATTGTCCCTTTTGCTTCATTCTGTTGATTGCACAGACCAGCTCTGGTGTGGAAGGGCCTCTATAGGATATGACTATCAAGAGTTAGGAGCCATTGGGGACCATCCTAGCGACTGGCTTTCATCAACAGGAAGTCTTTCACAATTTCAATATCGGTTCTCCTCAGCACACACACATGTGCACACACACACACGCACGCACCTACCACGGAAACTTATTTCCTCAGTTAAAAAAAAATTTTTTAATGCTTATTTACTTTTGAGAGACAGAGCACAAGTGGGGGAGGAGCAGAGAGAGAGAGGGAGACACAGAATCTGAAGCAGGCCAGGGTCTGAGCCATCAGCACAGAGCCTGACGCAGGGCTTGAACTCAGGCACCGTGAGACCATGTCCTGAGCCAAAGTCGACGCGTAACCGTCTGAGCCACCCAGGCACAGTTACTTCCTCAGTTTTTAAAAGGGCCACCATATTCACTTATGGTGGCAGGTTGTTTTTCACTTCAAACTTCAAACGCATGTCCTATAAATGTTATTTATTCAACGGTAACCCAAACACAGTGTTTCAGGAACAAAATAGAAAAGCAGTTAACAACCAAGAGGAGGACACCATATCGATGGGCCTGTGTTTCCTGCCACATGCTTCCGTGTGAAATGGCACCGGGTCCAATCACATCGTGCTCTCTCCCTGTGCTGGAGCCCACTGTCGAGGACACTCGCTCTGGGCTCTGGTAAAGGGACACGTGAGAGAGAAGACAGGGGAAGCTGCACTGTTTGCCACAGGGAAGCTGGGAAGCTGCACACAGTAGGAATACTTGAGGAGTTCCTTTGAGTGTCTTTCCAAACAACACTCCAAGTCTGAGATTTTTCTCAAAACGCCTCTTCATTTCAGAGCGAGTTGGAGACCAGATGATGTTTTCCTGTGGTTTAAGGTCATAGCACATTGTATCTCCCATTTCCTTCTTTCTATTTCTTCCCCCTCAACTGTCTTGCATAAAACCACACTCTCAATGATGTATCACAGGAAATAGTTTAATCCCACACACTGGTTTCACATCACACCTAACATTTTGAACCTGTTTTCTTTACAACTCTACTTTCTACCACTTCTTCTCCCTACCTGTCTTGCCCTCGTTTGGTTAAAGATTCTGTAAGTAAATTTTTGTTTCGAGCTGGTGGGGGAAACGTAAGAGTGGATCCATCACCTCAAGCCAACTTTTAATTGTCAACAAGGGAGAGTCCACAAACTTATCTAGATTTTCTCTCTTGGTGCATATTTTTCTTGATACCCACCCCCCCCCTCAGATTAATAAAAATCATAGAGACCTAAGTAGCGTGGTGGTTTCCAGAGGCTGAGGGGAGACAGAAATGGCAGGGGGCGGGGGAGAATCAGTGTTTAATGGGTATGGAATTTCAGTTTGGGAAGACGAAAAAGTTCTGGAGACGGATGGCATTAATGGTCGCCCAACAATGTGAATGAACTTAATGCCCCTGTCCATTTAAAAATGGTTTAAATGATAAATGTTTATATTGCATATATTTGACCCCAGTAAAAAGAGAACCAAAAAAAAAAAAAAAAAAAAATCAGGAGATGCAATTTAGTTTCAACGCAAAAGGAGGTATCACAGCTTAACTGTGAGATTTGAAGTTCCTGGTAACTGTTCAAGTTTTACCATTAACCTGGCAGATAGTAATTATCTTTATACTCTTCTTGTATCTCCATTAAACAATTAAACAGGAATGGAAATAACTTAAATGTCATGTGTTTTGTTATAGGCCATATATAAACTTCCCAGCATGTTTCTCCTGGTGTCCAGAAATTGGCCCTCAGTTTTGGACACAAGAGGAAGGCAAGGCTCTCATCCATCATAAGTCAGTGCTTTGGAACTCTCACTGTGATACAGAGTAGCTGGGGAGCTTGGAGGACCTAGAAATGCCCAAGTCCCCATCCCTAGGGAATCTTATTTAATTGATCTGGGAGAGACCCCAGACATCAGAGTTTTTAAAAGCTCTGTGAGTGATTCTAACATGCAGAAGCACTGTTTAGAGTGGACATATACTCTCTATTGGTATTGGATATTGGGAATATTGGAAATCTATTGGATAACTCCATTGGTTATCTTTTCTTCTGGATCTTCAGAAAAGAGTAAGTTCTGTCTTTCTCATCAGGTAAAACAAATGACCATTTCAAATTTTTATACGGAAGACGTCGTAACTTGGACAGGTTCGGTCCTAGACATGAAACATACATGTGCCCATGTTGGGATCTCCGCGGGATGCCTGGAGGAAACAAGAAAATGCCAAGAGGGAGCAGAGCGAGGGGCTGAGGAAGTTCCAGCTCCTGTATGAGTCCCCCAGGGCCAGCACATCACAGCAATGGAAGAGAAAGCTTGTTGCCCTCCCCAGGGACTCAGTCACAACAGGATTCCCGTGCAAAGAGAATTTCCCAAGTCCAGAGGGAGAAAAGAATCCTGTTCTGGGTAATCCTGTTTGTGCCTGTTTTATCTCATCAGTGGTATATCGTACCATATTTTATATATCACTACGAAAGAAAAAATCATGGTCCCTATTCAAATATAATGCAATATTTCCAAATCACTTGGATTTATTGAAGACTGATTGAAAGAGTTTTTCTAAATTTATTTAGATAGGGATGATTATCTTATATCACTCTCATGCTTACGTAAGAAGAAGAACAGAAACAATTAGCTGGCTCCTTAAACCTTCTTCACAACCAGTCTGTGCTCATCTGAATAATTTTGTCACCTCAAAGCTGTCAGTGCCCACGCTTTCTCCCCCCACAGAATTGTCCTTTGGATCAAGAGGAGAGCATTGGTGACACAGTACTCTGTAGGGCTCCATGGGGATTGTCATCAGGACTTTCCTTCAAGGACTTTCCTCATGTCCCCTGAGGGGTGTGAATGGAAGGCTTTCAGAGTCCAGCCAGGCCTCTTGTGTTCTTTCCTCAAATGGTCCTCGTGCTCCAGCAGCACCGTCAGGAATCCCCATCGAGTTTCCGGGAAGAACAATGCGTGTGTGGGCAATAGCAGCCACACCATGCCAATCTCCTGGCCTGCAGTGATTATGAGCTGTCGCCAGCTGAAACACACACCATCTTCAGAGATACTAAAATACGAAAGGAAATGTGTATTTCAAATCGACAAAATATGGCATTAATGTCCACCACTAACCGAATGTCCGTTGTGGGTCAGACATGACCTTAAAATGGTAGAGGTAATAGAACTCACTCTCCATAACAATCTCAGAGGGGAGCGTTAAACATTTTATAGGAGGGGAAACTGCTGCTCAGGGATGCTAAAAAACACATCCAAACCACACTGCTAAAAAGAGGCATGATCAGAATTCCGTGGAGCCAAGGTTCCTAATGCCTGTTGTCAATGGACAGGGGTATGGAAAAGAGAATTCAGCCTTCAGGAAGAGGACGCTGCAAGGCACCAGGGTGGCACCCGGTCTGGCGGTGCGCTAGACAGGACTCTACCCCGGCAGGACACCAGAGAGCCAAGTACGGCAGGTGCAGGAGAGAGATTGCGGTCCAGGCTCATAGCATCCAACCCCAGGCTCACATCCCTGATGCATCGAGTCCTGGCCAGGAGCGGTCAGGCCTGGGCCTGGCTGACGGGGCCTTATAGGAGTTCAAGGCCAGCTCAGAAGGACAGGGAAGAGGGGCTGGCGGTGGAGACGTCTACTTACTTTCTTGGTTTCTTATGTGGCATGGGACGGTGGGACCATCTCCGCTGAACGTGGCTGAAAATTGCTTTGAAGGAGCAAAAAACTTTCAGGCTTGCCCTTCGTTCCTATTGTCCCTTGCCAGAGAGAAGTGTCACCAGGTGTGACAAGACAGACTGTGCTGAGTGTGAGGAGGTGTCTGGTTTGTATTCAGTAGTTTAAGGAAACTGAACAATCCATATGACAAACAGTTATTAATACTGTCACAGTTTTTCCTTCAAGTTTATTTATTTATTTTGAGAGCAAGAGAGAAGAGAGAACGAGTGGGGGGAGGGGCAGAGAGAGAGAGGAGAGAGGAGGGTGGGAGAGAGGGAGAGAGACAGAGAGAGAGAGAGAACAAGTGGGGGAGGGGCAGAGAGAGAGAGAGAAGAGTGGGGGGAGAGAGGGAGAGAGACAGAGAAAGAGAGAGGGAGAGAGAGAGAATGAGTGGGGGAAAGGAAGAGAGAGAGAAAGAGAGACTCCTAAGCAGGCTCCGTGCTGCCAGTGAAGAGCCTGACAAGGGGCTCGAACTCATGACTGTGACATCATGATCTGAGCTGAGATCAAGAGTCTGACGCTTAACGGACTGAGCCATCCAGGCACCCCAATACCATCACATTTTAAGTGCATAGAGTCACAGAGAACAAGAAAGACCGTCATCTGCACTTGGAAACTGCTGAAGGAGTCCTGATTTGTTCGGAATGTTAGACAAAAAGATCTGCCTTCGCTCTACTTTTGGTTCTTAAAGTTCCTGGAGAAGGAGCAAACTTGTAGGTTAAAGCTAAGAAAGGAGATTAAGACAGTTGAGTCTCCGTGCATGAGGCTCTTCCCTTGTGTTCCTACTCATGGGAGACTGGGTATAGTCTGGTCAAGAGAAGCAGCAAAACAAAGACTCATTTAAAGTCTATTAGTAATTATAGTATGTGATATTTACAAGCACTTACTGTGTGCCACCCACTATTCTAAGCACTTGACATCTGTTAACTCCCATAAGCTCTGGGAGGTAGGTGTTAAGATGGCTCCCATTTGACAGATTTGAAAACTGAGGCTCTGAAAGATTGAACAGCTTGCCCACAGTCCTATGGCTAGGAATGATGAGAGGCAGAACCAGGGTCTGAACTCCGGAATCTACATTCTTAATAATATAACCTCTAAATTCAAATGTTATGCATTGCAGATATTTGCTTTATGGCTTCTCTCCTGACAGTGCATATGGCATTGTCAGCTATTTGTAACATCAATTTTATTTTATGTTTGATGAGGTTTTACAAATCATTCGTCGTGGCTTTAAAATTCACACTTCCCTAACAACGAATGACGTTGAGCACATTTTCATGTGTTTATTGACCATTTATAGATCTTCTTTCATGACGTCTGTTCTAATTATTTGCCACCCTTTTAAAAACGGGCTTGTCTTTCTAGTTTCGAGTAGTAAGAAAAGTTGATACATGCTTTGTATATGTTGACACATTCAAGTTCTTTGTCAGGTATGTGTACTGTGCATATATATTTTTTCACCTTATGGCTTGTCTTTTAATTTTCTTTCAGAAATCAGAGGTTTTAAATTTTGAAAGGTTCACTTTATCGTATTTCTCCATTTATAAATATGTTCCCTTCTCTAGTCTGAAGTTGTAAAGCCATTTCCTTATGTTTCCTTCCAGAAATTTCCTAGCTTTCCGTTTTGCATTTAGCTCTATGATCCATTTTGAGTTAATTTTTGTATCTGATGGAAGGTATAGTTGAGGTTCATTATTTTGCACATGGATGTCTAGTGGTTCTATTGCCATTTGTTAAAAGCACAGAATATGTCACAACACTGTATTGCTTAGGCACCTTGGTGCGGGCCTATCTTTGGACTCTTTTCTCTGTCCTACTGATCTGTTTGTCTTTAGGCCAGCACTAGGCTGTCTGGATTACTACAGTGTTATCATAAATCATATTATTTTATTACTTACAAGTTGTCTAGCTCCTTCTTTTCCTCATAATACAGTGACACATGATTCATTCCAGGTCACACATCTAGGAAATGGTAGTCGGAAACCATTTCCTGGGTTACGACTCCAAGTCTAGGGCTCTTGCCCCCAACAGAACTGTGTCTTAGAGCCAGAAGGGAATTTTATAGTGAAACCACAGGGTTAGAGTAAATTTCTGCAGCTGAAAGCCTGAAGTTCTGTTTAACAACACGCAAATATCTTCAGTCAACACCATAGTGGAAATTGTGGACTAATTGCGGTTCAATGATACAGATCGTATGGAATGCAGTACACTGGCCGACAGAAAACTCTCTCCAGAAGCCGAGGTACTTCCTCTGGATTTCAGCACTAACAACAGAACCCAGAACAAAAAAGATAAGACAGGGACACTTTTCGGGCACATGGTTTTCCGTGTATCTCTATGTTTCATGTCTATCTGCCACTCTCTTTCCTTAGTCCAACTTTGAAAAGCCCAGACCAGTGTGGGATTCACTGCCAATGGTCTTTATTGTAAGTAAAGCTCGGAGAATTCTTTTTTTTTTTTTTTTTAATTTTTTTTTTTTTTTTTCAACGTCTATCTACCTTTGGGACAGAGAGAGACAGAGCATGAACGGGGGAGGGGCAGAGAGAGAGGGAGACACAGAATCGGAAACAGGCTCCAGGCTCTGAGCCATCAGCCCAGAGCCTGACGCGGGGCTCGAACTCACGGACCGCGAGATCGTGACCTGGCTGAAGTCGGACGCCCAACCGACTGCGCCACCCAGGCGCCCCTAGCTCGGAGAATTCTTATGTGTTCCTGGGTGAGGGAGACAATTGGACCAGCAACCATTGCAAACCAGTGTCCGTGGATGCATCCTTAGCTTTGGGAAGAAAGTCATTGCATTCTTTGCCATTGGCCTAAACATGACTTTTGCCTAACTGGTTTGAAAAGTTGATACTGCTTAATACGTAACCACAGGAATTGAGGAAGAATCCGTTTTTTTTTCCTCTTCTTCAATTTAATCTTGAAAAGAAATGACTAACACAAAACATTATGGTACAAGAACGGAGTTAGGATTGATCCCAATTTATGAAAAAAATTACTTTATATCATTGTTTATTGTTATTTTTTACGTAATTAAAACAAACAAGAAAACCGCTTACAAGTGAATAATTACATGTATAAGTAGGGAAGCATCTCATCAGTGCAGGTAGCCAACTGCAAAATTAACTCAATGATTCTATTTAGTTCTGGTTTCAAGTAACTAAGTCTTTGAAAACGCCATGGAAGGAAAATACATAGGAATCAACTCCACGATTTTTTTTCACAAGAATTTTGTATTTTCACTATTTATGGTTCACAATGCTGCTTAAAATCAAGAGTAAACTGTATAATGAATTTTGAAGATTAAAGAACGATTCCAAATGATTCAATTCATGAAAGGTTGTTTGAGAAAATAAAAACAAAGATTACTAAATTACTAAATTACTAAATTACTAAATTAAGAAAGAAATTTCACATACCAAGTCCAATTCATAGGGCTTATTTTTTTGTTTTTTTATTTTTTATTTAAATCCAAGTTAGTTAACGTATACTGTAATAATGTTTCAGTAGTAGAATTTAGTGATTCATCGCTTACATGTAACACCCAGTGCTCATCCCAACAAGTGCTCTCCTTAATTCCCATCACCAATTTAGCTCATTCCCCCACCCCAAACCCCTCCAGTAATCCTCAGTTTGTTCTTCGTATTTAAGAGTCTTTTATGGTTTGCGTCCCTCTCTGTTTTTATCTTATTTTTACTTCCCTTCCTTTATGTTCATCTGCTTTGTTTCTTAAATTCCATATATGAGTGAAATCATGTGATATTTGTCTTTCTCTCATTGACTTATTCTACTTGGCATAATATATTTTAGTTCCATCCATGTTGTTGCAAATGGCAAGGTTTCATTCTCCTTGATGGCCCAGTAATATTGCATTATATATATACATACATATATATATATGTATATACCACATCTTCTTTATTCATTCGTCAGTTGATGGACATTTGGGCTCTTTCCATAGTTTGGCTATTGTTGATAGCACTGCTATAAACATTGGGGTGCATGTGCTCCTTCAAATCAGCATTTTTACATCCTTTGGATAAATATCTGGTAATTCAATTGCAGGGTCATAGGGTAGCTTTATTTTTAAGTTTTTGAGGAACTTCCATACTGTTTTCCAGAGTGGCTGCACCAGTTTGCATTTCCACCAACAGTGCAAAAATGTTCCCCTTTCTCTGCATCCTTGCCAACATCTGTTGTTTCCTGAGTTGTTCATTTTAACCATTCTGACAGGTGTGAGATCGGATCTCATTGTGGTTTTGACTTGCATTTCCTGATGATGAGTGTTGAACATCTTTTCGTGTGTCTATTAGCCATCTGGATATCTTCTTTGGAAAAGTGTCTGTTCATGTCTTCTGCCCATTTCTTCACTGGATTATTTGTTTCTTGGGTGTTGATTTTTTTAAAACATTTATTTATTTTTTGAGAGACAGAGAAAGAGAGTGAGTGGGGGAGGGGCAGAGAGAGAGGGAGACACCAAATCCAAAGCGGGCTCTAGGCTCTGAGCTGTCAGCACAGAGCCCAACTTGGGGCTCAAACTCACAGACGGCAAGATCATGACCTGAGTCAAAGACAGATGCTTAACTGACTGAGCCACCCAGGCACACCTCTTGGGCATTGACATTGATAAGTTCTTTATAGATTTTGGATACCAACCCTTTATGTGATATGTCATTTGCAAATATCTTCTCCCAGTCAGTTGCCTTTTAGTTTTGTTGTTTCCTTCCCTGTGCAGAAGCTTTTTATCTTGATGAGGTTCCAGCAGTTCATTTTTGCTTTTGTTTCTCTTGCCTCTGGAGACATATCTAGTTAGAAGTTGCTGCGGCCAAGGTCAAAGAGGTTGTTGCCTGATTTCTCCCGTAGGATTTGGACAGTTTCCTGTCTCCCATTAGGTCTTTGATCCCTTTTGAGTTTATTTTTATGTATGGTGTAAGAAAGTGGCCCAGTTTCATTCTTCTGCATGTTGCTGTCTAGTTTTTACAACACCATTTGCTGAAGAGACTGTCCTTTCTCCATTGGATATTCTTAAAAAAATTTTTTTATATTTATTTATTTTTTGAGAGAGACGGAGACACAGAGTGGGATCAGGGAATGGACAGAGAGAGAGGGAGACACAGAATCCCAAGCAGGCTCCAGACTCTGAGCCGTCAGCACAGAGCCTGACGCGGGGCTTGAACTCCCGAACCACGAGATCATGACCCGAGCCGACGTTGGACGCTCAGCCGACTGAGCCACCCAGGTGCCCCACTCCACTGGATGTTCTTTCCATTTTTTTTTCTGTTTTAAAACATGTCCAGTTTTAATTGCCTCATTAACATATCCCATGATTTGAAAGGTGAGATCTTGAAGAACAGGATACCAAAAGAGACATCAACAGAGAAGTACTGCGCACAACCCGAAACCATCAGGATTGGAAAGACACAACTCATTCTAACCTTGCCTTTTACAGATGAAGACTGAGGTCCAGACTGGTGAAGTGATGGCAACCTAGGTGATTTTGGGTTGGGTTAGCAGAGAGGAATTTCAGGAAGGGGTGGGGAGGGTGGAGGAAAAAAACCATTAAATTTGGTAAATAGAAGTAAAAGGAGTAAAGTTTGCAAATTTAGGGGAAAGGCTACCTCAATCTGCCCTTGTGAAAAGACAAACAAAACAAGAAACAAAAATACTGTGGAATGGTTTGTATTTTTTGCAGCTAAAAAGTGAAGTAAGCCAAGAAGTAAGCCAGTGGGCACTTAATCGAGTAGGGTTAGGCTTGTGGCACTTCTGCTTATTATAACAATGGATTACAGTATCACAAGAGACAAAAAAGCCATGTAACGTGAAATTCAAGGTCATTTAGATGTAGCAACATTTGGCTAACTTTGGGGGAAAATCTGGGAAGGAGCCTCGGAGGGCTTTGTGTCAGGCACAGATTGGAATCAAAAGGAAGAATTTGATTTATGTATAAAAGAGTGGACTCTGGCCTATGAGAAAAGATTTCTCAGGACCCTGCCCACTCACAGATAGGTGAGGCCATGTGGCATGTTGTAGCTGATGGATTTTGAGTACAAGTGCCGAGGAGAGGTGATGAAGATCCCGTGTGACTTCCCAACTGTCTTTCCCTTTTCCGAGGGGTTCACAGAACCAGGAAATGATGAGTCAGGAAACATGGAATTAAAGAGGCCTGGGTCACTGTGTCTCCAATCAAGGCGAGTTATCCTCATGAGTCACCCACCTACAGTGGACTTTACATAAGTGAGAAATAAACACTAGATATTAAGACACTGCCATTTGGGGATTGTTTCTTACAGCAACATAGGCCTCCCTATCTTGACTAATATAATCGTCTCTTATAGTTGCATATCTACACAGTCTTACCCATGCTACTTAGTGGCATCACTACCCAAAAGGAACATTGGTCTGGGAATTTCTAGTCGATTTTTCTGCTGATCCATGTAAGATTTGGGATTCAGCAGTTGTAGTGGCTGAAGGGTTGGTCCCACCAAGAGTGTGGTTGTGGTTATACAATAATCACACATTTCACTTTGTTGGGTCAGAAATAAAGGTCATGGTTTGCTGAAAGCATAAAAGCTTGTGATAACTCGGGTGAAAGAAAAGATATTTTGAGAATATTTAGAAATCTTTGAAATTTGCTTGAATTGCAAAGGAAATTGCAGAAGTCCAACGTTTATGTAGTTCATGCATTGAAGGGAAGCCAGATGCCCAGGCTGGGGAGAAAAAAACCCAGGGAAACCTATGTGGAACCACATTTGGTGGGTCTTTCAGACTTCTTTCCAAAGTGTGCAGTACAGAAGGCAGAGGGAAGGGCCTTACAGTGTAGAAACCTGGCATTCTTTCGGCCAGGTGATCAAGGTCAACATTAACAGTGATAGGTCATGTTCATGGTATGCCCTTGGTATGACGTGACAAGAATGTGCACTCCAACTTTGTGATCTTCCTCCCAATATCCCATAATCCCAGATTTACTAGGAGAAAATCCCCAGATAAATTCCTTTAATGAGGAATGTTGCAAACTACTTGGCCAGTACTCCTCAATACTGTCAAGGTCATCAAAACCAAGGAGAATCTGAGAAACTGTGTTTGCCAAGAAGAACCTAAGTAGACCTGACAACCAAACATAATGTGATGTCCTGGAGTTCTGGAACAGAAAATGAACATTAGGGAATAACTAGGGAAATGAGAATAAAGTCTGGCCTTTAGCTGATAATAATGGTCTGAGGGGCACCTGGGTGGCTCAGCCAGTTAAGTGTCAAATTCTTGATTTCGGCTCAGGTCGTGATCTTACAGTTTGTGGGATTGAACTCCATATGCTGATAGTGCAGAGCCTGCTGGGGATTCTCTCTCTCCCTGTCACTGCCCCTCCCCCTGCTTGTGCTGTCTCTCTGTATATCTGTATATACAGATATCTGTATAGACTCTGTATATCTTTCAAAATAAACAAGCTTAAAAAAATAATAACGTTTTGATATTGATTCATTAATTACAACATTTGCATTGGTTACAAGATGTCAATAATAAGGTAAATTCGGTGTGAGGTATATGGGAACTCTCTTACACTGTTGTCTCAATTTTTCTCTAAATCTAAAACTGTTCTAAAAAAATAAAGTCTATTAAAAAGAAAAAAAAAATAAAGGTTACAAAGTGCAAAGGCAATTTTGCCTGAGATGATCTTTGATGAGGGTGCCCCAATAATGCCTGTCACCAAGTTTCCCTCTCCTGGATGCATTTTTCTGTTACAAAACCAATGCTGGCAATGGAGACTTGAAGTTCTGTGGTGTTCCTAGGTGCCCTGCATTTGTTTTTATTATATTTATCTTCTCTGCAAAAGTTAAGCAAACTCATTTTATTTAATGGAAGTCAAGTGGATGTAGTTAAATCGGGGAAGGGGAAGGAAAACAATTGTTGACTTCAAGAAAATCATTATATCCCCACTTTTTCACAAAGGAAACTGAGGCCCTCACAGATTCAATGAAAAATCTCTAAGTTGTAGGTGTCGTAAATGGCAAAGCCAGGGATGTTGTCCCAGGTGTGTTTCTTCAAAGTTCCTTCTCTTTCCATGTACTGTGCTGACCACAAAATGGACTCTCACAAACAGCACGTGGTTCTACATTCTATTTCAGGCAATGCCAGCCAAGGAGGCAGCAAGCAACTCTGGGAGTGGCTCCTGTAAATGAGGAAATGGAATGGACAATAAATAAATAGGGGCGCTTGGGTGGCTCAGTCAGTTAAGCAGCCGGCTCTTGGTTTCAGATCAGGTCATGATCTCACTGTTTGTGAGATCAAGCCCTACATTGGGCTCTGTGCCGACAGCATGGAGCCTATCTCTCCTTCTGTCTCCACTCCTCCCCCACTCATGCTCTCTCTCTTTCTCAAAATAAATAAATAAACTTAAAAAGAAGACAATAAAGAAGGAGAGCCATCTTCTCCCTTGTATAACACCCCCATCCCTTGGCTGCCAAGCAATCTGCAACTTGCTTCCACTCTTCTTGATGTTCTCTTCAACCCTGTTCCTCTAAGGTCGTTTTCCAAGTTTTACTACTTAAAATGTATTTATATGCACTCATACATCCAACAAGCAAAATCAGGGGAGCCCTGGTTGAGACAAGGCTGGGTGTAGAACCCCTACTTTTGGCCCCTTTTCTAGTCTAAACCTACCACCCCTAGTTCTCTAATACAATATTTGTCAAGAACTTTGAGTTTATTACAGTTATGAACATAGTGGGAAGTTTGGCGGGGGTAAAGGAAAGGGTGTGAAGGGTTCACACTGAGATCCTTCCAGGTCCCATGCAGGGTGGTAGGCCTCACAACAGCCACAGGTATGAAAATCCATGTGCAAAAGAGAAGCTATTTTAAACCCTTCAGGAAGGCAACATGTCATCAATTAACAGCCCAGGCTTTGTTCAGGATTAGAGCAGATGCCTTTTATCGAGTGCTTCCCAAAGGAAATGGTTCAAGGGACTGCTAAAGACTGTCTTCAGCTGATGCAAACCAGGGAGAATCTGTAGACCAGCACCATCTGAGTAGACCCAAGGTCTTCGGAGTTTTTACTGTCTTTGTGGTCCTTGCACTTTGTGGCTCAAGTGGCGGTTTTCATCTTTCACTAACCTTGGAGTTGGTGATTCGTTTGTTTCTGTTTTTGCGCCTCTTGCTTGGTGTCATTGGTGCAATTCCAATAACCCGTGAGCACTGTCTGTGTAAACCTTGAGATGTATCAGGGAGCCAAGCTCCATGGAAAGGGGATGTCGAAGAAAAAGAAGAAAAGGAAAGAAATAGGACAGGTACAGAGGGCAAGTGGGAAAGGGGGATCCTCTGTCTCATCCATGTTAGTCCTTCCACATGGAGCTAAATTAAGTAGTTGACTAACATCTGTGAAATGGAAAATGGGCATCTGTAAACTCTAGACGGGGGATGCCCATGCATAGGGAAGGAGCAAGGCTCTTGGAGGGTGCAGAAGACATTTCTTTCACCCAGATCCCACCCCAGGGCTGTCTCAACGGGGGAAATGATGGATGGAATGAGGGTCTCTTTGCTTCAATTATTTTCTGTCTTTCTCTCCCTCTTTTTCTCCACTTCTTCTCCTTGCCTTCTTTCTTCTCTTTTCCTCCTTCCCCCACCCCTCCACCCTTTGTCTTGTGCCTATGATTGATTCTGAGTTTTAACTGAATGATGCAACCTTGAGTAATTCCTCTAGATTAGATCTTCTCCCCTGTCATCCATGATGTCGATTTCTACGAGTTTCATTTTGAAGAAAATAAAATAAGGAAAATAGTAAATAAGAAAATTAAGATAAAAAGTGAACTATAAAAAGGATTAAACATAAAAATTAAATGAAAAAGGAAAAATTTACAAATTAAAAAGGAAACCTAAACTAAAATGAAGCACACCCACATTTCATTAGCTTTCTCTTCTCTCCTCCCTGGCTTCCTCATTTCTCAGTGCCTGGCAACAGCTGTCACCATTTTTGCTTCCATTTTGTCCATGTTGTTCATGTCTCCGCGAAGGCATGGCTCCGGAGCGCTCCGCGGGAAACTGCCTTGGGAAAGGAGAGTCCTACATCTGGGCCAGAGGCCTGTCCTCAGTTGACGCTGGTAAAGTCCTGTTCTTTGGGCCACTCCCCAGGCTTTCCCCCACTGCATCCAGTGTACGTGTGACTCTCCCCAGTCTCTGGCAGGGACACTTAGAAGATTCCAGCTTGAGACACCCTTTCCTATTACTCTCTTCTCCCCGGCAGAGCCCAGGATATCTTCAGTCCGAAGCTGGGAGATAATTCCTGGCCTGACAGCATTGCGTTTACCTCTGTTTTCATTAACATCGGGGCTATTGCCCTGTGTCAAGTGTTGTTAGAGGAAGGGAAGAGCCACGGCAAAAGGGGAAACAGTGGAAGAATAGCTTCCACCAACAGTGTAATTAATTAAATGGCAATAAATAATAATTTGAGAAATGAGATACTTTGTGGTTGATTTTTATGACTTTTAAAACAATATAAGTGGTGGCAAAAACCGCCAACATCCAGAACCACGAGTCACATTTTGGTTGTGGTTTCTCATTCTCTACAAAATACAAAATACTGGAAAAGATCATTTCGACTGTATTTTCCCCACAGAGGTTGAAATTGTCCTCCTTTAAATGATCCTTCGGCAATTTACACGTCTTTCTGCGTTGGAATCGACATTTCTGCTTGAAGACTTCCTTTGGTGATATTAATGTTAATTTGTAAAGAAACACCTTATAGTTATCAGAACAATTTCATGGGCCTTACTTCATTTTATCTCTCTGGTGGTTGATATGCTCTCTGACTTATGTTTTCACAAGGTAAAAGGCTTGCCCAAAATCTCTCATCCAGAACGTTCCAGGATCATCCAGATCAGGGCTCAGCAAATGGCAGTCATGGACCAAATTCTACCCACTGTGTATTTTTGTATGGCACATGAGCTAAAAATGAGTTTTATAGTTTTAAATAATTGGAGGGAAAAGAAGATTAAGTAATACAGGAAAATTACATAAATTCAAATTTCAGCATCCAACAATGAAGTTTTCTTGGAACTCAACCACGTTTACATATTATCTACGGCTGCTGTTTTGCTACAAGGCAGAGCTGAGTAGCTGCGACAAAAACCATATGGCCCACAAAGCCTCAACTATTTACTCCCTGGCCCTTTGCAGAAAAAGTTTGCCAACCCCTGTCCCAGATCAAGCGCTTTGTTCCATCACACAAGAGCTATCTCTCCAGAGTCCTCGCAGACCTGTGGACAAAGGCAAAAACCCGCAGCGATCTAGTTTGTAAGCCCAGTAGAAGAGACTTAAACATTGGCCTGTGACAAAAGGCTAGCCCTTTAAATCTGGAGTGTTTCAGTCCTTCTGATTGGTGAATTGGAGACTGGGGTTCTAGCCTCCAGCCTGGCAGGCAGCTTCCTCCTCCAGGGGGTCAACGCAAGTGTGTCTTCCCAAGACCTTTGCCACAATGAAAGGGTGCCATTTTCCCCTAGCCCTCCTTCACCTCTTCCACCCCAGGAAAGAATAGTTGAACAGTTGGGTTGTCCTGACAGTTAGGAATGGTGAACTGTCCCAGCTTAGAGGCCGAGGAGGCAAGGAGAAATAAGTTTATTTATGTATTGAGAGAGAGAGAGAGACAGACAGAGACAGAGACAGAGAGAGGATCCCAAGCAGGCTCTGAAATGTCGGCACAGAGCGTGATATGGGGCTCGAACCCACAATGCTTGAGATCAGTGGCGGGAACCAAAGTGGGATGCTTAACTGACTGAGCCACCCAGGGGCCCCACATTTGTTTCATTTTTAATGCAGAGTTATTTGACATAGTGTCCTGCTATTCCTGTACCCCGTTTCCACCTCTGGCATCCTGTCAGCTCCAGGTGGAGCGAGGGCTTTAGGCCAAGGGGGGAAGGGCAGGTGGGATGGAGAAACCAAACCCAGAAGTCTTGCTCTTCTTTCAACAGGACTTCTGATTCATTTTTCTCCCTACTTTTTCTACCTGCGTGAGAAAATAGGATTTTCGCTCCCCTTTTCCGAGCGTCTATTATATATCATTTAATTTAGGTCCAAATAGATGATCTCGTGTAACTGTCCCCATAACCCCGTAGGGTTTACAGAGGAGGGAACTGAAAACGGGGTTATTTAAAATCCTTTCCTGGTGGAGGCCTGGTGCCTGATCTCTGTAATGCCAACGTCCAGGTTTTTCCCACCAAACTTCAGGAACTCCATAAAGTGTCACTCTCTGACCCATGACACTCATGACATCCCCACTATAGAGAAGCATCGTCCCAAAAGCATTTCCTTAGAACCCCAATTCCTGTGACCTACAAGGAATCTGGAAAAAAAAAATCTGTTTGGGGAACAATGGGTTAAAAAAAAAACTTACTCAGATTTCTTCAGGACTTCTCACAGAGTTTGAAAAGCTCAGGCACTTGCCGCCTTTCTCACCTCTATGGTTTCAAGGCGTTATATTTAACTTCTCAGAGCTTCAGTTTTCTCCTCTGAATAGCGGGAAGAATAATATCTGCCTCTTGAAATATTATAAATATTACAGCTTTTCCTTTCTCTTCCTGTTTTCGGCCAGGTTCTCTTAATTTCTACTGCATGAAATTAATTCCAGCAGCCAGAGGGAATTTGGATGACTGGAAGAAAAAAAATATCATTCCGATAATAAAATAAGTTCACACATGTCTGCTAAAAGCAGAGCCCAGCACACGTTTTTGGTTTATTGCATTGGTTTTCATAAAGGAAACAATGCATCTAGGGTAGGGTACGTCCATGAAAAACCATGCTGGGAGCAAAACTGCATATTCGCACGCTGTCGTTAGGAGAGAAAACCATATGCGTGAGTACTGAATGGTGAAAACGCCCTCCTTGCCCCAGCAACAGAGGGGAGATTTTGGAGCTGGTAAGCTCTGAAAGCCTTCTTTTTGAATCACACCATGAGGATGACTGGTTTTGCACGCATCTAGGTCAGGAGTCAGCAAACATTTTCTTTAAAGAAACAGAGAGTAAGGATTTTAGACTTTACAGGTCATACAGACTCTGTTCCAAAGACGCAACGCTGCTGTGATAGCACAAAATGGCCACACGTAAACAAGTGGGCATGGCTGTGTGCCAATAAAAATTTATTTACTACGACAGGTGGCAGGCTGTATTTGGGCCTAGAGCTATAGTTTGCCAAGCCCTGGTCTAGATCTTGGACGTAGGTAGAAAAGGCTCTCAGCGTGACATCCTGTTCAGTTTTTAAAAAGCATCTTTGGGGGGCGTCTGGGTGGCTCAGTAGGTTAAGAGCCCGACTTCAGCGCAGGTCACGATCTCGTGGTTCGTGAGTTCTCTCTGCTGTCAGCACAGAGCCTGCTTTGGACCCTCCGTCCTGCTCTTTCTCGCCACTCCCCCTCCGTGCTCTCTCTTTCTCTCAAAAATAAAATAAACGTTAAAAAAAAAAAAAGCACGTTTTGTTTGTTCGTGAGCTTGTGCTGCAGAACACTTACCATCTTTCAGAACTAGTATTCCAAAGAACCTGACTCTGGGAAAACTTCAGAGCTTCGAGTTTTGGAGTCATCTCCTCAGAGAAATGAACACAGAAGTAATAAAGATGAAGGCGAACTGGGACTAGGCAAAGGAGTCCAGTCTCTGGGCGCTGGGCTAGCTACTGGTCATGTAAGTTCAAGCTCTCAGACCGATGAAACTGGTCCCAGACCCGGGTCCCAGGCAGATCGCAGCCTGTCCAGCGGCTGACAATAGATGGAGCCTACAGAGCGAGGCAGCCGTATGGCTTTCTCAGAAAGATTTGTTTTTTGTGTTATTCAGTTAGTCAGGGAACGTCTGCAAGTAACCAAACACGCCTGAAGACCCTTTGAGAGATGAAGGACTATCAACACCAAGAGCATGGCTTCGGGAGCCGTTCTGCCCGGATTCAGGGCGTCATTACACGCCTGGCCTGAGAAAAGTTGCCAAGAATCTCTATGCCTCAGTCTTCTCGGTCGTAAAATGGGAAAATCTAACTCACAGGCAAGAATTCAGTGAATTTTGCTTAAAGTGCTGGCATAGGGTAAACGCCATGTAAGTATTGCCACCAGCATTAATTTTTTTTTATTATTACGGTTTGCTTATGTTACTCTTCTGTTACTATCATTTCAGGGCTATTGAGTCACCCAGCTTTGCCAGAGCCAAGAGGTCATTATAAAACTTTGCTCTCCGTATTTTGTCAGCTGTCTTTCTGTTCGCTCTTGTTTCTGTGGAGACCTGTTTCATCTCATGACACACGTGGAGCCTCATGGCTGCCTTCAAATGGAAGCCCACCCCCCAGCCTCCAGCCTCTGCTAGGCCGGCACACCACAGACAGCAGACCCAGTCTCCGTGCCCAGTTGTATCAGGGGCCCCCACCCCAACCTCAGGATCTCTGTAAGAAATGGCACCTTCTGGTCCATAGGGCTACCCCTTCTGTGTCTCTGGGTAGTCTTTGGTCTCCACAAAGAGAATGTGCTCAGCAGATGGAAATAATGGACATGTCCGGTGCTGTGTCCTGAGGATAAGGTCACCCCAGGCACACTGGACACCCAGGTCAAGACAGCAGACGGTGGCTAGACTGTGAGTCATCGGTGGAGAGGGAATTTTCCATTTTACCCAACTGTCTAGGCTTCCATGGACTCAGGACCAGGGCAAGACTCAGCACACGGGTAGTAGGATTTTACGGCAGACCTACGGGTGGGCCACGGTGGGTGGTAACTGACATCACGTACAGAAATAACTATAATATAAACATGGAAGGATTCACTTATTTCAACCCATTTGCTCACTTGTTCAACAAATATTTATTGAGTGACTTCTAAGTGCCATGCTGAGGAATGTGCAATTTTTTATTAATAGTAGAAACACACATTTTCTTAAAAGAGATGAGGAATATTTTTGTAATCTCAGAAGTAATGCTCTTAACCCAGTTCTCTATGTAAATAATCCATTTATTATGGTGCTCCTCTGATGGTAGCGACAAATCTTATTGGATGTCTTAATCATATGCTTTAAAAGTTACTATTATTCAACTGACTCACTATGATCCTTATACAAAACAATCCCTGGAAATTGGCAGTGATTCTACAAAATATTTCATGCATACATTTATCTGTATCTATCTATCTACATATATATATATATATATATATATATATATATATATATATACACACACATAAAATATATAACATAATAAAACGAAAACCCATATATTCACCAATAAGCTTAAGAAATAGAACTA
Organism: Leopardus geoffroyi; assembly: GCF_018350155.1. NCBI lineage: Eukaryota > Metazoa > Chordata > Mammalia > Carnivora > Felidae > Leopardus > Leopardus geoffroyi. Next base: position 27,567,245 of record NC_059342.1, read on the forward strand.
TAGCAATTTCTCTGAAGCCTCCTGTGTGCCCCTCCCAGGTTGGGATCCCCATCCCTCCCTGAAAAGTAGACCGCTCTTCTGAATTTGGTGTGAATGAATCGTTCTCTTACCTTACTTCATAGGTTTTATTATATGTGATTCTATCCCTAAACAAAAAATCATCAGTTTTGTCTATTCTGGAATTTCAAATAAATGGGATCATATTGTCTCTGTTCTTTATCAATAAATAGATAGGTATCCATTTATGTATTCATTCATTTGTTCTTTCATTCCCCCACAAGCACTTTTATAATTCTGTTATTAAAAAGAATAAATCTGTCAACTTCTTAGTCATGCTTCCTCGTGCAGGTGTGAGGCCCCTGAAAGAGGAAGTGCTGACTCATCAGGCAGGTGCATCGTGTGTGTCTTGATATTTATCGGGTAATGACACATTAGTTTTCATTGGGTATTTGCGTTATTTTTTCCGTTAAAAATACTGAATTTACTTAGCTGTTCTTTGATACACCATTCAGCATAGTTTTGTAATTTTCCTTTGAAGTCTAGCACAACTTTGGTCAAATTCTCTCCTAGGTACCTGAAAATGTTTTGCTGATGTCATACACGGTGGCATTTTAAAAAATCATGGAAATTATGCGGTGGCTTAATCAGTTAAGTGTCCAACTTTAGCTCAGGTCCTGATCTCACGGCTCTTGACTTTGAGCCCGCATCGGGCTCTGTGCTGAGATCATAGCTTGGAGCCTGGAGCCTGCTTTGGATTCTGTGTCTCTGTCTTTCTCTGCACCTCCCTTTCTTGCTCTCTTTCTCTCTTTCTCTCTCTCTCTCTCAAAAATAAATAACTATTTAAAAAATTATGAACAAACCATTTGAGAGCTTCATTGTAAACTATATTCTTACTGTGTTGCATTGCTCTCCAAAGACATGGACGTGGATGGGGTCACGCTTCTAGACAGTTCTGCGTTTCAAATCTTTGGGTTCATGTCTTATGCTCTATTGTCTTCTCTATTGTTGTAATGTTGTGAGCCAGTGTAATGTATGCTTGAATAACCGTACGATGTTTATTATAACTATAGGAAAAGTAACCATAAATCTATTCTGTGACATTTCTTTAAACTGTTCACGCTATTATTTCAAATTCTTCCAAGGTTCTCAAATGGTTGAGCTTGAAAGAAAATGATATCTAGATAAGTAAGCTCTTATTTTTCTAGTTAATAGTTATTTGTATCTGTTTTAAGTAATTATACTGTTGCTGAAAAACTAATTTAATTACCTGGAAAAAGGTACGTTCTTTGAAGTCATAGCTCAGAAAGCATTGTCCAGTAGTTGTAGCTTAATAAAATGGTAGGTAAAAATCTTAGGAGAAAAGGAATAACCTGAGAAGTATTACTCTTGTAAACCTAACTGAACAGAGCAATGGCCCCCCTCATGTACTGACGGCAGTGAGGCCTCATGTGTGGACATGACATCAGAATTCTGAGACCATTTGGCTAATTTCTAGGTTTACAAGATTTGAAGTTTCTAATAAGCTATGTCAAAAATTTAGCAGCAGTAGGTAAAATTTGAGTTTAATAGAGGTGTGTTATTTGACTGTCTATGGAAAAGCCGTCCATCGTCAAGATAATTAATGTATAATGTGTGAGAGAATAAGACAGGTAGTTACAGAAGCTAAGATGGACATCCGCAAAGAAAGGACAGTGATATTGTGATACTGTTTGCTTTTTCATTTTCAGGACGACCGAGTGACATTTTGGTAGGATGATTACTGTTCTTCTCTCCTGGAGATTTTAATTCCTCACTCCCTTGCAGTTCAGCATGGTCACATGACTTGCTTAAGCCAATGAAGTGTGAGAGGAAGTGGCAGGACCACTTCCGGGTGAAGCACTTCATTATGTCTGTCTTTCCCTGACTTGAGGGACACAAGGGAGCAACACCAAGCCTCACGTGGAAAACAGCTGCCAGGATGGTTCGTAACACCTCACCTGCAGTGAACCCGTGTGAGCAAGAAATACACTTTCGTTGGTTAAGATTGTAGGTTGTTTGAACTACAGCATAGCCTGGTTGCCTGGGCACTTCTGTGTGCCAACGGTATCGACCCTGACCTTCTGATGGGAGTCATGAATTTGAGAGCTAGCAGTCAGGACCTTGGATACCAGTTTCAGAGATCTTGAATTTCTCTCTTCTCACATGAATCCTGCCAAACTTGTGGGAGATGGGACTTGGTATCTATTCAAGAATATCACAAGCTCGCACTTCTGTGATAAGAATGAGGAGAGCGAAGTTATATAAATGAAAGGATTCCATTCTTTAAAACCGTAATTTGATGATCTTTCAAGGATTAAAGACATGTGCACGTAGCACTTATATAACATACCTTTATACATTTGCTATGAGCGGATGTGCAAGCTTTGTGTCTGCTATCCTAACTTCTCTAAGATCTGATGGCCCTAGAAAATAGAGACTTCTTAAAACAGAGCTCTCTTCTCTTAAGCTTATTTATTTATTTATTTTTCAGAGAGAGAGAGAGAGAGAGAGAGTCGGGGCGGGGGGCAGGGGGAAGAGAGAGAAGGAGAAAGAATCCCAGGCAGCTTCACACTGTCAGCACAGAGCCCGATGTGGGGCTTGAACTCACAAACCATGAGATCATGACGTAGGCCAAAGTCGGACACTTAACCAACTGAGCCACCCAGGTACCCTCAGAGCTCTGTTCTTAGCCCATCTTTATAATCTTATAGCATTTATCAATAAAAAAGCAAAATGTAGCATTGATTTGGTGGCTTCCCTTCGAAGCTAGTAAACCCCCTTCCTCCCCTGCATACTTTATGTTTCTTGCCTTGTGAGAGCTATTTCTTCACATGGGATCACTGAACACTGAAGGCACTTTTACTCTTGGCATTGCTAATCCTTATCGTCTTTTCTGATGCTCCCACCTCCAAGAGCCTCTGTCCTTGCCTTTCTAGAATCCAGAGTTGACATACTAATAGCTGCCTCCTCCCAAATGTGACACAAGCGGTCTTGTCTGCACCTTGCCTCCACAACATTGACAAATAAAACCCTTCACAACTCGTAGGATCATAAGCACATCCCTTTCTGCTTCGACAAGGAGGGGAAATTCTACTTTCTTTCTCTTTCTTTTCCTCCCTAATTTCTCTACCTCCACCAATTTCCCTCTCCTCCGCACCCGTTCCTTCACCCTTTATCCTTGCACAGCCTCTGTAGTACATTCCTGCTCTAGAGCCAGGTCACAGGCAGTCACAGAATCGCTGGCTATGACAAGCGTAGAGGAGTGGACATTCAGGGAATCCCATTTACAGGATGACAGGAAAGCACAGGGAAGGTACATTAGGTCCCCAATGCCTCACATGCAGTGTCCAGGAGGCCTCTTGGTGGCCTGCATCAGGACCCTGGCGCCACGAGGGAGACCAGGCTAAAGGGGGCAAGAAGGACTCGGGACGTATTTTTCACGCAAAGAACTTTCATGAAGCAATAGCGAGAATAGACAAAGTCACTTGCAACAGTACATATAGTTTTGACATTTCCTTTAGGTGAGGTGAGTCTCAAAAGAGAGGATCCCATGATGATGTAGAACTATTTCCTTTTAATTTCATGTTTTTAAGTACTGAACAGTTTTCTAGAAATTTAAATTTTGAGTCCAATACTCCCTGAAGGATTTCTCTGATATTACCACCACTATCGTTGACTACAATGTAATAATAGTGGTGTTGTCTAAGATTTGTGACGGCTTATGTGTGCCAATAACTACCTCAAGCATTTAAATTGTCATAGAATTTCGGGGTGCCTGGGTGGCTCAGTCGGTTGAGCGACCGACTTCGGCTCAGGTCATGATCTCACGGTTCGTGACTTCGAGCCCCGCGTCGGGCTCGGTGCTGACAGCTCAGAGCCTGGATCCTGCTTCCGATTCTGTGTCTCCCTCTCTCTCTGCCCCTCCTCCACTCATGCTCTGTCTCTCCCTGTCTCAGAAATAAATACACATTAAAAAAAAATTGTCATAGAATTTCAATGAATGAGGTGCTACGGTCCTCATTTTACCAATGAGGACATAGCCCTTTAGAGGTAATATGGTGGCCCAAGGTCAACATTGGTGAATGGCAGAATGGAGACTCAGTCCTGGCACGTCCCATCTCAGGCCCCGGGGACTAAACCCTCCAGTGTGTGTGTATCGTCTCTGCCTTTTGAGACTTCCCAGGCCACTTGGGAGAATGTCATATACTTGATCTGGGTCACCTTGAATTTTTTTCCTTAGCATCAAAACACAACAGCAGAGCTCAGGACCTCTGGACTTCATTCTTGCACTTTCCGTTGGGCCCTCCAACTCCCCTGTGACAACGAAATGGTGGACATGATCCCCAGATGGTCAAGGGAAGAGCAGGCCCAGGCGAGGAGGTGCATGGCCCTGCGTGTTTGCGAACCTGGTGTCCTCACCCGTGATTTGAAGAGTTTGTGGTCTTCGCGGGTTCCTTCCAGAGTCTCTTCCAGATGTGAGACTTGGCGGCTCTATACCCTCAGTGCCTGGCTTTTATGTGGTCTCACATCTGGATGCAGAGTGACTCTGCTTCCCCGAGGGCATTTTCCCTGGGTTCAAGGAACATCAACAACACTCACAGCATTTGGGGGTAGTTCTGGTGAGAAGACTGGAGTCCACGACTTTCAGTGGCCAAAAATTATTATTTTTTTTTTAACCTACGTAGCTTTCGTGCCTGTTGAAGTTAGTCCATCCCTGGACCCTTTTGTCCTGCTTTTTGCCTTTCCTTCAGGCCTCCTGGAGCTAGAAAATGAAGACCTCTGCCTTGGACATTTGGGCCGGGAAAAAGTGAACAGTGATCTGATAATAATTAGTTACGGTTTAATATGAGAGATTGGAATGTACTCATTTGTCATCCAGGAGCCTAGTGAGAAAGAGCCAAGGGGAAGAGGAGATTGATGGGACAACATCAACCCCTGATACGTTCTCACGCCATGAGAAGCCAGTGATCCTCGGACGCCTTTTTATGTCATATTAGGAGCCCTAGGTGACAGCTCTAAAAGAAATGGGGAAACCCAGCAAAGGTGGGGAATAAAAGAGTTTTCTTTGATTGTCCTCTTAGGCCAGACACCTTGGCACGTGAATCACCACGTGTTCACTTCATAAAGACTGTGGTCTCACACCGGCCTCTCTCTTCAGGCTCAAGAAAGAGGGTTTGGGTTCAGATAACCGGCTCTGGATAAACAGCAGCTTGTTTTTGTGACACTAGAGACGTATTTATTTTTCACTTAATAAAGGGGAGTGATGTCTGGAATAAGACATGACCGGACGCCAACTATACATATGAAGTCCAAACATTGTAGGACAAACTGTTTCTGGAAATTTCCAGTTTGTTCCTATGTAAAATTGGTGTTGGTGGTTTTAGTTGCCGTGGGGCTCCTTCATTCACTTTCTGAAGAGAAAACACTGTGGAATGGAGAGGCCAATGTAAAGACATTCTGTGTGTGTGTGTGTGTGTGTGTGTGTGTGTGGTACAGCTGTAACATAACATATGCTAGTAAGATCAGCCTGTTTCTCACTAGTGGGAAATTCGGTATGACCCAGAAAGTTGCAGAGGGCAACGGGAGAATCTATGAATAAGTTGGAAAGGAAAAGTGTTAAAAAATATCACTCTGCCCTAGAAAGGAAGGAAAATTAGGTGGGAGAAATGGCTTATCACAGGAGAGGAGAAACAGATGATGCCTCACAAAGAATGGCCCTGCAGTTCATCTTTGTCTCCTGATAAGTCGTAAAATGTGAACGTGCCGTCTGGACAGGGAGGGAGCACACCACTGGGGACAGACTAGTGATGTCCGATGACCCAGGCATGTCAGATTGCTGGAGGCAGATGCCCAGCACTGGCCGTGGGAAGGAAGGCTGGGGATCAGATGCTGCCCCACCGAGACCCTGCATCACAGGCCAGTGGGGATGGTGAGCCAGTGGGGATGGTCAGCCATCCTGAGTGAGACAGCAGGAATCCAGCGATGGGAACTGTCGTTAAATGGTAAGGAAACAAGGGTAGGACAAAACAGGGCGGGGCTTATCGCAGACCCAGAAACAGAACACAGAACTAGTCATGAATGGTTTTCAAAGACTTTACCAAGTTTTAAACTCTTACCAGCTCATCCAGCTTTGTGAACCTTTTCCTTTTTCCTTCCCTTATCAGCTGCAGGGACCAAGTGAACCAGAGACCCTGCCAGGGGCAGGCAGTCTGCCAGCCCAGCCAGGGTTTTCAGACTCCCCTCGGCCTCTGGGACTTTCTGTAGGTTTGAAGGTAGTCCTGAGTCATCTGCCTGGAAGCAAACTTTCTAGTTATGGCTCTCACAAACACTGCTCTCACAGGGGAAGAGCAGGGGTTTAGTGTCCAAAGTGTGGGATTTCAGTCACCGCTGTGATTTTACCATGAGGAAAAAGAGGGTGAATTGTGACATTTAAGAAATAATGCCATTGGATTCCTGGGTGGCTCAGTGGGTTGAGCATCTGACACTTGTTGTCGGTTCAGGTCATGATCCCAGGGTTGAGTTGGGCTCCACACTGAGCATGGAGCCTGCTTGGGATTCTCTCTCTCCCTCTCTCTCTCTCTCTCTCCCTTTGCCTGTCTCCCCAGTTCACATGCCCTCTCTCTCTCTCAAATGAAAAAAAAAATGCCATTCCCCTAGATACCGAAGAGTCTGGCGTTGAACTGAATGGTAGATAAAGAATATCTAGCCACTGAAGAGAGGACATTTCAATACGCAATGTTGGGGGTGTTACCCGAGCAGTTAAAGAGCGGCAATTTTGGACTTAAATTTTTTAAATGCCAGCGTGGTGTTATGAGGACACGCAGGTGGTGAGTGCCGGTACAGTGGTTCTCAAAGTCGAGCAGACATCGGAATCACGTAGAAGGCTTATCAAAACACAGATGGCTGGGCCCCAACGCCAGAGTTTCTGATTCAGTAGGTCCGGGATGGGGCTTCTAGCAAATTCCCAGGTGCTGCTGCTGCTGCTGTTCCAGGGAATGCATTTTGAGAACCACTCTCCTAGCACATTTAGGAGGAAGATACATGTGTAAAATACATTTACATTTACCCCCATCCGCACCTGTTTCCTGGCAGGAAGTGTAATGGGCTATAATAAAACCAACACTTGTTAAGCTGAGCAGAGATGTCTGCTGGCAGCGAGGACCCAGGTGATCTGGATTCCCGGGCTGTGCTGGTGGCTGGAATGAGCTTGGCACAGAGGAAAGGGACATAAAACATTAAGACGAAAGGCTAGCAGTGGGGGTGGAGGGGGGTAAAGCATGGTGATGGCATCGAGACGCTGAGTCCAAGTGAGAGAGCTTTGATTTCCAATCCCAGCTGTGACACCTGCCAGCTTTGCAAACGTAGCAAGTTACTTAACCCCGGTGAACCTCGGTTTCCTCCTCTGCAAAACTGGGGCCTCTGCGAGGCTCGCGTTTCAGTCACGATTCTTAACTGCAATCAGCTGAAGTCTAGTCTGGCTGATTGAAACAGGAAAGGAATTTATTATAAGGATATTGGGTCCTACAGGAAAAATGAACTGTTTTGCCAACAGATCAATGGTACAGGGAGGAAAGTTGAATGAAAGAGAAATAAGAGACAAGCTGACCGAAGGCAACTGGTGGGTTTCAGCTGGGTCCTGATTCGAGGATGCAAACTGCAAAAGGACAATTGCAAATTTGTAATATGCTTGAGTATTAGACAACATTCAGGAATTAGTGTGAATTTTGTTTGGTGTGATACTGTCATAAGGCCTTAACAGAGGCAAATACACTAATTTATTTACAGGTGAAATAACACAATGTCTGAGGTTTGCATTAAACAACTTCGGGGAATGACGAGCACTGAGTAATGCATAGAATTCTTCAATCGTTATATTGTGCACCCGGAACTAATATAATACTCTGTTTGTTATCTATACCTGCATGAAAAAAAAACTTCGGGGAAGCAGAAAATATGGAAGATGCAGAATTGATGAAATGTTGATTATTGCTATGAACACATGAGGGATCTATTTTGCTGTTGTGTGAGTGTGTATGATTGTGTGTGTGTGTGTGTGTGTGTGTGTGACTGTGGATGTATGTGTGTGCACTTGAAATTCTTTATAATAAAATGTTCAAACAGAAATCAGATTCTCTATGAGAGCTGGAGAACAAGGCTCAGACACATCTCATGACACAGGAGAGTGGGTTTGATGGGGACACTACTGTCATTGTCACCAAGCCCTGGATGTTAAAGCTTGCACTTCTGGTAATGGTTATCTGATATTTCCGAATTGTATACTGGGAAGTGCCTCTGGCATTAAGACACACAAGACAGCAAATTCTCAAAGCTCGGAAAAGGGATTCAGGCGATGGGTGGCCAAAAAGACGAGTAATGTCCACAACAGTCATATAGTAGGTGTTCGACCCACGCTAGTGCCCCCCTTTTCATCCCTGGAATACAAACCTCCATCCTCTGTAATACGTTTTCTCCCACAGCATCCTAGAGAGCTGGTTTTCTAATGCAAATAATTTGCCGATCTCCTTTTAAATGATCGAATTCACCCAGATGCCAGGAAGTTCACTCACTGTCATAAGGTAAGAATGATTCAATTCTAGGACATTCCCACACAAGGAACAGGCTCTGGGTATAAAAGCCAGCGTTTCCAGCTGCTATTCAAGATGCAGCATCTGCAGAATGTGTCAAAGCTCTCTTGCAGACTAGGATTTTTCAGATGCTTGAAGAATCTTATAATGTGCCTCACATTTACGAAGCCCTGGCCCATGCCTTATCCAAGTTCCCTTCCACCAGATTAAACATACATAAAAGAAGCTTAGTCTATAACTTCAGGGGTGGAAGTATGACTTTTCTCCAAAATTCAAATTACTGCCAATCTCAAGCCCTTTTTCCACCCGTGTGGTGGCAGCTATCTTAGTTAACTTAAGGTGAGCCCATAAATTCCTCAGAGGGTCTGCCACATCCCAACAGCGACATAAAGCTGAGGCATGTAGGAGGAGGCTGGCCTGTGGTCTTCAAAGTCACGTGTTCTGGTAGACACCTTCCAGACATTCATGCCTTCGCTTGTCTGCCAACGTGGCCACTTTTGGACAGCCTGCCCAGGACCAAATACTTTATTTATTTTTTTAAGTTTATTTATTTATTGGGAAAGAGAGAACATGGGGGAGGGGCAGAGAGAGAGAGAGAGAGGGAAGAGAGCATCCCAAGCAAGCTCCACGCTGTCGGCACAGAGCCCGAGGCGGTTCCATCTCACGAACAAGATTGTGACCTGAGCCGAAATCAAGGGTCAGGCACTTAACCGACTGAGCCACCCAGGCACCACCAGGACCAAATGCTTTAAACCACCTCTGAGGTCCTTTTCGCCACCAAGATTTACCTGTTCTACAAGACATGCTCCTTGTGGGCCCTGAGCTCTACCAAGTCACAGATGGGGATCTGTGACCTGCTATTGGTGGCCAAGTAATGAATACGCTAAAAGCTGCTTTTGCTCAGATTCCTAGTGGAGTTTGAAGATAAACATGGAGGCTCAGAGGAAGCTCTTGGGGCTGATTAGTCCCCTGCTTGCTGATTCACACCCACTGTCTTCACTGCCTTGTCTCAGAGCTGGACCCTTCCAGGAGGATGGAAAGCCAAGCATCTGAACATCCCCGATGAATGACGTGATCCAGCCTGGCTCATGATCATAATCTCTCATCACTGGGTCAGCCCATCAGGGTAGACACTGCAGTAGAGCAAGACTTTGTCCAAATATGCCATTTTGTACTCCTGCATATTCCCTCCTCCATCCTGTTCCTGCCCCCTGAAACCAACCCACTGGAGCCCCCACCGTTAGTATCCTTTATTCTTCTGCCATGGCTGTCCACATGGTATTCTGTGCTGCCCCACTACGCGCCTTGGTTCTGTTCCAGATCCCTTACTTCTTTTGCTGGGCAGCGTGAAGCTTCCTACTTGTATCTAGGGAGGCTCCTCTCACCAGCTCCTTCTCTAGGGTGCCTCCAGCTTTGCGACAGGGTTATATATTCTCTTGCCACCTTAAGTTGTCCTCTGCATGGGAGAGTAAGCTATTGGGATGGGGGTCCAAGTTCCCTGGAATAGGGGCCGAATATCTATCAGACCACTTATTCCGTTGCGGGAAGGGAGAGGACATTTTCTTGCTGTATTCCACAGCATTTAGCACACAGTAGGTGCTTGAAAGATAAGCAGTTGTAAAGATAACTTTCAACCAAAAGAAAGGCTCTAAGGGAGGGAGTCTTAGACAGGCTGCGGGTGGAGGAAGACACATTTTTGAGCAAGTGTCTTCCGAATTATTTCACAGAGATGATTTTTTTTTTAACACTCTGTTGGGTTGGCTCTAGAAGTGAACCATACACACTGATCCTGGTAAAAGTCCTAGACGTGAAAGCTGAAAGCTCCTTTACCGTCTTGTATATACTTTTTTTTTTTTTTAATTGAGTGGGTTTTAAATGTGAGCCTGAGTAACAGGCTTATGATAGCTCTGGAAATCAGTCAGAGGCTGGAAGAAATCAAGGTAACTTCATGAGTATTCTAAACTGGGTCTCAAAGAAATGTGCTATGGTCAGTCTATCTCCTCTCTATCAGTTTAGAATAAATGCGCATTAACTGCAGATTCTGACAACTGATCCCAGCGGGGACAGGAGCTGTGGTTATCTTCCATATCCTATAGCCTAGGTCAGGGCTCAGGGCTCCGTCAAGGCATGCCATAAATAGTTGTTACTCCATGTTGAAATCAGAGGGTTTTGGACATATTCCGTTAATAAGATAGGTTATTTTTTTTTAAGTGAAGTAGGTTTGACACACGATGTGACGTTAGTTTCAGGTGTACAATATGGTGATTCGACAACTCTGTTAAGATGTGCTCACCATAAGTACCATGTGTCATCATTCAATGCTATTACAAGATCATTGATGATATTCTCTGTGCTATACTTTATTTATTTATTTATTTATTTTGAGAGGGAGGGTGTGGAGGGGCAGAGGAAGAGGGAGAGAGAAAATCCCAAGCAGGCTCTGTACTCAGGCACAGAGCCCAACTCAGGGCTGTCTCACGATCGTGAGATCATGACCTGAGCTGAAATCAAGAGTCGGACACACAGTGGACTGAGCTACCCCGGTGCCTCTCTATGCGGTATCTTTTATCCAGGAATCCATCTTTGTATTTCTTGACTGTGGTTAGTAGAACTTTTGTAACTGCCTCTGGGGCCCTCGCTCTGTCTCTACGGGGCTGTGCTCCCTCAGAGAGATAGGGTGTGGTGCGGAGAAGCAGCTTCAGCAGTTGTGGGGAACTGCAGGCTGGATGTTAGAGCTGGGAATGATGATATAGACCATCTCGGATGACCTCCTTTTGCCTGTGAAGAGACAGGTCAGGCGGGGCACTCAGGCTGCTCGCGCTGGTCTACCAGAAGTCAGGACTGGGAGGACCACGTCGCACCCTTCTCCATGCTTTCTCCGGGGCTCCGCTTGTCTGGCTCGTCTACTTGGAGGAGGCAGTGGCTGCATGGGTTCCCCTCTCTGGAGCATCGGCATTTCTAAAAACCGTTTTTTTAATTAAAAAAAAATGTATTAAAGGTAGACAATTTACAAAACGAGAAAAGATCCGGGGGGAGGGGGGAGGAATCATTAAATATCTCTAATCCTATCACCCAGAACAAATAATAGAAAAGAGTTATATTGCAATGGCCATGTGCCGGCTACCATTTGAACCTCCACACAGACTATATTTCACCAAAATGAAATCACCAGTGGACAAAGGAATAACAGAGTGCTGTCTTATCAACAGTGAACGTAAGATTCCATCAGTTGTGAGATGTATCTGGATTTCAGATCTGTAACTATGTGGCAGGGGGTACGCCTTAGAATCAGTGAAGTGGGATACAGTATAAACTGGCTTTATTTTCACGGGAACACTCTAAGATAGTGCATCTGTGAGCACAAGCCCATTTTACAGATGGGAAAATTCAGGCACAGAGAGGTTCAACAACTTATTCAAAAATCACAATATTTAACACTTATGAGTTAGTGTTAGAAGTACCACGTGTTTGTAATGTATGCTAAAGTTTATCATAGCGTTTTCTTGCCAACTAGAAAGATTATGTTTTTTGAAAGATCTAGAATAGGGGCATTTTATATTCAAAGTCTTAAGATGTCATGGGAAAAACAGTGTTGAGTACTGAGGTTATGAATGAACATTTGCAAACTTTATAACATTGTTTTGCTCACTAAAATAAAACTATGAAGCCAGAAAATTTTCAAAGTCTCTATCCCCAATAGCTTTAAGTATACTTTAAAAAATTTATCTTATTTTGTGGCAGATAAAATCATGTCTGCCTAAGAAACGCTTTTTCTCAGACTGTCCCTCCATCCAAACGTTCATAGCCTGCCTGATTTAAGACTCAGAATGGGAGAAGATTCTCGCATTTTGGACCACTCCCTGGGCCTAGAAATTCAGGATAACTAGGATACTTACGATTTTTGAAAAATATCTAGTCACCTGAATTGAATCTACCCAGTTTACCATAACAAAATTAATGTTTCCCAATCATCCCATCCTCAATATTTTTTAATTAAGTTTTACCTTTTAATTCCAGTGTAATTAACATACAATGTTCTATGAGTTTCAGGTGTACAATACAGCGATTCAACAATTCTATACATTACTCAGTGCTCATCATGATACTCTTTATCCCCTTCACCTATTTGATTATAAAACTTTGAATCAGTTCTGCTTTAAAATATTCCTCTCCCTCTGTGGAAATTCTGCTTCCGGAGCTTTTTCTATGCCTTGGAATGTCGCGCAGTGTGTTTTAACAAAGTAGAGTGTTCTTCATCATTTACAGCCTTTGACTTGTAAGTTGCATGAAAGTTTTGCAAGAGAGGTTTTTGGACAGCTGTTTTTCAAACGCTCTCAAATAACACCGCGTGGGGTGTGGAATGGAGCAAAGACAAAAGCCACTATTTTCTGATAGGGAAAGTGGGTAGGTTATGAACAGCACAGGAAGGCAGGGTAAAGAGTAGAGAGGAAGAGGTGATGTAAACACTCTGTTCCCACTTCACTGATGAGCGGATGGGGGGCTGGCCAGGTTGGGTGATGTGCCCAAGGTCATGTGGTTGGGTCCTGTCCTTGGCAGGTAGAGGACCCAGGACCGAAATGCTACAGTCTGGTTCCAGAGACCCTGATAAGAAACTAGTGCTCATTTCGGTGTGGAAAAGTGAGCCCCCAAGTGCTACTGGGGGATGGGAGGGGTTTGCCCACCCACGTATTTATGAATGTGTGTCAATGAAACTACCTTTTGGTCCCAACTCCACTTTTGACGACTTGTACCCACCAAATGATCAGGAATGACGCTCAAAAGTGTGAAGATAACAGTGTTCGTTATCATATCGTTTAAGATATTAAGAAACACGGAAACAACTCGGATGTTCCATCATCATAATGAAATTAATTAATGGTACAGCTAATAAAATCTCACAGAAAAATGCTTGATGGCATGACAATCTTTTCATCAGAATTTATTAAGAGAGGAAAACAAATGAACAGAATAGTAGGTACGGCATGGGGAGGTCTGACTTTAAATGACGGGGCACCTCTGCTCTGCCCTTACAAGGAAATTACTAAAAAATCATTGCAGTATTTTTTTAATGTCTGTTTATTTTGAGAGAGAGAGAGAGAGAGAGAGAGAGAGAGAGAGAGAGAGCATGCCTTAGCAGGGAAGTGGCAGAAAGAGAGGGAGAGAGAGAATCCCAAGCAGGCTCCACGCTGTCAGCACAGAGCCTGACATGGGGCTTGATCTCACGAACTGTGAGATTACGACCTGAGCTGAAATCAAGAGTCAGAAGCTTAATCGACTGAGCCCTGCAGGGCCTCCAAATCATCACAGTATTATTCAAGATGCTTTGTTGCAAGTAACAGAAACTCCGTAAAGATCACTCCTGCTGTCTGCTTTCACCACTGTGGTATTTCACTTTTCAGAGGGGCCCCAAGAACGCCTCTAGACACTAGTCTATCGTGCAGAACACGAGCACGGTGTAGAATGTTCTCATTCCTTTCCTTCAGTGACGAGTTGAGGCATTGTGCATTGGTCTGCATTTTGCCGTTTCCCACAACTTCCACTCAAGTACTGAGTACTGTTGCTGGGCCCAGCAAATACGGATGAAAGGAAATCTATGATTTGGACCTCAAGGAATTTACTGTCTCTTTGGGAATACACAGTCCGTAGCCACATGAGTGTCTTGGGCTTTAGGAGAACAGGCAGGAAGCATGAGGCCTGGTCCCTGGAGTGGAGATACTAACAAAGCACTGGAATAATCATGCAAGGGCGTCTGTGGCTAATGCCACAACGGAAGGTGCAGCCTGGCAGTGCTACAGAAGCAGAGAGGGTGAGTAGAAAGGTTTTCAGAAAAGGGAGACAGCTTTCCTGAAAAGAACGACCAGTTTGTCGAGCGAGGTTTCAGGGCAGGGTAGAATGCATTTCAAGCAGACACCTGGGGAGGATCCAAAGCAGGACAGTCTGGAGCAGCTGTCTTAGGACAACCATCTGAATATTTAAATATACTAACGTTGGGGCACCTGGGTGGCTGGGCTATGTAAGCATCTGCTCTTGGTTTTGACTCAGGTCATGATCTCAGGGTTCGTGGGATTGAGCAGCTAGTCGGGCTCTGTGCTGACACTACAGAGCTTCCTTGGGATTTGCTCTCCCCCTCTCTCTTTCTGCCCCCTCCCCTCATGCTCTCTCTCAAAATAAGTAAATGAACTACAGAAATGTTTAAATATAATGCTTTATTGTTGTAACAGTCACTGTGTGCAACAGAACTCCATCATGCTACTCTCATAACATGCCTGAGGAATGACATCGATATTTTTAATATAATTTGAGCTCCTACAGATCAATAAGGAAAAAAAAATGTAAAAGCCTGGATGATGGATGTTTCACAGAATAATCGACAAGACAGGGTGATAGAAACGAAATAAGAGTAGGTGAGTTTCTGAAGGTGACCTCCGAGATTCAACTGACAAACCGCAAAGTTTAATGGAGTGGGGGATAATGATCCTCTAGCTTTTATTATCGCTCCTAAAAATACAAATGGTAAAAGCGGCATCATCAATGAAAGTTGGCAACATGAGTCATTCATGATGCCCACGGCCACGGCGATTAAGTTAAAATGTCTCAATCTTGCCACGATAAGTAAAAAAAAAAAACCCAAAAATTAAACACTGGCATAGGAAGGAAGTTCTTTATGACTAAGCATAATAAACTTATTTCTTAAGCTTTAGTTTCTAGTACATTCATTAATGAATAAAGAACAAGGCATTGTGAGGATGAATAATTAGTTTCAGGTGACACGTTCATTTTGATAACTTCAAGCAAATTTGACTTCTGTCGCTTCTCGGGTAAGAACACTGAGTACATTTTTTTTTTTCTGGTTTATTTAATCGATTCCATTGAGTGAATGGGAGTACAAAAACAAAAGCAAAATTGATTTTCACTACAGGAAGCATATCTGCTTGTTCCTAATGAGGCTGTTATCGCATGTTGGTGTCAGGAACAAAGGAAGCCCTTATCTGGCTGGGGTTTATCCCAGGCCGGTTCAGGTCACCTGCGCACACCGATGCACCCACCGCCGTCCCGCCCCCTCGTACAAACACCCACGCAGGTATGCCTGCCAGGTGTCCAAGGCTCAAGGTGTCTTCCTTGCTTCCTTGCTCAAGCAAGCTTCCTTGCTGCACAGAGTGCATGTGGTGGACTGTACGAGCGGTCCCTGACACCTGTCTCCCTTCCCGGGGGACACCATTGAAACCAAGCTTAGCGCACGAGTTGTGTTGGCCAATGAAAATCGAACAAAAGTAACATCCGGCACATCTGGACGGAAGTTTTAGGAGGCATTTGGGCTTTGTCACAACCCGTTTCCGTTTGGCCTGGGGCCAGATGGGAACTGGTGTAATCTCCCTGGATTCTCATAGACAAGACAAGATGATGGGGCAGAGTTCCTCCCAGCCTGTGAACAACAGACAAGCACCGTGAATAAGACATAAAGCTCCAAACAAAAGGTTTGAATAACACCGACAGGTTATTTATTTATTTATTTTTTAACATTTATTTATTTTTGAGACAGAGAGAGACAGAGCATGAACGGGGGAGGGGCAGAGGGAGGGAGACACAGAATCTGCAACGGGCTCCAGGCTCTGAGCTGTCAGCCCAGAGCCCGACACAGGGCTCGAACTCACGGACCTCGAGATCATGACCTGAGCCGAGGTCCGGCGGTTTAACCGACTGAGCCACCCAGGCGCCCCTCCGGTGGGTTATTCAAAGTAACCTTAATTGTGACATGCCTATCTTCTTTGACATTGATTTTTGTTAATAAGACCTTCTTTTTTTTCTATTTTTAATTTTTAATTTATTTTGAGAGAGAGAGAGAGAGAGAGAGAGAGAGTGATAGAGGGGGAGGGGCAGAGAGAGATGGAGAGAGAGAGGGAGCGAGAGAGGATCCCAAGCAGGCTCCACACTGTCAGCACAGAGCCTGACATGGGGCTTGGTCCCTCAATCCGTGAGACCATGACCTGAGCCAAAACCAAGAGTCAGACACTTAACTAACCGAGCCACCCAGTTGCCCCAATTTTTGTTAGTAACTCCTTCCAACCCTGGCCTTCTAGGCCAATTCTGATTAAAAACTAACCAGAGTGACCACGAAATTTGGGGTTGCTTGTACTGCAGCATAACCAAGCCTATTCCAACTAGTATGCTGGGCAACAAAAAGAACATTCGGAGGCTCAAACGATCACCACCCCAACGAATTGGTCCGTGGGTAATAACCTGGGCACCAGGTCTCTGAGTCCCACCCAGTGCTTCGGACACTTAAATCAAGCCTCCCACGGTCACCTTTTGTTGAGATGGTCCTTGTTCCTGTCTACTCAGTCCCCGTGGACTCCAGCATATTCCTTCCTAGCCCCGCCCATCCCTCTGCTCTCACAACCTTCCTTTCGTCTCATTGCATGGGCCTTCTACCTCCTGAAACCTGGGAAACCTTAGAAGCCCCAGGTGACGTAGAAAGCTCTGCTCATGTTTTCCCCAAACATTGTCTCTATGCTGGAGCCCCCTGTATTTCCCTAAGCTATCAGGCTTCTGGAAGCAAATGCCAGGGAAGCAACACTTTTTCTCTGCTTTATCCCTGTCACGTCTCTCCCTGGAGGTATTGAGCCATAGCTAAGGTATTGGAGCAGAGGACAAATAGAACGTTGCTTAATACTTCACATTTGTTATACTGCAATGGATTTTTGACACTTCTCATTTGGAATAACACCTATGGTGTGTTATTTAAAGTAACCTTAATTATGACACAACTTTCTTCTTGGACATTGAGTTTTGTTAATAAGTCCTTCTAACCCTGACTTCTAGGCCAATTTTGATTGCAAATTTTGAACAAAGGGAGTGACCATGATGGAACATATATCTACTCATTAAACGATGGATCAAAAATGGGATAAGCCCTATTTCTCAAATGCTCTGTGGACTCTTACAACAATTTCATTAAAAGGAAACCCAGCTTGGGGTGCCTGGGTGGCTCAGTAGGGTAAGCGTCAGCCTCTTGATCTCAGCTCAGGTCATGATCTCACGATTCGTGAGGTTGAGCCCCGAGTGGGGCTCCACGCTGAATTCTGCTTGGGATGCTCACTTTCCTTCTCTCTTTCTGCCCCTCCCCCGCTCACATTCTCTCTGTCCCGAAATAAATAAACATTAAAAAAAAACCCAACGTTATTAAAGAACAACTTATTTTAGTTGCATACCTCTTGCCCTTGAGGCGTTGTAAATACGGAAACACAGAAGCAAACATTTCACAACATGAGCAAATATCACCATGCCAAACGAGCAGCTCAGAAAAGTGTGAGCTCCGTGAAGCAGGATCATACTTACAGCTCACCATTATACACCACGCACAGTGACCAGCACGTGGTACGTGCTCAGTAAACTGCTGTTGAGTGGGTAAATAAATAAGGACTTCAGTGAGTGAACAGAAGCGAGAGAACACTTCCAGCTGGACCCTTGACTGAAGATTTCCTACGAGAGCCTGGATTCCAGATGATCTTTCAAGGAAAGGAGAAAACAAATTAAAGTCGACTCCACCTTTTCCTCACATTTCGATCAACTTATTAAACATGGCAACTGTCATCATTCACAGGGGGCCTAAACATAAGCCCCATTCAGCCAAATTTCCAAGGATGACTACTTACGAACTTAGCGCGGTGCATGCCCACTGTCTGTCCCAGACTCTGCTAGAATCACCACCAAATAAGGCCGTTTGACAGGGACCTGATTCAACTACTGAGTTCATTCTGTGTCTTTAATTTGGGGTCGGTCCACTGAGAACAATTTTTTAAGTTTCCTTTGTGGTCAAAGAGGTGTTTACATGGCTAAATCACATACACGTGAAAAGTGTATAAAAAGAAACCCACTTGGAAATCTCCTTGTTATGAAATTCAAGAGCTTTTCGGAAATAACAGAGACATAACGTATGTATATGCACGCATGTGTTGTGAGTGTAGGTGTGTGTGTGCACCCAGGCGCGTGGACGTCGGCAAGATTATAAAGCTTTGCTGTTTTAGAGAAAAAAAGTTTTAATGCGTTTTCATTTATTTTAGAGGTGAAGGGGACGGTCAGACAAAGAGGGCGACAGAGAATCCAAAGCAGGCTCGGTGCCGTCAGCCTACAGCCCAACACAGGGCTTGAACCCACGAACTGTGAGATCATGACCTGAGCCGAAGTCGCACGCTTAACCAACTGAGCCATCCAGGTGGCCTGAAAAAAATTTTTTTTTTAATTTGCTCTCTGAAGGGGCGAGCCAGGCTAGAACTTCACTTTTTTTTTTTTTTTTCTATTTTACAGTGCTTTATAGAAGAACCACATGCCCATCAGGCTTCCTTTTTTATTCAATATTTTTTGTGCGACCCATTTGAGCTCAATTTTGTTCGGAGAGTCAAGTATTCAACATTTTCCCCAAAACGCCATAATGAATGATCAGCATTCAGGATTCAAAGCCACTACGGCTCTGTATTTTCTTCAAGGGGTGGCAGAAATTGCACCAACTCTTTTAGCAACACTGAAAATTTGACCTTACACTTGCAGCACTTGTCACACGATACTTTAAATAATCTCCCAAACGTCAGCTGTAATGTTATCTCTCCCTGCTAAGACAATGGATGGGCCTAAAATTAGCTAGAAAAAGACAGCTGGGCTATCAGAGGTTCTTCAGGGAAGATGCCAGAAAATCTTGATGAATACCACCGTTCCCTCTGGAATTAATTTTCAGTTCTGCCATCAGGTGTGTTGATGGAAAGCGGTCATACAGTTCTAGCGATTGCCTTGGATTCCTGCGCTGTCCTTCATCAGGGCCTTTAATGAAGTCTGAGTGGTAGCCCGGTTGATGCCAGACTGGAATGCAGGGAGGCTGAAAGCTGACACCAGTTCAACGGAGCAAAGGGCCTTGCGCTAAGGTTGTCTCCATGACAACCCGAGGATTTTTCCTGGTGATGCATTTACACAGCGGGTTAAAGTTCTGTGAAATCAACAGCTGTTGTAAAAACAGTATATTAAATATGTTCAGGACAGCAAAATGTGCATTCTTCTCTGCGGCATTCCACTTGGGGAAATTCTGAAAATGCAAACTGGACTCAAGACAAAATTACAGAAGGCAGGATATTTCTCGGGACAAACCTCTCTTTAATTCTTGTTTTTGAAAGGAAGTATGAGAAAACCATTGTTGATCCCTTTTCCCTGGCATTTGTTTCTTTTTAAATGATCTTTTCCTACCAAAATACCCAAATTATAACCCTAAATCCCTCTGTGCTGACCGATATATCTGCAGTAAAGTCACTTGGCAAATAATTTGGGGGAAAGAAAGTGAGAGGTGAGCCTGTAACAGAAATAATTTGTCATGCTTCTTATTTGGTTTTGTTCTTTTCTCCTCCAGGCCTTTTAGTTTTTCATGCTGACTAATTATTCTGACAGGTATTTGAGAAAAGAAAGAGAATTTTTCAAATGGTCCAAAAATACATTGATATTTTTAATAGAAAACTCTGTTTGCTTTTTGCAAACCTTGTGCCCCCAGGTTGAGGAGGCAGGTACTATCGGATTTGCAAGAGGTAAACTGACCTTCTTTCAGAATTCTGCACGTCGGTGAGCAACTTCGTGGCAACTTTGTGAACAGAGAAGACCAACCATCCCCATACGCCCTGGACAAGGTTTTTTCCCGAGACGTTGGAATTTCATCGCTAGAATCGAGGTCATTTTGGGTTAACCAGGACTAGGCGGTGACTCTAGCGTTCAAAAACACTGGCCGGCCTCTGTTAATATGCCAGGCTCTATATGAAGGCGATGGGATCCAAAGTCAAATTGTCCTTAGTCTGTTCCCATCTCCCTCAGTAAATTAGTACAAAAATGCCGTGACCCAACTTTGGCTGTCTGCCTCAGCGTGCTCATACTATAAGAGATGATAAAATGTGTACCTTCATTTATGGGGAGTTGTGAGCCAAGGCACTCTCAGGTAAATATATAGGTGGGACCACTTTCTGTCCCAGGCTACTATCTGGGTGGATTGAAGTGAGTATCTGCCAATGGCCTCCCGATTTCCTCTGTCTACACCAGTAGACATTGACCAGGGAGGCTCATTCACATGGTATTCCTCTTGGAACCTGGAAAATGGAGAATGCAAAGTTCATCTATCCTGGACAAATCATCACAGACCCAGTAAAACCGATTATGTGGCATTTTACTCTCTTCTTTCTAGTTGGAGATTGAGTAGAGGAAAAATAAATCTGTGGACTCTCTAGCCAGAGAGAAGATTTGCTGGGAATATTTTTCTCAGTCAAATGAACGAAGGTGTATTTGTTTTCTGGCTACTCTGTCTAACGTAGGTCTGGGAAATTCAAACACACATGACATACTCTCCCTGGCCTTGAAAGCAAATGCCATAAAATTGGCTGACTTCTGTTTATGAGTAGGGAAAAGAAACAGTTAGCAATACTTCTAAAAACATATCTCAAAAATTAAAATGGCTGCCAAAGGAATGCACATCTTCCATTGTGCTCTACTCACTAAGATTTTAAGAACAAAATCTCCTGGCCTCGCTGAATTCCCCAGCACGGTGTTCCGAGTGGAATGGAATAGTTGGAATGGAATCCTTTGGTCAACCACACAGAGTAGAAACTCCACACTTGTGTATTCATTCATTCATTCATTCATTCACCATGTATGTATTGCATGCCCACTGCATGTTAGGCATTGAGCTAGGCACTGAGAAAAGAGCAGTGGGGGGAAAAAAAGACAAAGATTCTTGCCCTCGTGCAGCTTATATTCTAGTGAGGGAGAATAAACAAAAACTCTATGAACACACACACACAAATATTTTCTCATAAATAAACTCTTTAGGATTATTTTAACTTCCTTGTTTCTTTTTTCCCTTTTTTTAAAAAAAATTGTATTTTAGGGGCGCCTGGGTGGCTCAGTCAGTTAAGCGTCCGGCTTCGGCTCAGGTCATGATCTCATGGTCCATGAGTTCGAGCCCCGTGTCGGGCTCTGTGCTGACAGCTCAGAGCCTGGAGCCTGCTTCAGATTCTGTGTCTCTCTCTCTCTCTGACCCTCCCCATTCATGCTCTGTCTCTCTCTGTCTCAAAAATAAATAAAACATTAAAAAAAATTTTTTTTAAATTGTATTTTAGTTAACATACAGAATATTGGTTTCAGGAGTAGAATTCAGTGATTCCTCACTTACATACAACACCCAACAAGTGCCCTCCTTAGTACGCATCGCCCATCTAGCCCATCTCCCACTGCCTCCATCAACCCATAGTTTGTTCTGTATCATTAAGAGTCTCTTGTGGTTTGTTTTCCTCTCTTCTCTTCCCCTCCTTTCCCCTATGTTCATCTGTTTTGTTTCGTAAATTCCACATATGAGTGAAATCATATGGTATTTGCCTTTCTCTAACTGACTTATTTTGCTTAGCAGAATACATTCTGGTTCCACCCACGTTGCAAATGACAGAATTTCATTCTTCTTGATGGTGGAGTAATATTATAGATGCACACTACACCTTCTTTGTCCATTCATCAGTCAATGGACATTTGGGCTCTCTCCATAGTTTGGCTATTGTCAATAGTGCTGCTATAAATATTGGGGTGCATGTGCCCCTTTGAATTTGTATCCTTTGGGTAAATACCTAATCATGCAATTGCTGGATCATAGGCCATTTCCATTTTTAGTTTCTTGAGGAACCGCCATACCACTCTCCAGAGTGGCTGCACCAGTTTGCATTCCCACCAACAGTGCGAGAGGGTTCTCCTTGTAACTTTCTCATTTCAAACGACTTCTTCGGATGAGTTCACAGGTAAGTTTCCCCTCGAATTCTCAATTATGGTCTCTTGACTAATACTCTGGATAGATGTTAGTTTTCCAGAAAATTACAATATGCATAACAGGAGGATAAAACTAGCAAGTAGGTATTAAGAACTGATCTATTAATAATTGTCTAGAGTTATTATGCATGTAAGCCCATACGGAGCTGATTACAGTAGAGCTTATTATAGGAGAAGTTACAACTCACCATTTCCTTAGGTAAATGAACTGATGTTAGCAAGTTGACAAACTTCGCGGCTAAAATGCACTGTAGAATTCTGGAACAGAGATTTTGCAGGTCAGTTGGCCCTGGTGGGATCGTTGCACTTTGTCTTGAAGGTGGTTGAGATGCACTGCTTTTTTGGAAACGAGTTCTAGCTAATCTGTGGCTAGATTTCCCATATACCACCAAAGAGTCACAGGGCTGGACGGTTTTGAACACTCACAGTTCTTCACGGACATAATAGTCCCAGCGAAGAAGTATTCTTTACTTTTCATTCTCTTGACTCCCATGGTTGTGCTGCACACCAACTTATGGTCAATGCGTCCTTCTCGAAAGCCTCCATACCTTTAAACAAGATTTCACAAATTGACCTGTAACATCCGATTTACCATTCAGATAATTTTCCCATTATGTTCTGGTAGTTTTCCAAAAGACCGACCAGAAGCTGGAGCATGTGGGAAACATTAATTCATATGAATAAACCAATGGATCTTGAGGATAAGTGACTGTATTTAATACTAGAGAGTCTGAATAAAAGCTGCTACAATGCTTCGTTTGTGACAAATGCTGTCTTTTGGAATATGTATATGAAGAAAGATAGGGATAATTTGAATAAGCACCATATTCCACGTCCACATGTCAAATTTTTTTTTTAAACCTCTTCCATTTGTAGCATGGGTAGGTGATAAGATTTGTATATTATTTTATTGTTTTTAATGTTTGTTCACTTTTGAGAGAGAGAGAGAGAGAGAGAGAGAGTGGTCGAGGGGCAGAGAAAGAGGGGAACAGAGGATCCGACTGGGCTCGGGGCTGTCAGCACAGAGCCAGATGCAGGGCTCAAACTCACGAACCATGAGATCATGACCTGATCCAAAGTCGGACACTCAACTGACTGAGCCACCCACGCACCCCAGGTTTTTCTTATTTTAAAACAAAGCTCCATTGTCAAGAGAATTGTATTTTGTTTGTTTCATAGACAAAAAAAAAAGAGAACAGTTAAATGTTTGTTCTTTATGAAATAAAAGAAGCTATTTTGAGAAAAGAGGAGCAACATCTACTATATCCTCAGTAAGACTATGATACAAAATTTGACTCCTTAAAAAGAGAATCATTTGAGGAGGACAGCCATGAAATTGAACCAAATGGGCACCTGCAAAAAATATCTTCTCCTAGGCCATCTCCTCCTAAGAATGCAATAGTTTTGAAGCATCTGAAAAGCCTAAATGATTTCCATGAGAGCTAATGTTGCTAGAGGTCTAGTGCAAGTAAAGAGGACTTTGGCCTGTGGCTTCTTTTGGAGGTTTGGTTTGGATTTAAAATCCACTCTTAGAAGATAGGAATAAATATTTTTAAAAACCAGTTTCTGGATTTGGGAAGGCATGGGTGGAACATGAAGTCCTGGATTGAAAACCTGTGCATGTCCTAAAACCATCCTGCTGGACCAGTGTCCATATGGAAAGGGGACAATTGCACCCCTTGCAATTGATCTAAACAGACTCTGCCTCACGACAGAATTGAATGGTTGTGGGCTTGAGAGCAGGATGGAGAGCTTCTCGAACTTGCTTTCTCATTAGTTCATGGGCTTTGTTTCCTTAAGAAAATTATTTAACTCATCCATGAGTCTGTTTTCTCATTTGGAAAAAGGAGAGCCTGAGCCCTGTTCCCTTTCTGTGCTTTGGTTCGGCACAGGCAGGACAGGACCATCCACCTCAGGATTGTGCCCTTCTCTTAGGAGGGTCCCGGGGGCCTGCACTTGGCACAGAGAGCGTTTTGCCAGCTTCCAAGAGAGAAGCTTCTCCACTCTCAGTGAATCCTTTTACAACGGTAAAGCAGTAGCAGATGGGAGTGCTATCTGATATCTTTCTGATGATAGATTTAGTACCTTTCTTAATGGGGGATTGCAATGAGCCTTTAAAAGTCAGCTTGAGAAAGCACGCTTAAAAAGAACATATGCTGTTTTCTGAAAACCTAATTTTTCCTAAACTATAAACCTTTTCTAGATGGATTAATTTTGCCTATGGAGCAGCTTGTTGATTTGAAACGTACACAATTGGCCCCTTAATGTCTAATTTGCTCAAGAATTTTTGGATGTAAGTTTTCGTTAAGTTTCCAGGAAGCTACCTTGTAGTACAGCCAGTTTCCCAGAACCTAAAACAAATTAGATTAACCATGCTAGAAACTAAATAAAAGTGCCTTGTTGGGGCCTGTTTGGGCAGGCCCTAATACTCTCTCCCGTGGGCCAAGAGGAAAAGATCACCTGGGAGCACTCAGCTGCCACCCACCCCGCACCAGAACCGGGAGATGATTCTGGGAGCCTCAGGGCCACCTCATTTCAGATGGCTCTCCAAGTGTCCATCAGATGCCAGAACCTTGTTCTCTTACAGGAGAAGACGACAGGCAGGGTTTTCAATGATTTTTATTTACAGGTAAGCGTGGTTTTCCAGCGCTTGAGCTCAGGACTACCAAGGCTTTGTTTTCTCAACGTTTATTTATTTTTGGGACAGAGAGAGACAGAGCATGAATGGGGGAGGGGCAGAGAGAGAGGGAGACACAGAATCTGAAACAGGCTCCAGGCTCTGAGCCATCAGCCCAGAGCCCGACGTGGGGCTCGAACTCACGGACCGCGAGATCGTGACCTGGCTGAAGTTGGAGGCTTAACCGACTGTGCCACCCAGGCGCCCCCCAAGGCTTTGTTTTCTTTAACGATCATCCCGAAGAGTTAGTTGCCCTTCTTCCTGATTTGCTGGGTATCTTTCCCACCCGTCGCCCTGCTCTCACTTCTGTAATGCACCGGCTTCTCTGAGTCTACGGGGGTATTTACAAGCCCTGGGGACCGCGTGGGCCTGACAGCATCCAACACCTAATTTGTTGTCCCTGTGGCTTTCTCTTCAAGCTGCAGAAACGCTTCCCGCGTGCTGCATTGCTGCCGGAGGAACTCAGCCCTCCCCCTCCCCATGTGTTCCTAATCGAGGGCTCCCAGCGCACAAGCACCCAGCCCACCGCTGCAAGGGGCAGAGCTGATCCCCAAGCACTGCCATTTGATCTCTCCCTTGCCCTCACCCGCATTCGGGAACTGAAAATATTTACTTTGTGTTGGCTCGACAAAACCCAGTAAATAGCAACCTTTGCCGCCCCAGCACACGCCAAAGAGCTGGAGGGAGGAGGATCCAAAGAGCCCCGGTTATGCTTACACCAGGGGGTTTTCTGAGCCGGGGAATGCAAAACCCAGAGGCAGTCAAGTCTCAGGTTTCTTTTGCCTCTGAAGTCAGTACTGACCAGGGCTTTGGAACCAAATAAAAGTAGGATTGGCCCTCCCATTTTCATTGCTAACTCTTATTCTGGGAAATGTAGCTGGAAAGAGTTTTCTGATCATTTTCTCTGTTTCTACCACCAGATTGCTTGTTTGCTGGAGGAGTCATCTAATAAATTTTTACTGAGCTACCCCCAACTTCTAAGGCTTTATTCTGCGTACCGGAGATCCGATAATGAACCAGAAGAATCTCCAGACCTAAGAAAATAAATCAATAGGATAATTTCAAATTGAGACAATGGAAAGAAACAAACTGGGGGGGTGGGGGTTGATAGAGACTAGCTGCAGAGCCTTGGTGATAGGCGATCGGAGCAGGCTTTCCTGAGATGCTAATGTTTGATCCAAGATAGAAAGGAAAAGAGGCAGGCATGCAAAAACTCCGGAGGCTCAGGTTTTAAGACAGGGGAACAGTAAATGCCTATTGGGCCAAGAATGAGCTTCATATGATTAAAGAATGGGCGAGGTGCTACGGTCTAGGGGCCAAGTGAACGAAAAGAATGGAGTCAAAGATAACTGTATCACTAGCTCACTACTGTAGTTTTTCAAGCTACTGATTCTTACTACCAGCACATTACTTTTTTATTCTTATACGTGATGCTGAACCTATTTAATCACCAGGAGCATGTAACTAGCGCTTGGTGTAAGCCCATGTGGTTTCTTGAAGTTCCGTAGAAGCAAAATGAAGGGCTGTTAACATCCTTCAAAGACGTAGTGAAATGGTGCAGTTCAGGAGGTGTGGCTATCCTATGGCACATGGCCAGAGAGCAACCAGCTCTGAATTCTAGGTCATTACATCGTGTATTTCTTTGGAATGCCAGTATTGCAGAACGCCAAGTCATCAGAGTGCTGGGACTCTTCAAGTAAGCCGCGAGTCAGTGCAAAGTGAGTTGACAGTTAGCATCACCCAAGATGGCAAGCGTAGGATTGGATTCTACTAGACCAGATTGGCATTTTGCCTCTGGGCTCTCTCCCTGTGTCCCCGGGAAAGTGAGTTGCCTTCCTGAGCCTCAACTTCCATGTCAGTTAAATGGAAATTGTAACACCTGTTCCTAGTATAGATACCATGAGATAAGTATTTTTTTAAAAAATCCCCAGGTATTTTAAAAACTCCAGTGTAACTCTTACATCTCGACAAGTGAATAGAATCTGATTAAGTTATAATCACATGCAAATGAAGACCCAAATGGTGGCTTCCGGTTCGGGCGCTTGTTATTTGAGTTAACTTATTTTATTTTATCAAATATTTTATTATTTATTTTATTTTTTAAAATGTTTATTTATTTATTTATTTTGAGAGAGAGAGAGAGAGAGTGGAGGCAGGGGAAGGGGCACGGAGAGAGGAGAGAGAATCCCAAGCAAGCTCCACACTGTCAGCACAGAGCCCACGGCGGGGCTCCATCCCGTGAACTGTGGGATCATGACCTGAGCTGAAATCGAGAGTCTGACGCTTAACCAACTGAGCCACCCAGGTGCTCTGAGTTGACTAATTTTAAAAAGCACAGTGGTGTGCGGGAAAGATGAGCAAAAATGCTCTGACAGCATTCCAAGGAGAATCACAATTTGCAAAGAGAACGGCTTCTGCCTCTCAAGGGTGAAGTTGGCTGGGAAAGTGGGGACACAGGCAGATACAGCTGGCTCAAGGAGGGGTGCCAGGCACCCTGCAAATCTCATGAATTTTGTCTCCCGGTCTCCACCTGTTTCTAGCAGCATTTGCTGGCACAGCCATGCCTGCTGGGATTTCATCCTGGGGGCTCTTAAATATTCTTTCTGGCTGCTGGTATTATCCATCACAAGAGACCCATACTGACAAACGCTGGTAATTTTGTTACCATTGGGTTCAGTTTCTTCCTTCCTAAAATGTGTTACATGCTATAAAGGATCACTTTGGTTTCTTCAAATTCTAACATTAAACGCTTCTCCATGCAGTATCTTCACGTACAACTTGCTGTTGTATGTAAGGAAATAAGGTGGCCCGGAGAAACGGGTTAATTTCTCCTGCATTTCTTGAGTTCGCCACCAGGAAGCAGTTTCTCTGTGGATTAAGACATCAGGGGATCTTCTCGTTTGAGAGGCTTCAAAACATCAGCCAGACTATTATGTTTATTTTCCCTCTTGGAGTGGAATTATTTGTTAAAAACTAAAAATGGAAAAAATTAAAAAAATCATTTGACTAAAGAAACAACGAGACTGTTTTTAGAATAGCAATTTGTCAAGATACAATAAAAAATTTTAGATAGCTATGTATGGTGACAGATGTTAACTTGTGTGGTGATTATGTCACGTATATGCAAATATCCAATCATTATGGTGTGCACCTGAAACTAGTAAACTGTCTATGTCAATTACACCTCAATTACAAAAAAATACAATGAGGATCAATGACTGTTTATATATTTCTGTGTCCGTGCACATGGTTACCATTACTGCAATTTTTATTTTTTTTATTTTTACTTTTTTTAATGTTTATTTATTTTGAGAGGGGAGGAGGGGCAGAGAGAGAGAGGAGAGAGAATTCCAAGCAGGGTCCCCATTGTCAGCACAGAGCCTATCACAGGGCTCACGAACCGTGAAATCATGACCTGGGCCAAATTCAAGAGTCCACAGCTTAAGAGACTGAGCCACCCACACGCCCCAATTTTTCAGTAATTTTCATCACTTCGTAGGACGTACTTCGTTGCCTTAATTCTTCTTCTTGAATATTTTTACTCCAATATGTGGATTTTGTATTAAGTTCCATGAAAAATACTGTTTGGGGTTTTAATAGAATCCCGTTAATTTATTAGATTAATTTAAGAAGGATTTACACCTTTATGATGTTAGTTTATTCTCCAGGGACTTAAAAACTCTTTTCATTAACTTAGGTGAGTAGTAGTATTTTAAAATTTCTCTATATTTTTCAATAAAGATATTGCTAAGTATTTTGTTTGCTTATGTAGCTTTGCAAATTAAGCTCTCATGATATCTTCCAACTAGTTATCTCAAATATGAATTAATGCTGTTAATTTTTAAAATTAATGTAAATTAATTTTATGGTCGCTCACCTTACTGAATATGTATTAGTAATATATATTAATATATATCATATATATGCCTATCTAGACATACGTATATATTTATGTGCACGTATATCAAAATCTACATGTAAACAGCTTCCACAAATCAATAAGGAAAAATGTAAAGCCTGATAGAAAACCCAACAAAGGATAAAAGCAATGAGTTTACAAAACAGGAAAACCAAATGGCCAATAAAAATGAAAAATTGTTTTACCTCACTAGTGACCAAGGAAATAATATTGTATATGCCAATGCGAAAAAGGAGATATCATTTGATGACAATATAGTCTACAATAGCAGACGGTGGCAAGAATGGGGTAAAGGAGGAGCCCCACACTCCTTATGTGACTCTAAGTGTGTGCGATCACTTTGGAAAGCAATTGGACAGTATCTGGAATACTCAGTGCATACACACACCCCCACCCACCCCTACCTAGCAATTTTAATTCCGGCTATATTTCTTGAAGAAACTTTGGCATCTGTGTGTGAGGAGACACGGTATAAGAATGTTTAGTGAAACATGGTATGTGATAGCAAAATCTCTCAAAAATCTAAATGTCCATCAGTGCGGTTGTGGGTGAATAAATCGGGCTATATGATGGAATACTGTATGGCCACCAAAAGGAATGAAGTTGATTTATAAATATTGTCTCCCCCATTGAATCGGTTATCAAAAATCTCCCAACAAATAAGAGTCCAGGACCAGATGGCTTCCCAGGGGAGTTCTACCAGACGTTTAAAGCAGAGATAATACCTATCCTTCTCAAGCTATTCCAAGAAATAGAAGGGGAAGGAAAACTTCCAGACTCATTCTATGAAGCCAGTATTACTTTGATTCCCAAACCAGACAGAGACCCAGTAAAAAAAGAGAACTACAGGCCAATATCCCTGATGAATATGGATGCAAAAATTCTCAATAAGATACTAGCAAATCGAATTCAACGCCATACAAAAAGAATTATTCACCATGATCAAGTGGGATTCATTCCTGGGATGCAGGGCTGGTTCAACATTCACAAATCAATCAACGTGATACATCACATTAACAAAAAAAAAGAGAAGAACCATATGATCCTGTCAATCGATGCAGAAAAGGCCTTTGACAAAATCCAGCACCCTTTCTTAATAAAAACCCTTGAGAAAGTCGGGATAGAAGGAACATACTTAAAGATCATAAAAGCCATTTATGAGAAGCCCACAGCTAACATCATCCTCAATGGGGAAAAACTGAGAGCTTTTTCCCTGAGATCAGGAACACGACAGGGATGCCCACTATCACCGCTGTTGTTTAACATAGTGCTGGAAGTTCTAGCATCAGCAATCAGACAACAAAAGGAAATCAAAGGCATCAAAATTGGCAAAGAGGAAGTCAAGCTTTCGCTTTTTGCAGATGACATGATATTATACATGGAAAATCCGATAGACTCCACCAAAAGTCTGCTAGAATTGATACATGAATTCAGCAAAGTCGCAGGATACAAAATCAATGTACAGAAATCAGTTGCATTCTTATACACTAACAATGAAGCAACAGAAAGACAACTAAAGAAACTGATCCCATTCACAATTGCACCAAGAAGCATAAAATACCTAGGAATAAATCTAACCAAAGATGTAAAGGATCTGTATGCTGAAAACTATAGAAAGCTTATGAAGGAAATGGAAGAAGATTTAAAGAAATGGAAAGACATTCCCTGCTCATGGATTGGAAAAATAAATATTGTCAAAATGTCAATACTACCCAAAGCGATCTACACATTCAATGCAATCCCAATCAAAATTGCACCAGCATTCTTCTCGAAACTAGAACAAGCAATCCTAAAATTCATATGGAACCACAAAAGGCCCCGAATAGCCAAAGGAATTTTGAAAAAGAAGACCAAAGCAGGAGGCATCACAATCCCAGACTTTAGCCTCTACTACAAAGCTGTCATCATCAAGACAGCATGGTATTGGCACAAAAACAGACACATAGACCAATGGAATAGAATAGAAACCCCAGAACTAGACCCACAAACGTATGGCCAACTCATCTTTGACAAAGCAGGAAAGAACATCCAATGGAAAAAAGACAGCCTCTTTAACAAATGGTGCTGGGAGAGCTGGACAGCAACATGCAGAAGGTTGAAACTAGACCACTTCCTCACACCATTCACAAAAATAAACTCGAAATGGATAAAGGACCTGAATGTGAGACAGGAAACCATCAAAACCTTAGAGGAGAAAGCAGGAAAAGACCTCTCCGACCTCAGCCGTAGCAATCTCTTACTCGACACATCCCCAAAGGCAAGGGAATTGAAAGCAAAAGTGAATTACTGGGACCTTATGAAGATAAAAAGCTTCTGCACAGCAAAGGAAACAACCAACAAAACTAAAAGGCAACCAACGGAATGGGAAAAGATATTTGCAAATGACATATCGGACAAAGGGCTAGTATCCAGAATCTATAAAGAGCTCACCAAACTCCACACCCGAAAAACAAATAACCCAGTGAAGAAATGGGCAGAAAACATGAATAGACACTTCTCTAAAGAAGACATCCGGATGGCCAACAGGCACATGAAAAGATGTTCAGCGTCGCTCCTTATCAGGGAAATACAAATCAAAACCACACTCAGGTATCACCTCACGCCAGTCAGAGTGGCCAAAATGAACAAATCAGGAGACTATAGATGCTGGCGAGGATGTGGAGAAACGGGAACCCTCTTGCACTGTTGGTGGGAATGCAAATTGGTGCAGCCGCTCTGGAAAGCAGTGTGGAGGTTCCTCAGAAAATTAAAAATAGACCTACCCTATGACCCAGCAATAGCACTGCTAGGAATTTATCCAAGGGATACAGGAGTACTGATGCATAGGGGCACTTGTACCCCAATGTTCATAGCAGCACTCTCAACAATAGCCAAATTATGGAAAGAGCCTAAATGTCCATCAACGGATGAATGGATAAAGAAATTGTGGTTTATATACACAATGGAATACTACGTGGCAATGAGAAAAAATGAAATATGGCCTTTTGTAGCAACGTGGATGGAACTGGAGAGTGTGATGCTAAGTGAAATAAGCCATACAGAGAAAGACAGATACCATATGGTTTCACTCTTATGTGGATCCTGAGAAACTTGGCAGGAACCCATGGGGGAGGGGGAGGAAAAAAGAAAAAAAAGAGGTTAGAGTGGGAGAGAGCCAAAGCTTAAGAGACTGTTAAAAACTGAGAACAAACTGAGGGTTGATGGGGGGTGGGAGGGAGGAGAGGGTGGGTGATGGGTATTGAGGAGGGCACCTTTTGGGATGAGCACTGGGTGTTGTATGGAAACCAATTTGACAATAAATTTCATATAATAAAAAAAAAAAAAAAAAAAAAACTAAAAAAAGGGGCCCCTGGGTGGCTCAGTCGGTTGAGTGACCGACTTCGGCTCAGGTCATGATCTCATGGTCCGTGAGTTCGAGCCCCGTGTCAGGCTCTGTGATGACAGCTCAGAGCCTGGAGCCTGCTTCGGATTCTGTGTCTCCCTCTCTCTCTGACCCTCCCCCGTTCATGTTGTCTCTCTCTGTCTCAAAAATAAAATAAACATCAAAAAAAAAAGTTTAAAACTAAAAAAAAAAATAACATAAAATGTTGCACTGGCTTGTGCTAAGCAGCAGGCCGCCCTCTCCAGTATCCCCTTGCCAATTTCACGTGTAGGTCACCTGTCTGTACACATCTGACCATTTACTCTCCCGGCTCTGTTGTATTGCTCTATTTACTGCCTACTTAGCACCTCTCGCTGTCAGGAAGCATCCCTTTTGCTTACATTCCAACCACCTGTCCCCCAGCCCTTCCATTAGAACCGAGCTGTAGGAAGGCAGAGTTCCTAGCCTGCCTTCTCCACTGCTCTATGTCACGCTGGAGATCAGTGCCGGGCTCATAGTAGGGACACATCTGTTGAATGAAATGAAAGCCGCAATGCAGAGCAAAGAGCAATGTGCTTCCTTAGCTCTTCTGTCAGCTCTTGGACACAGCTACCTGCGGTATTTCTCAGTTTCCTTTCAGGGTGAAAATGAAAAAGTCGTCTGTTTTCAGAAAGAAACAAAGATGAGGTTACACACGCTCTTCTTTAACTTCTGTATTCCTGCATTTTTCCTACTCAGGAAAAAAAAAGGTCTTTGGAAAATTATGCTAGGACATCGTTCCAAGTAACTTTCCCTGACCTCTTTTCCCCAGCCATGGTCTCCTTCACATGGTGGAGGCCTGGTCTGCCCAGCAGGTTCCAGAAGATTCTGTCTCTTGAAAGTCCCCAGTAACTCTGCTTTTCTCAGAATATTTAAAAACATACTGAAATAAGATAGTGGGTGGCTTGGGTGAAATGAGAAAAGGGGGTAAAACGGTGCAAGCTTCCACTTATAAAATGAGTAAGTCCTGGGGATATAATGTACAGCATGCTAATTATAGTTAATACTGAGGTATTCCATGCTTGAAAGTTGCTAAGAGAGTAGATCTTAAGATTTGTCTCAAGGAGGCAAAAAATTGTAACCATGTGTGGCGATGGATATTAACTAGACATTGGGGTGATCATTTCACAACATATGCAAATATCCAATCATTATCTTGTACACCTGAAACGGATACAATGTTATATGTGAATTGTATCTCAATTTAAGAAATAAGATAACATAGGAAACGTATTTTTAAAAGCTTAATACTGTGATTTTTATCACATAAAAATAGTAATCACATATTTGCGCAAAATTGGTTTTATTAATGTTTGCCCTTACATTATTTTTGCTATTCCTTCTTACCTTAGGTAGCCATTCCTCAATGTTTCCACTTACATTTGCATTTTTAAAAATCTTATTTAAAGCGAGTCATCTGGGGGCGCCTGGGTGGCGCAGTCGGTTAAGCGTCCGACTTCAGCCAGGTCACGATCTTCAGCCAGGTCCGTGAGTTCGAGCCCCGCGTCAGGCTCTGGGCTGATGGCTCAGAGCCTGGAGCCTGTTTCCGATTCTGTGTCTCCCTCTCTCTCTGCCCCTCCCCTGTTCATGCTCTGTCTCTCTCTGTCCCAAAAATAAATAAACGTTGGGAAAAAAAAAATTAAAAAAAAAAAAAAAATAAAGCGAGTCATCTGTATAAAACATTGGATAACATTTAAGGATGTTATCCTTAAAAATATGAGCAATGTCATTCTAGTAATGATGCTATCATAATATTTACCTCATTTCTCTGAGTCCTCTAAGATTCGTCTCAACACATACACTGACTAGAGCTATATCTTTACAAATGCCACTGTTAAGGTGCTTTGCATAAGATGTAGAATTGTTCTGGCATGACGCTTTAAGTACAAAGTTGTACAATTGCAAGTAGAAAAAAAAAACTGCCATGTGGCTCTTTAAAACTTTCAGGTGTACAACTATCTCGTTTCCATTCTTGGGACCATTGGGATGCATGTTTCTGAAAGATTTGTCTAGAAATCTCCTTTAGTAGGAGGGAGAACAGGCCAGAGTCCACATGCAACCTGGCCCTGAGCCACCGAGAATGAGGAAGAGGCCAGAGCAGAAGGGCCATTTGTCTTTGTTATTAGGAAATAAATCAACCTTTGTTTTCCTGGCCAAACTCGAGGAATGTCATTATTACCAAATAAATTGTGTCGTTACAAATCAATCAAGCCACCTTTCATTTAAATGTGAATCACTTTCATTGTCTGGGCTTCAAACTTGATTCCACCCCATGGAAACGAATGATGAGAGATGACAGATCATTCAAACTCTACCTTTGGGACAAAATTTTCTACGAAAGCAAGTTTTTAAAAATGTTTAGATTAGTCAACAAACTAACTCATCACTCAATATTCTCTCTTAATGGAGGGGTTATCACAAAGCTTTCCTGGTGGGTGTTAAGATCAATTTGGCAAAAAGTTATAGGCCGTCTTTCTCAGATTATGGCAAAAATGACATGCCAGAGATACTGTGAATGAGGTATTTATGTCTCATTATGCTTTGCACGTTTTAAGATCTCTCCTTTACCGATAAAAAGAAAACAGTTCCTGTTTGGGGGAACTTTCCTAAGGACAGAGTAGATTGATATCGGACTGTTAACTAAGTTTTAATCTATCTTTCCCTGATCAGGGAGGGACCTTCTAACTCAAACAGCCCTAGCTTTTAAGTTCTTCTGTGGGCATTTTTCAGATGGCGATGATTTCATTCGTGTACAGTTATAAGGACCATAATTCTGAACTAATGATGCTACTCGGCCCAAAGATGGCCCCATTTCCCCTCTGGTTCTCACACTGTCCTTTCTCTGTGACCTCTCTCCCACCTCTGACCTCCTCCCCAGTTTTCACCCTTGCTTTAACAATTGATTTATGATGGGCCCATGGAAGGGTCAAGCCTACTTTTATGGTTTGCTTAAAATATTTCTTTTAGAATGAGCATCAGAAGTGGCCTTCAATCCCAGCTAACCAGTTTCCCCAAGACCTCAAAAGAGCTTCCTTTACTGCCTGTCCATCACTGCACCTTATTTATATCTTTTGTACTTGTGAAGAGAAACTCATTAAATAAGGCAATTTTGAAACTTTTACCAAACTGAATAATTTATGAAAGATGTGCGATTTAGCTACCCACCCCCGCCCCCTCATGCCCGCCATGAGAATGTCTATGAATACATATGTAACTCAGGGGTAGGGCGGTGGGAGGAAAAGAGAAGAAAAAGCCACTAAGAATAATTTGAAGACTAGGATTATTTCTTTTACGGGATCTATTTTTCTTTGAGTGTGACAGTTTGATCTCCGCCAGGGCTGAAGCCTGCAGATCTATTGGGAATACTCTTACATTCATGGCCTCCACAGTAAATTTCACCCTTTTGTTTAATTTGACTTCCTGTTGTTGTTTCCATACACTAAACAATTGCCAAATTTAGCAGTGCTTTTTAATGATCACTAGAACGGACCTTTTAAAATTTGTTTGAAACATTTTGAAGATTCTGAAGAGAGAAAAGCGACTTGCAAGGTATAGGACCATTTATTCTGAAACACAGACACCATCTGAAAGATCAAATAGCATCTAAAATTAGGAGGGTGGACACCAAGGTTTCTGGTCTGAAAGCGAATACAACCTTAACGTTCCAGTTCGGATCTTAAGATTGCTGTGAGTTATTTGCCACCTCGGGGAGCTTTCGTTAAATACCACCATATGATACTTCTAAAGGTGGCTTCCCCAAACGTATTGATCTCCCCTCCTCGGTCATTAAAAATGTGATTTATGAGGCTGACATTTTTAATAGGGCAAAGCTCAGAGGTTTATTGCGATGGCTTTCTCATTTCCATGTTGCCTTCGGCTGCTAGCAGGGCAGACAAGCTGTCCCGAGAACTACACTACTTTCTAATAAGAACGCGGCTTTCTTTCTTTCTTTTTCTTTCTTTCTTTCTTTCTTTCTTTCTTTCTTTCTTTCTTTCTTTCTTTAACGAAATGGCAACCACTACGTATTTAAAAGTTTTACACCTATTACATAGCAATGAATTAATTTTTCCCATTTCACCCCTCTCTTTCATGTACTGTGAGGTGCTCCCCCCGCCCCCAATTAAACGCTGTCATTTCCTTAGTGTGAGGCTTGGCAGGACTCCAGAAAGTGAGCAAGCTTGAACTAGAGTCCGCTGCCAGGAGTCCGTGTGAGCTGAGACAAAAGGGTAGGTCTCTGACCCACTGCCTTCCTCGGCCCGGGAAGGAGTCACAACTGCGAACCAGGAGCCTTTCACGCACGAAATCGCCAATCCAGCCATCTGAGGGTCAATGACCCAGAGTATGAAAATAGGACACATTAAGGGGCTGTGGTCTAGATCCTAACTTCCTGGTCTTTGTGGTCATGAATCTTTATGAATGGGAACAAATCTGTGTGCCTACCATCAAATTTAGATTCAGGCTTCTGGATTCTGCCCCGCAGAACTTTGGGGGGCAGGGGGTGAGTAGAGAGTCAGGAGCAGCAGGGGGTATTCAAATGAACCAATGGTGAGGGGCTGGATTCCTGCCCTGGATTTGAACCTTCGGTTCCCCTAGAGCCATGTGGCTCCCTACCCCACCCCGGCAAGCCCCGTTGCTTCCAGTAATGCATGTCTGATTTGCATGTATTATTTGCAGGGGGACGAGGAGCCATGAAGTGTTTTGAAAGGGCGAGCTATGGTTGTTTTGATCATGGTGTATTTAATTGATCACCATACCATGACTATGGCACAAACCCAGAATATCCGCTTCACGTCTTTCAGAGGTTGTTTGAATCGCAAGCTTTTCTTACACAGTCACGTCAATTGTGGGCACACTTATATAGCCATAGACACTAGGGGGTGAGGGGAACCGGCGCCGGTCTGTATGAGGAGTCTCCTGCCAACGAGAAACGGTTGCAGGTGGCATCTGTTAGGATGTGCCTGTCCTACGCCACCAGGACTGCTCCTGAATTTTTTTTTTTTTTTTTTGACTAATGCTTTCGAGGCAAAAAAATAAGGTACCTGTACTTATTTTAGGGTGGATTATAAAATGCCCCGCGTGCTTTTCACCTTCCATGCTTCACTTTCTGTTTTCACTTCCTTCAGGCAAGGAAACGTAGCGGAGCGTCAGCTGTCGCCGCGGGGAAACAGGTGCTGACCAGGCAACTTGCCCTCTGCGGTTAAGGACCCCTCCTCCAGGGTCCTCCTGGAGGAGGAGACTGACCGTGCACGTGCCCACGTTTCAGAAGCAGTCCTGGTTAATACCCGCGGCCCCGCGGATTGATTAGCAGCCCTTCTTCCGTTCTCCAAAGTGTGCTCTTTAGGACAGGGTATGTGGCCACCACACATCCACTTGGAATTCTCATTCTCGCGTGGCTGCAGGGGAGACTTCCTGTGTTTCACTCGTGCAGACCTGTGCCTCGTGCAAAACTGTTCCCAGTGCTGCCACTGACTGGATCCCTGCAAGCTGTTTGCAAGCTGTACGGGCTGTTGAAGAAGTCTTGTAGAATAAGGATCATGAGAGCAAGAAAGCAGGTTCAAAGATCAGTCTTTTTTCCTTTTTAACAGAGCAAGTATTTATTGATCGCTTTTATTAAATTCCACCTCCTGTGCCAGAAAGTGTACTATGTGAGTCAGCAAGAGAAGAGATCGTTCTTGACCTGAAGGGATTTGACAGCTGGCTGCAGAAGTTCTACATGGACCCAAATGCTGCCCGATTTCCCAGCCTTGGCACTACTGACATTTGGGGCCGGATGATTCTATGTCGCGGGGGTGGAGCGGGGGCGGGGGCATCCTGTGTGTTACAGGGTGTTCAGGGGCATCCCTGGCCGCTACCCGCTAGATGCCAGTAGCACCTCCCCAGACCAGTTGTGACCATCAAAAATGTCTCTGCTAAGGCCAGCTATGTAATTTGCAGGGCCCAGTGCAAAATGAAAGTGTGGGTCCCTTATTCAAAGAGCAGGGGAAACGTGATATGAAAGGTATTATAAAATACGCAGCTTTTTCTTCCACAGTCTCTTTCCCTCGATTTGCCACAATGCTTTATAAAGCGTGCTATTTAATGTCGTTCCAACAAGACAAATTACAACTTTATTAGCATGAATTTCACTGTTCATACTGCAGAATCTCAGATTTATTGCAAATTTCTATCATACGCAGAATCACTGAAATTACACAACTCTTATTTCTTCCCCATTAGAACAACGAACATGCTGCATGAAATATGCACACATTCTACTCATGCTCTACCTTCATTCAGCTCCTTGCTGAGGAAGGAAGTTCATGAAGGAAAAGGAGCTAGGGGCTGCTCTAGCTTTTCCTTTCCTTCTACATCGTTATCGTCTGTGTAAGTGGTGGGGTAAGACTGGGAAGTCACATGAACAAGAAAGGAGATGATGGGGTTCCTTGGTCATTTGTGTTTCTTAGAATGCCGGCGTCTTCCTTCTTCACTCAAAGAAAGTTCTGGTTCAAACAGAAAGTGCAGCCTGCTGGGGCTGTGCATATCCCTGCTTACTCAGTCATAGATGAAGCACCTTAAACTTGAACTACCTGGAGTCTGACTGAGCTCCCACTTAAAGTAGGCTCACCGGAAT
This sequence comes from Leopardus geoffroyi, assembly GCF_018350155.1. Taxonomy (NCBI): domain Eukaryota; kingdom Metazoa; phylum Chordata; class Mammalia; order Carnivora; family Felidae; genus Leopardus; species Leopardus geoffroyi. Next base: position 27,606,284 of record NC_059342.1, read on the forward strand.
TCTGTGTTCCAGGGGCATCTTGAATGCTGGACGTGAAGGGGGTACTCACGCACATGCTTCATCATTCCATCAGACTTCTCTTACAAAATACAAGTTCAAAGATAAAATTCTTAGCAATTGTAAAGGGCAGCAGCTGAGCATGAAACCAGGAACAGGGCCCTTCTGAACATGTGGCCCTGTGCGAATGCGTAGGTCACACATTTATCAAGAGGGTCCTGGTCACCAGATTTTGCCAACTGTTCCCCAGGGAGCAAAATAACACTGGAATGAGAACCACCCAGGTGTAGGCTATACTTAGGGGCACGGTGAAAAAATATCATCATATGGATTTAAAATTTGTTAACTCAGGCTGAGAGGAATAAGGAAAACCTGACCAAATAGGTAGAATTTGAGGATAAGAGTTTGGAAATTCCCTGAGCTCATTCATTTCTGATGTCTCATTTTCTGTCTTTGGCAAAACACTATTTTGAAGGTGTTTTAACTTTTTTTTTTTTTTTTTTAGTGCATCATACTCGTGGAATATTTTTAATTTTTGCCTTAATAAAAGAAAAGTTTCAGTCAGTTAATACACCAACTGAGAAAGAAATTATAAGAAAATTTGGCCCAGCCGTGCTTATAATTATACACTGTATTTTACTTAGGGCTAAAAAAAATTTTTTTTGACCAATTCTGTATTTTCCCAGGAGATGAATTGCACTGGAAAGTTCCACATTTCTCTGTGTCATTAATCGTAATATGGAGTAGACAAGGTTGTGCAACTCCTTTCTGTTTTTAAAAAATCTAGCTAGAGGAATAATAATTAACATTAGCCCAAGAATCTAGGCCATGCTGAAGGCTTTGGCATCAATATTGGGGACATATATATATATATATATATATATATATATGTATATGTAAAAGTTTATTTATTTTGAGAGAGAGAGAGAGAAAAGAGAGAGCACGAGCAGGGGAGGGGGAGAGAGAGAGAGGGACAGAGAGAGAATCCCAAGCAGGCTCCACACTGCCAGCACAGATCCCGACACAGGGCTTGATCTTGTGAACACCGAGATCATAACCTGAGCTGAAACCAAGGGTCAGAGGCTTAACCAACTGAACCATCCAGGCGCTACCCCTTTCTTTTAAAGTTTAAGGTGTAAATGTTAAGTTGAAATATAAATATGAGAAAAGAATCAGATAAGAAAGTTAAGCATCATTTCTACCTGTTTGAGGATTCTCTGCTGAACATAAAGAGTGGTAGACGGGCAAAGGATTAAATGAAGACTCAAGGAAATCTTGTTTAAATCTCAGCTTCTCCCATCTACATGTCTGCATTTCTGTTTCTTAATCTGTACCAGTGGGAACAAGCCCCATTCTGTTCCCTCATTGGTTGCATTGAGAACATTTAAGAAAACAGTATGTGAAGGAGTTTTGTTAACTACCTACAAAAAGTATATGATTGTTTAATAACCTGCTGGTGCTAATTACATCAGAAGGACCTGAACACTTGCATGTGTAATCAGTTGTTTTCTAGACCATCTCTGAAAAGACAAGTTGTGTGTATTAGTCAGGATCCATAATGTTGGTTGCTGTAACAAACAACCATCAAATCTCAGGGGCTTAAAACAAATATGTTTATTTCTTACATGTGTGCTGGTCTGATGCAAGTCAGATGGTTCTGTGCGACTCTCCTCCAAGCTGTGACTCAGGGATCCAGGCTCCTTGCTTCTTACGATGACTCTATCCTCAATGTATGGCTTCCACAAATGCTGTAGCATGGGAGTAGAGGAAGTTTAGAGTTCATGCAGGAGATTTCAATGGCCAATCCTAGAAATAGCGTATATAACATTTGTGTACATTCTATTGCCTGGAATGCAGTTTAATGGCTTCAAACTAACCGTAAAGGAGACTGAGAAATATAGCCTCCTTCAGTGTGCTCTTAAAAAAGGAACGATATGTGGTAAGAATCTATATAGTCTCTCCCGTATTTCTGGAATACTGTGATGGCCCAACACAGGGCCAGCAATCTTATTGTTACTTCCCTATAGAGTAGGTCTTGCCAAGGGAAATCTGAGGAGTCATTGTTTATCTATCACTTGAAGAAATGTCAAGTTAAGCTTGTGTTTAAGTCCGCCCTCCGTCTTACTGGATGGGTAAAGTACTACGCATATTCAAGCTAGCTTCAAGGAAACATTTATTCAGAAAACATTTGATTATATTTAATGAAAACAACAGTGACTTTGCATTTGTAATATGTATTGGGCACAGAGCTAGGCATTGGGTGAAGGCCAGTCAATACACATGCATGCACACATGTACACATACACAAAACATGTATATTTATCAGCCCCCAACCTCTTATCCCAACCCCTAGCTCCAGGAACTGTAAAAAGCTGGGAAGTCAAAATTAGCTTCCATAAAATAACAGTGAACAAAGCTGGGAAATCCACAACTAAGCACTGGATTCTAAGGTTCTGCCCATAAAGCAGTGGTTTCAAACTCTCAGTCCAGCTACTGAATTGATCTCATTGGCTTTGGACCACACGGTGTTTTGTTTAAAAAGTCTGAATGGTCATTTTAAAAAATCAGATTTTATTATAAAATTCTCTTGGACCACTAGAAAATCTGGCAACATTGGGCTGGCATTCTCCCATGTTTCCAACCAATAGAGCAGCATGGTGGCTGGCTGCTTGAGATGGGGCCATGCCTCTCTTGGTCACCACCAGCCCCACCACCCCTGATCGAAGTCCCACAGTAGGGAATCATTGATTTCCACTGGTCATGTGCTCACAGTTTTGGCTTCCTCCTATTTAAGAAATACTTCCCTATAGTCACATCTCTATCAGAATTGGGAAATAAACACTAGAAGATCTTGAGTGTCACAAACTGTGGGAGACTGCGTTCTCTTTGTGGGATGGAAGGATGTTCTTAAATGTTTACTAGGCAAAAAGAGTGTGCCTGCAACCAAATACTGAAACCTGCACCTGCTTTCCACTGTAAGCCTGGCCTGATAGATACTGGGGTTTTTTTTTTAATAGTTTTATTGCGGTATAATTTATACATCATAAAATTCACCCATAATAAGTGTACAATGCAATGATTTTATTAAAGTTTTGAAATGTGCAGCCATCACCACAATCTAAATTGTAGAATTCCTCCAGCACAGAAAAAGTTCCCTTGTGCTCTTTTGCAGGCATCTCCTGGTCTCACTCTCAGCCCCACACACCCACTGATCTGCTTCTCTTCTCCATCCATCACGCATTCTGAGTTCTCAAATCATGCTCAGAGTGCCACACAGTATTCAGAAAAGAAGGACATCATTCCAGTCGGATACAAGAAGGACCGCGTTATGAAGGGGAGAAGATTTGGACAGTTTGTGTGAACAGTGACAAAAAAAGAAAGATATTCTGGGGGTTACTATCATTTTGCTTAAGGTTTCCTTCAGATTGGCTAGGTAACTTTTCTTTAAATATGTGATAGAATAACTTGAAATTTTAGGGAAACGTACAAATGACATCACACAACCGCATTCGTGCTTTCCACTGGTCATTATAAATAAAGCAACAGGGAGGCCTGGGTGGCGCAGTTGGTTGAGCATCCGACTTCAGCTCAGGTCATGAACTCACGGTCTGTGAGTTCGAGCCCCGCATTGGGCTCTCTGCTGACAGCTCGGAGCCTGGAGCCTGCTTCAGATTCTGTGTCTCCTTCTCTCTCTCTCTCTGCCCCTCCCTCATTCATGCTCTCTCTCTCTCTCTGTCAAAAATAAATAAACATTAAAAAAATTTTTTTAATAAAATAAATAAAATAAATAAATAAATAAATAAATATGGGTAATATACAAACCAAATGTCTCCAAATGGCCTCTTCTTTTCCTCTCTACCTAGTGGGGAACCAGAGGTCCTTGAAGACCCAAAGCAAGCCATCCATGTGCACAGAACTATGAGAGATTCTACTAACTCCCAAGAATTCTCCTCACAGGCCTGAAGACACATACTCTGTACCCCTCATTAGACATTTTTGTGTGTGTGTTTTCTCAACATTTCCTGTATTTTTTCTTGTGCTATTCAGTTCTTGTCTTTATATAGAGTTTAGTTTAACACGTGTTTATCATGTCATTCTAAACACGCTTCCTAAGTGCTTAGGGACAATTCTAGCTTCTTCCACATTTCTGTGCGCTTCGCAGAAAACTTTATGCTCTACCATACCGTTCTTATAATACATGTTTAATACAACTTGCTGAAGAAAAAAAATGCCATGTATGAAGCACATTTAAGGATCATAATTCAGTGATTCTGCAGTTTCAAATGCAATGAAGATAAAATGACTTGATTGAGTCAGTATAGACATGATTTAACGAAGTTGCAACGAAGACCACTGAAAGGGCCCTCAAGCAAGAGGGTGGTCTGCTCATTTTAGTATCTTAACAACTGAAGCAGAGCAACTGTTCAATTTGTCCATTGCTCACAGCTCAACCATTTAATCAGCTAAACAAGGAAGTCTGGGCCAGCCATATTTCCATTGCTTCTGGGTGTTTTATTTTGCTTTTGTTTTTGCTTTGCTTGTTTTCTCTTGCTATCTTGGTGTCCCTCTGTGGCTTTATTTGTGTCTGTCTACTTCTCCCATCCCCCCTTGAGTCTCTCCCTCTGCCTCTCCCTCCCACCGTCCCTCTGTCTTGTTCTCTCCCTCTCTGTCTCTCCACCCCTTCTTCTTTCCCCTGCCCCTTTGTCCATTGGCATCTCTGCTGTGGCCTCTGTTTGGTCCTTGGTCTCTTGCCTTTACAGCAAGAGCATCCTCCAAGTTCAATGATCTTTTCAGAGTGCCAGCACTGGCTTGCCTCACATAGCAAGCTCAGGAAGTCATTTGTGGGTTCAAAATGGATCATCTGAGACATTCAGACAGCCTGTAACTTCCATTGAGATATTTGTGCTAATGAAATGGGGGGATGAGGCAGAGAAAAAAATAGTAAATTCTCCATACAGAAAGACTGAAATGTTGTAGAACACGTGGAAATGCCATGTTATAAGATCTTATTATTTGCTTTGACTCAAATGGAATTTATTTAACAAAGGCCATTTTCTAGGAAAATGTCTATATATTTAAATGAGCTATTCTGTATGAAAAGTATGTAATCCTCTTTTTTGATGTTTCTCTCTCAAAATACAAGGACAACACTTTTTAAAAATTCTGCAAAATTATTCTTTCAGGCCGAGATTTTAACTTGATTGGAGAAAATACAATTTAAATGGGATTTATTTTAAAATTTCTTTTTTCACCCACGTCTGATAATCTCCATTAAGACACTTTGAGATCTTGGGGAAAAAAAAGATTTTTAAAATAAATAAGTATATCTTCCTGGGGGAAAGTAGTTCTACAGATGTCCTATCCTCACCCTACAAGTCTGTCCCCCCAAAACCCTCCGGCTTTCCCACTGTTTCATATTCATTAATTAGTCTGAGGTTTCTTCCGTGTTTCGTTTACAAAGCCACTTAAACCCACGCACCCATTTAACATATTTATGACCCCAGTTTTCTTTCTGTTCTCCGAGACTGTACCGTAATTGTTCTCTGGACCCCGGGACTGCAGAGAGCCTCCCCTGCTGAAAAGACACAACATAAAGAAGGAAATGAATGTGTGCGGGTTGAATACCTTCAACAAAACAACTGGGTGCAGTTTGGCCCCTGGCCCCCCTCCTCCCGGGGTCACTTTAATTGAGTGGAGCCTCACCCTCTATTGAGTGTATGGGAGACTATTAACTCTTAACAACGCTTCTCTCAGGTTATTTATTTATTGCTTAAATGATTTGTTATTGCTACTTGAATTTAATACACCCTCTGGGAACCAAGATGGCAGCATCATGTTACAGAAAAACTACAAGTTATTTTAAAACTGTAATTGACGTTTTATGAGAGCCATAAAATCTTTCTGAACAAATAACTTACCATTAGTCAGAAACTTCAGCAGGAGATCTGTAAAATTAAGGATAGAGTAGAACAGTACTGTACTTGTGTGTGTGTGTGTGTGTGTGTGTGTGTGTGTGTGTGTGTATCTGCGTATGTGCTGGGGAGGATGGGGCAGGAGGCAACCAGAGAAACTTCCAGTGACAATTTTGCATTGCTTCCACTGGTCTTGATTTAAATCATCACGCTTTGGAGTCAGAGGGATTTGGGAAATGGTGCAAAGTATTCCCAGGAAGGATGAACTGTATGCGATGAACACAGTTCGAGTGACCACCTCGGCTCTCTCAGTTTTTGCTACTAATTGAAACCACTTCCCAGTGTCTTAGCTTTGCTGGGTCAGCCGTTACCCGTTCGAATAACATCGCCATGTTCCAGCCACAGATGAACTTTTCAGAGCTTCGTAACAGCCGTGAGAACCCATCACTGACAGGTTTGGACCATCTCATTTCCGAGTCCAGTAGAGCTTAACGTTTTTAACATCACTTTGAGATCATAGCAAGGACTTGGGCCGAAAATTTACAATTCCGAAAATAGCAAGTGCCAGTGTTCTATTTCATGGGATCCTCCTCTGGGATTGAGGATCCGCAGTCGTCCTGAGTGCTGGCTACTGACATTCATAGCTTCATCTCTAGGAACTGCCTTTGGCAAGAGTGAGGTCGCCTCCCCAAAGTTGCCCAAGTCCATCGAGAAGGTCCGGAAGCTCACTTTCCTTGCCTTAATTCAGGATGATTCTGGATGGCCTCTCAAGTTCTGAAACTACCTGACGGATCGGCTTAGGCTTTGTTTGTAACCACATCACAGTTCAACTTCTCACTCTGCCCCATCCTGCTTCCCTCGCCGCCCCCTTCTAGCTGTTGAACCCGAGAGCATGCCCCACTAAGCCTTCCGCACACTCAGAATGTGTTCCCAGGGGAATCCAACCTAAGACAGGTGTTCGCTTTGCCTTTGTTGACCCTTTGAACCAACCTGATGCCCTCAGGAGCCACGCACCTACCCACCAGCCCAGGAAGTCCCAAGGTTTTTTTCATGAACTGCACAGGAATGTATTTATCTGGCTTCTAACCTATTTTTGCTCAGAGCTCCTCCCTGTGAGGCTCAGCTCTAAAACCCCCACCAAATCCTACTGCTGGCTCCCACAGTCCAGTCACATTTTTCTCTTGTTTGTACTTTGGCTTTTCCAACTGGCTTTGACTCAGAGCCCCCATGCTGTAGCTTGAAGGTGATTTATGTAGCCAACAGTTAGAAGCTCTTCACAATAGCTCCAGATGAGAGAGGAATCCAACACTGGTGGCTTCATGCTAGTGAACTTAACTGCTTAGTTAACTTAAAGCCAGTTATGTTAACCTGCTTCGTCAATGCTGACCTCCTTTCCCCACCAAGACCTCTACCTCGTCTGCTCTGCCATACTTTGAGGCAAGCATGCCAGACGATTGAGATTAGGAGCTTTTGAAAAATGACACACTATATGCTTCTCATGGTAGGAGAGCCCGATGTTCAGATTTCGTTGGGGCTGAATATCTTATAAGTACTAGCAGTGCACTAGGCATCGCACAGATTACACCACACAAAACTGAATAGAAGTGCATACAAATAAGTAGCACCAGCCAGGACTGACTCTGGGTGTGCGTGGTTGTGTAGAAGAACACACGCAAGAGGAATCTTAAAAATTAACTGGGACACTGACTTCCTCTTCTTCCCCAACATACACACACACACGCACACACAACCTGTCAAACTGCAGTTTCTGGACTGCTGTCTTCTGAATACTCATCTACAGGAGGGGCAACTGTTACATCTATGATGGTCCCTTCCATTTCCAAAGACCTCTCATTATTTGAAAGCTCTTTTCAGGGATGTTTTGAAATGGACCCCAATTTGTTCGAATCAGGTCTGGTAAGACACGCAGGCACAGAAATGACTGACACAAAGGAAGAAGTTTCTATACGCAGGGATCCCTAAAAAGAGGAGGCATGGCACGCCACACAGGGCCACACGGGGAAGCACCCGGGCTGGTTAGGAGGCAGAGGGAGTGAGGGGACCACGAGGACAAGAGCCTCTAATTGTGGTTTCCACAGGAAGGAGCCGGCAGCGTGAGCAAGTTTAGGATTGGCTGGGTTGAACACTTTCAGCAGGCTCTGAGGCTCAGGTGCTGTCCTGAGTTGTGTGGTACCTGGCTCTGGGATAAGGAGGGCTGGTGGACGGTGTCCCAGAGCCCATGAGTCCCATGAATGAGGTGGTTAGGGTGCAGTCTCTGAATTAGTTGGTTTGCATATGAAAGGCACACCCATAGGCAAATCATTTGCTGTGTCTAGGAATTAGACTACAAGCTGTCAGGGTGGAGACTGCTTAGGATTCACTCTTTCCCTCTCTCTCTCTCTTTCCTTCCATCACTTGTACCTCTCTCTCTCTCTCTCAGAATAAATAAATAAACTTAAAAACAATACAGGGACTGGAAGAAGTGGTTTTTGTTAGATGAGCCGAAACTGCCTCCTTGTCCTTTCTCCACAAATGTCCTGGTCCCGACGTCTGCTGCTTTGCAGCAAAACCTGGAATTTCCCTGACCGGCTCTCAGCTGTTTGAAGTCGGCCATCTTCCTATGTCCACTCTTCCTTCCCCTCCTGGATCCTGACTGCAAACCACCACCCATGCTCATCTCACTTGAGAGACTCCAGTTTATCCTTTTCTTCCCCTGTGGCCTGTACATCATCCAGCACGTGGGTGGGGACACCCTGGTTACTGGTTAGTGCGTTTTGAGCGCTTACACGTATATCCTTAGGCTACATTCTTAGATGGGAATTGTTTGCTCAAGTAGGGATTTGTAGTGCTATAGATATTGAGAAATTTCCCACCATGGATGTTACTCATTGCTTTGTTCTTAATGTATTTTTAAAATATATTCTACACGTAGCAAATTAAGGTGGACAACCAATCATTCTCCTATCTGTACTTCAATAACATTAAAATAAGAAATAACCAAAGTAAATTTTCCTTCCATAGTCCCTGCTCTTTTTACACATTTTGCATAAATGAGCTATAATAACCATCAACCCAACCCACTCTTATAAAACAACTATTGCCACTTTATTAACTGGAAAAGCAACGGTAAGTCATTAAAAATCTGTGTTAATGAAAATCATGAATGCTGTAAGTATTTTGGTTAAATGAAAAAATGATAGCACAACTAAGGGAGAAAAGTAGAAAAGTTGATATAGAAAAAGAAAAAATGATAAAGAAATATAGGATATATATGGGATATACAGTACAGAAGGAATACAGAATATAGAGAGAAAGAGAAAAAAATAATTGGGCAATTAGAGGGAAAAAAATAGAAAACTCAGTAAAAGTCAACAGCCTGTTTATTGTAGAGGCAGGTGGAAAAGTCCAAAGTGGAGTGTTGAGATACTAAGTTTACAAACAATAGTAAGAACTTAGAACTTTTATTTCTTATATTTTGCCCTGAAATTCTCAAAGCACGTCAGGAAAAACCAATATCAAGGGGAAGTGTGGATAGTAAGACACATTTCCTCTGAGGCAGAAACTACTGAATTCTTACAAAGACATTTGCTGTGTAGGAAGAAGAAACATTCTTGACTTTCCTATTTGGCCGCACAGCCCCAACAACGGCCCATCTCTGAAACCCCATGATCTTGGGGAAATTTCCAGCATGGGCAAAGTTACTTGATGGTTCCTCTGCAGGGCGACTAATATATGGGTAAAACTGTTATTTTCTGAAGCTTAAGTAACTCTTTGGGCATCCTGATGGCTGATTTTGAACTCCTCTTTGTTTTGTTTTCTGCTTAGATCTTAAAATTTCTTTTTCCACTGTGGAGCAGCAAGAGAAAAGCTCATCTTCACGTGTTAGCTGACACTTGGAGGTGTGTGACCAGTAGACTAAAGCATCTTTTTTTTGTAGCCCGGGCACTGAGATTAAATAATGCAGTGTGCATATCATGGGTGTGCCTCCAGGGCAGCACCTGAATAGGGGAACTTCTCCAGCATCTTCTAGTCCGAGTATATTGTGGGGAGTGTAGGGGGTGCTGAGGAGGTGAGTGGAATACGTTCTGGCTCACTCCAGGCCTTTACAGTCCATTCTCGTGGCCACCTGGGATGAGGACCCCAACAGCACCTTTGAGTGCTCTGCTCTGGGAGGACTTACCACCTCATCTGTCTCAATTTCCACATGCTCCCAGGATCGGCTCAGTCCTGGCTTCAACACGCGCCTCCTGGTCTTTTGGATTTGCCTCTTCATTTGCTACCTCCCTCCCAATACAGCCTCCTCCAAAGCATTTCACTGCCGCCACATTCATCTTTTAAACCAGGTTTCTTGGTATTATTCACATCACCCCCCCCCTGCTTTAAAGCTGTCAGTAACTACGGGCACCGTTGGCTACCATTGGCCGGCCGCTTACTGTGAGTTCGTTCTTACAACTGCCAACTGCCTTCCCAGAAAGACTCATTTACGCAAGTGGAAACTGATGTGGCCCGTATTCATAGAGGTGATAAGTGGAATCCCCAGGCTTTGGTCTCTGATCTGTCTGATGTCAGAGACTATGATCTTAATGAGTGTGCAACCATCCTGGGATGTAGGTGAAAATCAGACTCAAGTTATTTCTTACCACTTGAGTTCTCTGCCTCATCCCAATCAAAAGTATTTTTCCTCTCTCTCAATAGGCCTTTTAGGTCCCTTTGTTTTTATATAATCAGAACATCAGCTCTTAAAAGACACTATCTTACACTTCCTTCAATTTCTCATAGCACCAGTCCTCCCAGATCAGCAAGAGTACTTGGTTATTTTGGAGAAACTTATTCATGCTTCAAAGAGTGTTTTTCATCGTGGATTCTCAAACAGCTTTCCCAGCTGCATTTCTGGGCTCTGCCTCCTTTGGGATGTGGGAGATGCTCTCTTCTGTTATGAAGTGTCAGGAAATAGACATGCGGAAGCTTCACTCTGGGTGGGAACTTACAAGTGGGTAGATTTGGGGGCGCCTGGGTGGCTCAGTTGGTTAAGGTTCCAATTTTGGTTCAGGTCATTATCTCGTGGTTCGTGGGTTTGAGCCCCGCATCGGGCTCTGTGCTGACAGCTCAGAGCCTGGAGCCTGCTTCCCATTCTGTGTCTCTGTCTCTCTCTGCCCCTCCCCCACTCACATTCTGTCTCTGTCTCTCTCTCAGAAATAAATGAACGTTAAAAAAGAAAAAAAAAAGTGGGTAGAATGCTTGAAGCATTCCTTCATGTGACTGGAAAGAAGATAAAGGATGTTCTATAAAGGTGCATAAAATGCCATATGAAGGCAGACACAGCTATGCACGAGACTTTAGACTGCTCATGCAGACACCCTCAAGCAGTTCAGTTGCACGCATTGTAGATGAAGGAAAGGATATATTATCACTGTCATTCCTTCTGAGGGCTTCTCTATGGTGAGGAACAGAGGTACAGTGGGCTGAAAGCAAGGAAAACAGAAGCAGGCCTCCTGGAATCAGACATATGTTCAAGATACAATGTAGAAGTCACGTCCTTGGAAATAGACACCTGCTGTTCCTTTCCGGACACTCAGAAATGGGTCTGATTCAGCATTCACTGCTCAACCACTAACTAACATCCCTGCCAGGCAGTGATTTTTAAAAAAAAAAAACAACCATTATTTTTGATGTTTTTATTTGTTTTTGAGACAGAGAGACAGCTCGAGCTGGGGAGCAGAGAGAGAGGGAGACACGAACTGAACTGAAGCAGGCTCCGTGCTGTCAGCACAGCGCCCAATGCGGGGCTCAGACTCACAAGCCACGAGATCATGACCTGAGCCGAGGTCAGATGCTTAGCGGACTGAGCCACCCAGGTGCCCCTGCCTGTCAGGCAGTGATTTTGAATCTCGGCTGCACTTTGTAATCACCTGGGGCTCTAAGAGGCTGATGCCCAGGTCCCTTCCCCAGAGGCTGGATTTTTCCAAGCATCCCACAAGTGTGGATTGTGAACCTGTTTCTGTGTCACCTGGAAGCTTATCGGAAATGCAGAATCTCAGGTCCCACCTCAGAAGGATCAAGTGAGAATCAGCATTTGAACAAGATTTCCAGATGTTTCCACATTAAAGTTGGAAGAAACACAGGCCTGGGCTTTTTCTCCACCTATAACTTCTGACCCCCTGAACGTCCAGGATACTCAAGACTCCTGCCGACTCAATGCTTTCTACTTTCCCTGCTCTGGAATACTAACTCTATCTGCAGGTTTTCGATACAAGTCGCCTCCCTTTGTGCCCCCCAGCTCCAGTGATTTGTAAACTGAATCTTTCATGCCAGCCAGCCAGAGCCACCTCGGACCTACCGAAAAGCTGCTTAGAAGGGGTTGTCTTGTCATCGAATCGTTTCCGCTGTGGCTGGATTGGTAGACATCCAGAGCTGGAGGCCAGCTTTCCTTGAGTGAGGGCCATGGGCTGGGTAGGTATCCATTGAAGCCCTTCCTCTCAAATTCTTCTCTGTCCAGAGCAACTGTCCTGGGAAATCACCATCACATCACACGCTGGAAGTTAGACCACATGGTGTGCTGTCTACAGCTAAAAGATGCTTTAAAGGGAGGAGCGTTGGGGCGCCTGGGTGGCTCAGTCGGTTAAGCGTCGGACTTCGGCTCAGGTCGTGATCTCACGGTCTGTGAGTTCGAGCCCGTGTGGGGCTCTGTGCTGACAGCTCGGAGCCTGGAGCCTGCTTTGGATTCTGTGTCTCCCTCTCTCTCTGACCCTTCCCCGTTCATGTTCTGTCTCTTCTGTCTCAAAAATAAATAAACATTAAAAAAAGGGGGGGGGGGAGGAGCGTTCTGGTGTTAATGAACCGGACCACTGAGGGTAACCGGCTACTGGAATTATTCATCCTGTGAGATGGGCCCCAGGGTGAAGTTAAAGCAGCATCTTAAGTATTCTTACCGAAGCCTAGCAGATATTCTCTGTTTCCATTCAAGTCAGAAAAAGAAGGCTGTTGATTACTTACAAGGTGTGCTTACATCTTTATCTAAATGCAAGATCAATCGTAGTGGTGAGGTAAGCCACGGTGTTATCTTTAGAGCCAGATGCCATTTGGAGGAAGTGATCAGCCATTAGGATTTTGCCAAGAGGACGGGTGTGGAGGTTGTCCCCCTGCCCCCGACTCTCACCGCGCCCCTCACCCCACCACGCCCCTCACCCCAGCGTGGTACAGCCTTCCTTCTCCAGTGAGGTGTTAGGGGCTTCTCTGACAGATCTCTCTAGTCCCCTGTATCCGCGTTTGAAAAGGAGACCCTGAGGAAAGGGGAGAAAAGCCACTGGAGACATTACAGGGAGGGCTTGTGGTTGGTCGGTTTTGAATTCTGGGGGGCAAAGGAAAAATCTCTCCCAATTGCAAATCATTTTTCCCACAGGATCGTCCTCCAAAGATTTGTTCCAAATCCTTTAAACAAAGTAAAGGACCACCGCTCACCATTTTTGTGAGTTTTGCCTGAGATGGCTTACTGTGAATGAATTTAAGAATTTTTGTCTTTATAAATGTCCGCAGTTGTTGGCTAGGGGAAGATTTATACTCAGTTAATTCTGCAGGCGTCTTTAAGTTGACCTAAAGATGTGCCTAGCTTTAGAAATAAAAATAATGTTACACTTCAGACTACAAGTTTTGTAAACTGGTGCAGTCACTGTGGAAAACAGTATGGAGGTTCCTCAAAAAGTTAAAGACAGAAGTACTATATGATCCAGGAATTCCACTACTGGGTATTTACTCAAAGAAAATGAAAACACTAAATCAAAAAGATATACGCACCCCCATGTTTATTGCAGCATTATTTATGTGCTGTTGAATTCGATTTGCTAGTATCTTATTGAGAATTTTTGCATCCATATTCATCAGGGATATTGGCCTGTAGTTCTCTTTTTTTTACTGGGTCTCTGTCTGGTTTAGGAATCAAAGTAATACTGGCTTCATAGAATGAGTCTGGAAGTTTTCCTTCCCTTTCTATTTTTTGGAATAGCTTGAGAAGGATAGCTATTATCTCTGCTTTAAACGTCTGCTAGAACTCCCCTGGGAAGCCATCTGGTCCTGGACTCTTATATGTTGGGAGATTTTTGACGACTGATTCAATTTCTTCGCTGGTTATGGGTCTGTTCAAGCTTTCTATTTCCTCCTGATTGAGTTTTGGAAGCGTGTGGGTGTTTAGGAATTTGTCCATTTCTTCCAGGTTGTCCAATTTGTTGGCATATAATTTTTCATAGTATTCCCTGATAATTGCTTGTATCTCTGAAGGATTGGTTGTAATAATTCCACTTTCATTCATGATTTTATCTATTTGGGTCATCTCCCTTTTCTTTTTGAGAAGCCTGGCTAGAGGTTTATCAATTTTGTTTATTTTTTCAAAAAACCAACTCTTGGTTTCGTTGATCTGGTCTACAGTTTTTTTAGATTCTATATTGTTTATTTCTGCTCTGATCTTTATTATTTCTCTTTTTCTGTTGGGTTTAGGTTGCCTTTGCTGTTCCGCTTCTATTTCCTTTAGGTGTGCTGTTAGATTTTGTATTTGGGATTTTTCTTGTTTCTTGAGATAGGCCTGGATTGCAATGCATTTTCCTCTCAGGACTGCCTTCACTGCATCCCAAAGTGTTTGGATTATTGTATTTTCATTTTCGTTTGTTTCCATATATTTTTTAATTTCTTCTCTAATTGCCTGGTTGACCCACTCATTTTTTAGTAGGGTGTTCTTTAACCTCCATGCTTTTGGAGGTTTTCCAGATGTTTTCCTGTGGTTGATTTCAGGCTTCATAGCACTGTGGTCTGAAAGTATGCATGGTATGATTTCAATTCTTGTATACTTATGAAGGGCTGTTTTGTGACCCAGTATGTGATCTATCTTGGAGAATGTTCCATGTGCACTCGAGAAGAAAGTATATTCTGTTGCTTTGGGATGCAGAGTTCTAAATATATCTGTCAAGTCCGTCTGATCCAATGTATCATTCAGGGCCCTTGTTTCTTTATTGACCATGTGTCTAGATGATCTATCCATTTCTGTAAGTGGAGTGTTAAATTCCCCTGCAATTACCACATTCTTATCAATAAGGTTGCTTATGTTTGTGAGTAACTGTTTTATATATTTGGGGGCTCCTGTATTCGGCGCATAAACATTTATAATTGTTAGCTCTTCCTGATGGATAGACCCTGTGATTATTATATAATGCCTTTCTTCATCTCTTGCTACAGCCTTTAATTTAAAGTCTAGTTTGTCTGATATAAGTATGTCTACTCCAGCTTTCTTTTGACTTCCGGTGGCGTGATAAATAGGTCTCCATCCCCTCACTCTCAATCTGAAGGTGCCCTCAGGTCTAAAAGGAGTCTCTTGTAGACAGCAAATAGATGGGTCTTGTTTTTTTATCCATTCTGCTACCCTATGTCTTTTGGTTGGCACATTATTCCATTTACATTCAGTGTTATTATTGAAAGATATGGGTTTAGAGTCATTGTGATGTCCATAGGTTTCATGGTTGTAGCGATGTCTCTCGTACTTTGTCTCACAGGATCCCCCTTAGAATCTCCTGTAGGGCTGGTTTAGTGATGACAAATTCCTTCAGTTTTTGTTTGTTTGGGAAGACCTTTATTTCTCCTTCTATTCTAAATGACAGCCTTGCTGGATAAAGGATTCTCGGCTGCATATTTTTTCTGTTCATCACATGGAAGATCTCCTGCCATTCCTTTCTGGCCTGCCAAGTTTCAGTAGAGAGATCGGTCACGAGTCTTATAGGTCTCCCTTTATATGTTAGAGCACGTTTATCCCTAGCTGCTTTCAGAATTTTCTCTTTATCCTTGTATTTTGCCAGTTTCACTATGATATGTCATGCAGAAGATCGATTCAAGTTACGTCTGAAGGGAGTTCTCTGTGCCTCTTGGATTTCAGTACCTTTTTCCTTCCCCAGATCAGGGAAGTTCTCAGCTATGATTTCTTCAAGTACACCTTCAGCACCTTTCCCTCTCTCTTCCTCCTCTGGAATACCAATTATGCGTAGATTATTTCTTTTTAGTGCATCACTTAGTTCTCTAATTTTCCCCTCATACTCCTGGATTTTTTTATCTCTCTTTTTCTCAGCTTCTTCTTTTTCCATAATTTTATCTTCTAGTTCACCTATTCTCTCCTCTGCCTCTTCAATCCGAGCCGTGGTTGTCTCCATTTTATTTTGCAGCTCATTAATAGCATTTTTTAGCTCCTCCTGGCTGTTCCTTAGTCCCTTGATCTCTGTAGCAATAGATTCTCTGCTGTCCTTTATACTGTTTTCAAGCCCAGCGATTAATTTTATGACTATTATTCTAAATTCACTTTCTGTTATATTGTTTAAATCATTTTTGATCAGTTCGTTAGCTGTCGTTATTTCCTGGACGTTTTTCTGAGGGGAATTCTTCCGTTTGGTCATTTTGGATAGTCCCTGGAGTGGTGCAGGACTGCAGGGCACTTCCCCTGTGCTGTCTTGAATAACTTGCATTGGTGGGCGGAGTCGCAGTCAGACCCGATGTCTGCCCCCTGCCCACCGCTGGGGCCACAGTCAGACTGGTGTGTGCCTTCTCTTCCCCTCTCCTAGGGGCGGGATTCACTGTGGGGTGGCGTGGCCCGTCTGGGCTACTTGCACACTGCCAGGCTTGTGGTGCTGGGGATCTGGCGTATTAGCTGGGGTGGATCGGCAAGGTGCACAGGGGCGGGAGGGGCAGGCTCAGCTCGCTTTTCCTTCAGAGATCCACTTCGGGAGGAGCCCTGCTGCACCAGGAGGGAGTCAGACCCGCCGGAGGGATGGATCCCCAGAAGCACAGTGTTGGGTGTTCAGCGGTGCAAGCAAGTTCCCTGGCAGGAACTGGTTCCCTTTGGGATTTTGGCTGGGGGATGGGCGAGGGAGATGGCGCTGGCGAGTGCCTTTGTTCCCTGCCAAGCTGAGCTCTGTCATCTGGGGCTCAACAACTCTCTCTCCCGTTGTCCTCCAGCCCTCCCACTCTCCGAGCAGAGCTGTTAGCTTATAACCTTCCAGATGTTAAGTCCCGCTCGCCCTCAGAACACACTCCGTCCGGCCCCTCCGGTTTTGCAAGCCAGACTTGGGGGCTCTGCTTGGCTGGCGGGCCGCCCCTCTGCCCTGGCTCCCTCCCGCCAGTCCATGGAGCGCGCACAGCCTCTCCACCCTTCCTACCCTCTTCCGTGGGCCCCTCGTCTGCGCTTGGCTCGGAGACTCCATTCTGCTAGTCTTCTGGTGGTTTTCTGGGTTATTTAGGCAGGTGTAGGTGGAATCTAAGTGATCAGCAGGACACGGTGAGCCCAGCGTCCTCCTACTCACCATCTTCCTCCTATTGCAGCATTATTTATGTTAGCCAAGGTACAGAAACATCCCAAGTGTCCACAGAGGAATGGATCAAGGAGATGAGGAGGAGCACCTTGGTGGCTCCGATGGTTAAGCATCTGACTCTTGATCTCAGCTCATGTTTTAATCTCAGGATTGAGAGTTCAAGCCCCATATTGGAGACTCCATGCCCAGAGTGGAGCCTCCTTATTAAGTAAAGTAAAAAAAAAAAAAAAAAATAGATGTGGTATATGTATGAAATAAACTATTACCCAGCCGTGTAAAAGAATGAGGTCTTGCCATTTGCAACAACACGGCATTCTACCTAGAGAGGATATAATGCAGTGTGAAATAAATATACAATTTCACTCATATGTGTAATTTAAGAAATAAAACGAATGGGGGCACCTGGGTGGCTCAGACCGTTAAGTGTCTGACTTCGGCTCAGGTCATGACCTCACAGTTCGTGAGTTCAAGCCCTGCGTCAGGCTCTGTGCTGACAGTTCAGAGCCTGGAGCCTGCTTTGGATTCTGTGTCTCCCTCTCCCTCTCTCTCTCTCTCTCTGCCCCTTCCCCGCTCATGCCCGTCTGTTTCTCTGTCTCTCAAAAATAAATAAACATTAAAACAAATTTAAAAAAGGAAACAACACAAATCAACAAAGGCAAAAACAAGAAAACAGACTCTTTTTTTTTTATTTTTTTATTTAAAAAAAAAATTTTTTTTTCAACGTTTTATTTATTTTTGGGACAGAGAGAGAGACAGACAGAGCATGAACGGGGGAGGGGCAGAGAGGGAGACACAGAATCGGAAACAGGCTCCAGGCTCTGAGCCATCAGCCCAGAGCCTGACGCGGGGCTCAAACTCACGGACCGCGAGATCGTGACCTGGCTGAAGTCGGACGCTTAACCGACTGCGCCACCCAGGCGCCCCGAAAACAGACTCTTAACTACAGAGAACAGACTGGTGATTGCCAGAGGGGAGGTGGGTGGAAGAATGGGTGAAATAGGTGAAGGGGATCAAGAGTAGAGTTATTTTGCTGAGCACTGAGTAACGTACAAAATTGGTGAATCACATATTGTACACCTGAAACTAATATAACACTGCATGTTGACTGCACTTCAATTTAAGAGAGGGAGGAAGGAAGGGAGGGAGGGAGGGAGGAAGGGAGGGAGGAAAGAAGACTGGTACATTTACCTGTGAAAGATCAAGCACTGCTTTCACACTGGAATTCAACTCTTTTGTTGATAACCTTTAGTCACTATTACCTGACAATCTCACTATAGACCCTGTTTGACTTAATTGGTCAAAGAATTGCCATAAATAAAATTTATAAATAAAGCACACACACACACACACACACACACACAAAAGCACTATCTCTCTATGTTTAGGATACAATACTTTATGTGTATAAGATATATATATATAAGAATATATATATATATATATATTCCGAAAGATCTTGTTTATTTTTCAGAAAATATCTTTAAATAATTCTTTCCATATTACTTTGAATTCAATAAACTATTTTACAGAGAAAAAAAATTCAGACCGCAAGTTAAAGTAGAGAAAGACTATGTTGTACAGTTTATAGTTAGATAATGTGAACCTCTGAGTTATCTGATCAAAGATAATTAGCCACTTTGATGAGAATCTGCAGGACAGATAGGGTCAGTGGGAAAGAAATATATAATGAAGGGAAAGAGTCTCAGAAATATTTTCTATACAGCATTATGCATAATTCTGCTGACAATTAGCCTAAAAATATGACCTTGGCACGCATTGAGGTGATACAAATCTTTCTGTACACAATGGAAAGTGTAAGATGAGATTACCTTGACCATTTCTAGTTCAACACCCCTCCCCCATGCTGGGCCGGCACAAAATTTAATCTGAGTCACATGGGAGTGTGGCAGACTGTGTTTTCTGAAAACAGAGACCACCTCTCATACTACATGCTATGCTTACAGGGTAGCTTTGAAAATCCTTCAAGCAATGAGGTTGCCGTCCCTCCGTCTGAAACTGAGGAGGTAAAAGTGATACCATGTGACTTCTGAGGTTAAGTTTTCCCAGGTCTCTTGTGACACTTGCCCTTGGATACCAGCCACCATGTGTGAGAGGAAGCCCAAACAGCCCGTGGAAAGGCCCGTGTGGAGAGGATCTAAAGATCTGAGATCTTAGCCCACAGCCACCCGGGCTCCCAGCCCATAACAGAACCAGCTCGTTAGCCATGGTAGTGAACCGTCTTGAAAGTAGATTCTCCAGCCCTAAGCCACGCTGCTCCAGCTGAACTTGGAAGGAATAGAAAGGAAACCAAACCTGAATTGCAGAGTCATGAACAAAATGAGATTTTTTTGTTATGTCAAGCCACTAAGTCATAGGGTGGTTTGTCATACAGGAATAATTAACAAAAGGCCTTCCCCCAGATACCCTGCGCAGTTAGGCAAGCATCCCATACGTTTCAAGCAGAGCTAAATCCTAGGAAGAAGGAGCTCTGGTATTTGGGCTTCTGGTTAAAACTGAGGTACCATTGGCCAAGGCAATAAAGGGTCCTGAAGTCTAGCATCTTTGGTTCTTCTTTGGGTAGCAAATGAGAAGAGGGTCTGTCTACCCTCAGAAGACCACAAGCATCTTTCCACTGTCTGCCTCATCCCCACAACAGGGTCCATGGACCAGGGAGCTTCATTGCCTCCTTCTCTTTCCCTTTTGGGGAACCTCTCTCCCCCATCATCTTGAATATGCTTCTCCATCTTCGCCTGTGAACAAAGGAGTCAGAGGACCTTCTTGGAAAAGAAGAGGAATGATACTGAGATGGGAAAACACACACGTGTGCGTGCATACACACACACACACTGACAGCTCAGTAATTTACCTGTTACATTTACATTTTGTTGGGGAGGTCATTGAGGGAACAGTACGGCTACAAGAAAGAGAGAATACTACCGATAATTATAGGAATAAAAAAAAACATTATGGGACAGGTGATATTAAAGTACCATTCAGAGATTAAATGTTTCTCAAAAGCTATGCAGAAACATGTACCATACACACATTATTGGAAATAATACAGAAACTGACTAACTCTAGGAGAGTAAAAGCAGCCAAAGTAACAAGACGGTCAATTAGATTTTAAAAAAAGAAAAGACACTGAACTGGAAGTCAGGAAGTTGGAATTCTCATCTTAGTGTTTTTTTCTTATCCTGGGAAAGGAATTTGTTCCACGGCTTAGTTTTCTCATTAGTGAGATGGAAGTTTGAACAGGGTCATCCTGAAGCCCCTGTCAGCCCCACAGCCCTACAAGTCCTCTACAAGTTGTGCTAATACAGGCTGGCCCAATTAATGACTGATCTGCTCATACTAGGAGAAAATTAGTTTGAATTTGGGTGCAAATATCAGAATTTTCTGCCCCTCTGCGGAACATTGCCAGAAGTTAAATTAGACTCACATAACTTTATATATCCCCAGAGTAGCCAAGAGTAAGCAAGATATGGGAAAAGAGTAGTGAACACACAAAGTTTTCTACGAATACTTGTTGACGACACGGCGTCATTTGTTCTAATTATCTATCTAGAAAACAGTCCAGTGAGCAAATGCTCACTTACATGTCTTCATGCATGTTTGCATTCACATGTGTAATTGTAAGATGCTGATCAACTGGATAGTTCATGAAGGATTTTGATGGTCATAATTTACATGCGTTCCATTGACAGATTATGAAGAAAATCCCGATCGCCTACATACAATGTTAATTATTAAGGCAAATAACATTGTAAACTTTTTTTAAGTTTTTTTTTTTTTTCTGTTTTGTCAAGGAATGCTTGTGTAAGACATATAAGTGGACAAAAACCCAGGAGGACAGTTGGTGAAGAAGGAAAACACTGGGGAG
Organism: Leopardus geoffroyi; assembly: GCF_018350155.1. Classification (NCBI taxonomy): domain Eukaryota; kingdom Metazoa; phylum Chordata; class Mammalia; order Carnivora; family Felidae; genus Leopardus; species Leopardus geoffroyi. The sequence continues at coordinate 27,627,406 of NC_059342.1, forward strand.
TCTGAGAGGCAGGAGATGACTTAGGTAGGAAATAACTATGGACTATGCAGGCCTGGAGGGATTAGTGTGCATATTAAGGACGCCATTGAGAGAAGAGTATTTCCTTCCCTCACTCCTCCTAAAATCCACAGTGGTTTCCCAGTATTTGAGAATAAAAAGACATCTTCAACTAAGAATGCCTGGCTTGAAGAATTTAATACCTTATAACAAAATGTAATTTGGACAAGATTAATTTTAACCAGGGATGAAATACTCATATTGTTCACATTTCTTAAAAATTAAAACAGCTTGCTGAAATGCTGTGTCTGAATGATATTTTTAGTAGCATGGTTTGTAACGTAAAACACCGGAAACGATATAAATATCCATCAGAAGACGATTCATGAATTCAGTTACAATCCATCCACATACGAGGACATTATATAACCACTAAAAAGAATAAGGAGATTTTCTATGCATACTGTCACTGTGAAGAAAGCACGGTGAACAACAGTGTGGTTAACAGGTGTTACGGTTTTTGAGTGTTCGCTGCCTGCCAGACGCTGGGAAGATATAGCAACTGTTAGCAGCTGCCTCTGGTAGGTAAAAAGCCATTTTACACATGGGGAAACATAATGGTGAGGCACACTCGAGTGTTACACGTTGCTAACCTTCTATCCCTATTTTACCTTCAGCTTCTCCTATCTTCTTTACTCCCATTTGTTGGATTTCTTTATTTAATTATGTCAGAAGGGATTCATTTAAAACATGCGGTAGAGAAAAAACAAAAATACTCCTCCAACACAAGCAAGCAAACACACGAAAAGCAAGAAAACAGGTATCTTCAAAGCTAGGGAAAAGCTATACAGAAGTCAATTGACATCCACTAGATTTTAAGAAAAGATTCTATAGTGAAGAAAGGTTTGCTGTCTTGTCTCCATGGATACAGCTCCCCACCACCCCCCCCATAATTTTGTACTGAATGTTGACACAGAGGTAGAGGCAGAGGTGGATATGGATGCAGGGGACCAAAACCATCCTTACAGAATAGCTACACTCAGGAATGATGGAGAAGCAACGCCCTATGAATATCATTTCCTTAACCTCGGGAGCTTAGATGAGGATTCTGGGGATATGCTTGCCCTGGGAGAGAGATATTTACTGACTTTTAGTAGAAAGGGGTGTATTTTATGACTATCTTGGTCCGTTCAGGTTGCTATAGCAAAAATATCATACACCAGTGCCTTATAAACCACAGAAATTTATTTCTCACAGTTCTAGAGGCTGGGAAGTCCAAGACAAGAAATAACCACAGCTATGAGGACTTTACCAGGTTGGCTATGCCTTTTCTCTTGGTGGCTTAACATATTTAAGTATATAAATAAAGATGCATTTAAGGTGACGTTGAAGCTAGATGAAATAAAGCAGTCTACGGAGTATCAAGCCTTCAACAAAATGTTCTTTGTTGAATGAATGATGATATTGGTAATAATGGAGATGATAGTGGTGATGGTGATGATGGTGATGATGATGATGGTGATAATAATTCTCATTTATTCTTTAATATGTAGCAGGGATTGTGCCATATTCTTTACTTACATTAGTTCATTCAGTCCTCTAGGGCAGGAATTATCTCTGTTTCCTAGGCGAGAAAGAAAAGGTCAGAGAGGACAGGAAACTCGCAGAAGATCGCATTTTCTCTGCGGTTTTACCCCAGAGATAAGTTAGTGCTGATGTAAATCATGCAGAACATCCGAACTCAAACAGATGCCACACAGGATACCTCCCCCCACCCCCGCCGCCTTTTTTGGGTACCTTTCCCCTTTTAACTAAGAATCTCTTCACCAGTCCTGAGATCTCTTCTTTGCAACTGTAAATATGGGTACATTGGATGATTTCGTGTCAGCAGTTTTGGTAATCAGAAAAAAAAAATGTGTGCTTCATTCATTTTGTTTATCCTCAGGAGGTCTGGCTAAAAACCAATGCCATATGGCTCTCTAAAATAGTGGTTTCAATGAGCTGGAATTTTAGCTAACACTGGGAACTTCAAGAACCCACAAACTATCCCATCCTTGCCACGGGGCGTAAAATATCTCGGTATGTCTAAATCATCCATGCAGACATCACCAGGCCAATACACGTTGGCCCAGAAAGACTGGGAACTATTTTTTCTATTTTCACGTCCACCTAGGAGGACCCTCTTCGCCACTGGTCAATGTGGTGATGCCACATGGTTCCATTCACTCTGTGGCTTTTATATGACACAGAGCCTTTGACCTCAATTATAGCATCAGGAACTTGACTCTTAGGTTCCTGGGAAGGCCTTCTAGTAAATTTGAGCAAGGATTAAAAGCAGACAGCAGCACCCAGAATATTTTGTTAGTTTCATCAGTGGAAAGAAGTAGACTTGAGGCATCAACTGATGAGTAATTTCACAGGGCAAACTGCTTCTGTTCACCATCTAGAGGGTCATGAGAAATCTGGCCAGTCTGGAGGATAGTTTCCACGATTGATTCACTCCATGATGTTCTTGGCACTCTATCAACTTTTTGGGCCTTTTCTTGGAAATACTAGTGCTTGCTGATTGATGCTCACTCAGGTGACTTACCTCTTCTTAAACCCACCTAAGCAAATCTGGACTAAGAAGCAGTGAGTTTTGTATTGTGAATAGCATTTTCTAGCTGTTATTTTCATGAAGACCCCAGAGCACATTGAGCCACTTTGCGACAGAGCCTGCTACTATCAGTTCTGCAACAGACCGTGTGGACACCATACCCTGATTAGATGTGCGCCTCTCAAGAAGGTTGGTGTTGGTATTAGTTTTCTACTGCTGCATAATCAGTTACCACAAACTTAGTGGCTTAAAACAGCACCCATTTATCATCTCACACTCTTTAGGTCAAAAATCCAGGCATAGTTAATGGGTGCACCGCTCAGGGTCTCACAAGGCTAAAATCAAGGTGTCAACCATGATGTATTCTCTGCTGGAGTTCATGACCTCCTCCAACTTCGCGTCCAGTTCCTTGCAGCCGTAGGGCTGAATTCCCAGTTTCATCGCTCTCAACTGGGAGCCGCTCTCTACTCCTACAGGCTGTTCACAATCCTTGCCATCTGACCCCTTCTATCTTCCAAACAAGCAATGGGGACTTGTTCCTATGTCAAATTCCTCTCACACTTCAAATCTCTCAAGGGTTCAGCTGATCACATCAGGCCCAATGAGGATATTCTCCCACTCTTTAGGCCAACTGTGCCAAATAACATCACCTGATCATGGGGTGCCCGTCTCATCATAGTCCCAAGCCACAGGGATCATACGGGGTAGATACACTAGGAGGGTAGAAGTTTGGAAGGCCACCTTAGAATTCTGGGTTTTGGTGCTACTGAGAAATATTTGTTCTGCTGAGACTCACAGGGAATGAGGCGAAGTCCCTGTAGGTGAAGAATCTTCTTACGGGTGAGGTCATTCATCCAGATGAAGACTGAATTCCCTCGACAGGAAACAGGAATTGGGAGACCAGGATGGAGACAGATGGGGGAGGCAATGTAGGCTCCTTTTCTTGGTCTTTACTTCAAGAAACTTGAGTGTCTAAGAGTTCACTCCTGGGTTGTATTGGTCAAAGATGATTACCATCACTGGGCACGGTGTGGACTTTGGACAGAAGGGGATCCTTCTAAAGATGAGTGATCGTCATTTTATAAGCTAAGATACTGCCTATTTTTTTTTTTTAATTTTTTTTTCAACGTTTATTTATTTTTGGGACAGAGAGAGACAGAACATGAACGGGGGAGGGGCAGAGAGAGAGGGAGACACAGAATCGGAAACAGGCTCCAGGCTCTGAGCCATCAGCCCAGAGCCCGACGCGGGGCTCGAACTCACGGACCGCGAGATCGTGACCTGGCTGAAGTCGGACGCTTAACCGACTGCGCCACCCGGGCGCCCCAATACTGCCTATTTTTTGTCTCTTTTGCTCTGTCCTCGCCTCAAGAAGTCTTTTTGAACATCACGCTGTGCAGTCAACTACGAGAGGGAGTACACAAGAGTTAAAGGATGAAAAACCACTCTGAAGCTCACGGGGCAGTACCAGAAGTTTCAGCCAAAAACACCAAAGGGAATGTGAATCCCAGAGAGGGAACCAGGATTTGGCCCAGGCTCCTCTCTGACTTGCACAATCTCTTCTGATAGTTGACAAAGAAATTCCGGATTTCGTGTTATTAAAGAAAGTAGAGTTTTCCGACACGGTCACGCACATTAATATGCCTCTGAGGAAAAGGTAGAGCAATTGGTGGTTTGCGCTGAGGCCCGGGGATGCGCCACGGTCAGTCACAGGTAGACGTTAGAGCCTCTGCCTCTCCACCTTCTGTGCCACCGTAGTCAGCTCCAAGCCACCAGACTTGCCATTTAGTCAGTGGCTTTATAATGACCACTTGTATTACTCGTGCCTTCTTTGTGTTCTGTGTTTCTGATGCTTTGATATTTTGAGGCGTTGCTGACCCTCGAGGGACTGCCCCTCCCAGTCCCAGGGTTTAACCAATTCCTAGAGTTGGCAAAGGGCTCACCAGCGCGTGTTTCTTTCCTGTGGGGACCGGCCCATCCAGAGCTCCACCTCCTTTCCTGGGCCCACGTTCCAGGGCACTCTACCCCTGCTTAAATCATACCAGGGCCAGGTTCCAGGCACCTAGACACATGCCCTACCCTCCAGAGTCTGCTGAAATGACTCGAAGAAGCCAATTCTAAACCGGCCTTGCCCATGCCTTCCTGCAGAAACCACAGTAAAGGCTCTTGCGTCCAGTTGCTTCCTGCTCCCTCTGCCTCCTGCCTGCCTGGCCCTGATGTTTCCCATGTGGCCATATGTGGCACGGTGTACCCCCATCTTGGGAGCTGTACGTATGTTTTCATCGGTATTCATGTCCTGACCTGTTGGCCTCACCATTTCTGATCCCACATTTTAAAGCACCAGCTTCCGGCCGTGCTGCGGTATCTCTGGCCCTGATAATGCAGCGACTTCCTTCTGCTGGTACCATTGCAATGTCCCCCCCAGTAAAAGACATCCTCTGTGGGGCATTAAACCCAGTGGTGTATGTGAACAGCACGAACTCCAGACATTTTTTTTGTTTTTTGGTTTTTGGGTGTTTTGTTTTTTTTTTTTTTGCTGGTTTCTTTGACCCAGACAAAAGTTACTTGGATACTTTGTGCACAGAATTGTGTTATTTCAATCTATTTCAAAGCGGGAGGTCAGAGACATTTTTGTTTGTTTGTATTTTGAAAGAGTATTTATTTATTTTGAGAGAGGGAGAGAGCACAAGGGCGGAGGGAACAGAGAGAGAGAGGGAGAGTGAGAATCCCAAACAGGCTCTGTGCTGTCAGTGCAAAGCCCGACTCACGGCCTTGATCTCAAGAACCCTGAGATCCTGACCTGAGCTGAAACCAAGAGCCCGACACTTAACCCGCTGAGCCACCCAGCGCCCCAGGCATATTTTCTAATAGCAAACCTTCCTCCAGTAAATTTCTCGAACCACATGCTTTGGAATCTGCCTTTGAACAGAGCTGAGGGCGTGAGCACCAGGAGGGGACCCCACGGTCCTTCCTAGGGCAAGTCCTTCTCTTGTTTCAAATTTCCTTTGGCTTCCCATCAACCTCATTAGCATCTCTGGTTTTGGACATTTGCCAGCATGCTTTTCATTACAAGGTACAACGTACGAAGCCCCTTAAAAGAACACAGTAAAACCTTGGATTGTGAGTCACTTGTTCTGCGAGTGTTCCATAAGATGAGCTAACATTTCTAATACATTTTAACTTGGACAAACGCACGATGTCTTGCAATCCGAGTAGCACGTGATGCCAAAAATCACATGATCACAACAGGGCCAACGGTTCTTGAAAGTCGCTTTGATATGCAAGTGCTTTGGATTAGAAGCATGTTTCCGGACCAAATTATGATCGCAGACCAAGATTTTACTCTACTTTTAACCACTTGTGGATTTTTTTTTATAGGATGTGATAAAAATTACCTCAAGTATCTCAAGTAAGCAATTTCATTGTATATATAAGCATATTTGTAAAGATTATAATTTCTTTCTAACATAAAAATGCAATCGTATCAGTAGTATAAAAAAGGCAAGTTTTGTTTTTCCCCCCATTAATATGATTCATGCCCTCAGGGTGCTGTAAATTAATTATGTAACGAAATACGTTATTTGTTGATCGATATATATTATTAAGTGATGTATTGTATTTTGGTTGATTTGGGTAAAAATATATATTATATTGCAGACTGAAATGGAACTACTTGTCACAGCCTCGCAATCAACATAAAAGTCTTTTAATGACCTGTGGTTTGGAGCTCTTACATTTTGCCTTAAAAATTATAATGTTTATTTCTTTAAAAAATAATTTTTCCCATTTTGCCTCGGAGACATGAGAGAAGGAAAGGTTTCAGGCCATTGCCTACAATCATTACACAAATGAAGTAGTGTGTCAGGGATCATTATTATTGAGTGTAAAGCTAGGATGCAAACAGCAGTGTCTTCTGTTTCCGCATTGCATTTTGGAGTCCTTGGTGTGATGCAGAAGGATTTTTATCAGAGCAGTACTGTTCACTGATAGGGTGGTGATCATCTGGAGGTAATTTTTGAGAATTCTGTTCGCTCTGCTTTACTCCTCACTAATCAGCTGTGCGTGACACCTTTGTTCCTTACGATTCCTCCTCAAACCAATAATCCACAAATTTTATATGATGAAAAAACCCAAGTAATTTTATTTTTTTTTTAAATTTTAACGTTTATTTATTTTTGAGAGAAAGAGAGAGAGAGAGACAGAACGCGAGAGGGGGAGGGCAGAGAGAGAGGGAGACACAGAATCCGAAGCAGGCTCCAGGCGCTGAGCTGTTAGCACAGAGCCCGACGCGGGGCTCGAACTCACAAGCTGTGAGATCATGACCTGAGCCAAAGATGCTCAACCGACTGCGCCACCCAGGCGCCCCTAAAAACCCAAGTAATTTTAAAACCTACTGATAACAGTAAGCATGGTCATTGACCTCCACCAACTGCCATGCACATTCCCAGGCTTTTTTGTTTTAAGGGAATAAAAGCAAGGCCTCTTTTGCTGATTGTTTTTTTTTTTTTTTAATCAAACTTTAAATAAATCCCATAATAACTTCAATGACTTGATCTCCTGGGACATTTTCCTGATCCCCCAGAGGAGGGGTCTGGGATCCTCCAAGTAGAAACTACTAACCAGCAGGCTAAAGTTTGTGCTACTTAACGAGGCATGTGAGACCCTCCTGCTTCGAACCTTGGCGATCTCTCCAGCCACACATGCGTTTTCTCCCCAAACAGCCTGCACATACCTCGATGTTTCATACCCTCCAGCCTTTGGGTATGTGTGAAATGTCATCTCTCTACCACATTTTGCTGGAGTCCTGTGCTAAAGTCACCCTCTTTGCCTTCTCCTGCTTTTTCAAGCTTAGTTGAGTATGTCCCCTGATGTGTTTGCTAGACTGGGAGCTTCCAGATGGCAGGGCCTTTGTTTATTTTGTAAGCATAGTGTTGAGCTCAGGTAGCACCCGGCAGAAAGTAGACACTGATGACATTTTGATTGAATGAATGAATGAATGAATGAACAAGTGAATGAGTTGAAGGCAGGATAAATAAATAAATAAATACTCGCACGCTGACCTGGGATTCCTGGCAGGGCATCTGGGCGTCTGTTCTGCTTTTTTTTTTTTTTTTTTTTTTTTGGAAGCAGTAAAGACATCGGCTTAAGTGACTACCTTTATGTTGGGGGACTCTGCCTCCAGCCAGACATGATTAGAACAGATGTGGCCATATGGAACCAGGCATCAGATCTCTGTATCAAGAGTTCGAATTAGCAGACCCAGAAGCTGTAGCCGGGATACTGTTGGACACCGGAGGTATGAGGTCTCACAGAACCGGGGCCACAGCAAGCCAAAGCGGTGGAGAAGAGAAATCAAGAGATGTCAAAGAGGCCGTTGTGCAGAGAGCCAGGAAGAGGTGGCTCGGGGTGGGGGTGGGGGGGGCGGGCGGTTAGACTGATGTGGCGGACTCTAGAGCTCCTAAAATTAGTCAATAGCCTGCCTCTAGTTCCAGAAAATTTGTGAAATACAGCTCCACACGTCCAAAGTTCAGGGTCTCCATGAAGTGTTGGAACATTCTAGAAATTCTAAACGAAACGGGATCAACTTTTAATGCTTTTGATAAGTATCTCTTCACAACTGACAAGCCCTGTCGAAGTGCAACCAACACCTCCAGAGAGAACAGGACTGGTCACAATCACCGGCCACATGGTCTTGAGTAAATGCCTTAAGGTACCTTTCTAGTCTGCACAAAATCCTCCTTTACCGAAATTTAGCTCTGACGGATTGGCAGTTGTAACTAATGCACCCCTCCCATTTGTCCTTAAGCAAATTAAACATTTTGTGCTTTCCACTTATTATTTCCCTCCTTGTAAGAATAAATGCCCCAGAGAACATCCAGGAACATTTCACACCTGGTTGTTTAATGGTACATCCTTGGATGGTATACATTCGTGATGGTGCTGATCTGCTCCTTCGTGAGTAAAGTCCTTCTCTGGATGACAAAAGAATATCTTTTTGTTTTAATGTAGAGTTGTTCTTATTGAACTGTCAGATAAGACTCCCTGCCATACAAACTCTGTGTTCTTCAGTGATGCTCAGTGGGTTTAGTGATGTTCTAAAATGGCCTCGCACGCTCATTCTGGGGAAGCATCTTTATTCCTGGCTACTCACTGCCAGTTGGCGCATGAACACCTCTGGGCACCTTTCTGAAGGGCATGGAACCAAGGGTCTCCTGCCTCTCAAAAAATCTCCTCTCTCCTTTCCTGAATCTGATCTCAGGGGGTCACCGTAAGATCTTCGCAAGCACAGAGGGACCAGAGCCTATTGTGGACCTCGCATTGCCCAACAGTCTCTGCCTTGGGGTGTTATGCACTTTGATATGAGAAACTGTTGTGTTCTGAAGGTGTGACCTGACAAAGCCTGAGGTCTTTTATTCAACCATAAGTGTCCAGTGCTCTTTGCTTAAGAGCTGTGATTGGAACAAACATGAATTACTTCATTAATGAGGAGACCGTGGTTTCTCCATCTGTGCTTTTGATTCAGTAATGCTATTTCTGGCATCCTATCATCAAGAAAGGCCAGCAAATACCCAAGCAATTTCATGAATGGGGGCGTTTGGAGTGGTAACACGGAAAACCAGAAAAAGAAGAGAGGAACATGTTTGGAAAATTTTATTATCACAGTGATAGGTCACACAGCCTAAAGAGGTAAACAAATAAATATTAGCACACATAAAAGTATAGAGAAAGCAGTAATATCTGGAAGTACAGCAAAATATTTATTTTATCATTACAATAAGATTAAATCTACAGAAGTGAGTAAAAATCAGGAGACCGCAAAAAATTTAAATCGTTGCTTTAAGATAGATTGTAAAGTGAAAGGAATTACTAATGTTTTTTGTGGTTGATATTGTTGATCATCAAAATTGAAAGCTTTTCCAAAAAAAACCCCAAATTTGCCCTTTCGGGGACCACTGTGACCCCCCCAGCTACAACACACCTCTTAAAAATACGCTTGCCTGAGGGGCGCCCGGGTGGCTCAGTCAGTTAAGCGTTGGACTTCGGCTCAGGAGATGATCTCGTGGTTCATGAGTTTGAGCCTCTCATCGGGTTCTCTGCTGTCAGCTCAGAGCCTGGAGCCTGCTTCGGATTCTGTGTCTCTCTCTATCTCTGCCTCTTCCCCAGAGGGTTTCTCAGCCTCGCTCTCTCTCTCTCTCTCTCAAAAATAAATAAAAAGAGAAAAAAATTTAAAAAAATGCCTACCTGAGCTCGACATAAATGATTACATATTGCATGATTCCATGCATATGAACTATTCAAAATGCACAGAGACAGAATGCCAATTGCTGGACTGTAGCAAGGGACAAATAGGGAGAAATGGTTTAATAAAGTTGGGGTTTTATTTTATTTTGGAGTGATAAACATGTTTGAAACTACATGGTGGTGGTGGTTGCACAACACTGTGAACGACAGTTCACTTAAAAATGGTTAATTTCGTCTTATGTGAATTTCACCTCATATATTTCAAATTTTTTTTTTTTTTTTAATGATGCATGCCTGGGCCCGACTCCAGACGTGCTTACCCAATGAGTGGGGGATGGGCAAGGCTCTGTATTTTATAAAGTTCCCCACAGGACTCTGATGCTCAGTCAGGATTGAAAACCTATCAACAGAGATATCCCACACCCTGCCTGCCTGATGTGCAACGGGAGGGGAGTAACTATAAAGTCTGTATGAAATGCATACATTGTATAAAGTGGTGTATTGGTATTGCAGCTTGAATTAGAGAAATTTAAATCTTCTGCCCGGACGTGGTGGGCACAAGACATACACCTCCCATGACATCCTGTAGGTAGGGAGCCTGGTCACCTCGCTGATGGACTAGGAAGGGTTAGGACATGTCAGAGGTGTAGGGTGACGTGGGTGGACCACATTGGAGCTTCCCACCGGGCCAAGAGCACACTACTGATGCTGCTTTGTTCCCTTTAATCTCGTGTGGGAATCCTTAGAAGTCTCTTGACTGCCACTAACCTTTAAAATACGGGCACCTTTTAAGAAAGGAACCTGGGTGGCTCAGTTGGTTAAGTGTCCGACTTTGGCTCAGGTCATGGTCTCGCGGTCCGTGGGTTCGAGCCCCGTGTCGGGCTCTGGGCTGACAGCTCAGAGCCTGGAGCCTGTTTTAGATTCTGTGTCTCCCTCTTTCTCTGACCCTCCCCTGTTCATGCTCTCTCTCTGTCTCAAAAATAAATAAATGTTAAAAAAAAAAAAAATAAGAAGAAGGGAACTTCCCTATCTGGAGACCAGAGACAGTATTTTATCAAAAATAGTAAGGCCAGATTTACTTTGCTATCCTCAAAATTTCTTTTATCTGCATCCCATTTCCACCACCTGCACGGGTTTTATTGCTGAGCAGATCTTTTCGGAGCTGAGTGGCTTTCCATACATCTGAAGCTGTTCAAAGTCAGCCAGTGGGTAAAACCATAGAAACGCAAAAGTGTCCAAAACAGGTTCAAACACAGCACCTCCTGGCCAAAGAATAGGTACCAAGGGACCCCCCCCCCCCCAAAAAAAAAGAATGAAGGGAAAGTCTTATGCATGGGCCTCCTGAACTACAGACTCATCTGTTCTCTGCAGAGGTCATGAAATTGCTGGGAGAAAGCTCTGAGGTTTGCAAAGGTGTTTCCAAGATATATGCATCATTTGTTTGGTTGTATTAAGTCAAAGAAGACTTCCAGTGTTGGGATTCTTTGCTTAGACATTGTGGCTAATTATTTGGGGCTTGTCAGCTCTCCAAAACGTCCCCCTTGGAGAAATATAACTTCGCCAAAATTCAAAGGCTGAGTATATGCACCTTGGGGTGGGATTTTCACCGTCTGCTCTCAGAAATGCATAAAACGAGGGAGGGTGCAGCAGATCTGGTAATACCCCGCTTTCCCTTCGAGCAGAGCCATCAGGCGGGAGGTCTCGCATTTCATCGGGGTGTGAAACGCCTTATATTTCTCCTGGTTTCTTTTTTCTTCTTGCACAATGAATGCAAGTCCAAGAACGTGAATAAGGCCTTTCCCCACCGCACACACGCCCTCCTCCCACCCCCTGCCAGCCAGCCCGGCTCTGACCTCCCGGCCCCCCAGGACACCGCGCCCCTCCCCAGCGAGTCACAGTCCCCGCCGCTCCGCTCCCGCCGCGCCCCCTCCGCGCCGCCCGGGCCTCCGCGGGGGGCGCCGGGCTCTGGAGGGCGACGACACGGAAAGCCCTCCCTTCCACCGCCGTCACCTCCGCCTCCGTGGCCTCCGCCGCCACCGGTCCGTCCCCCCCACCCCCCCCACTCCCCCGCCCCGGGCCCCGGGTCCCGGGTCCGGCTCTCCCGGCGCTGGCGTGGCGCAGCGCGGAGACCCCGATTTCTATGCACCCTGGAAAGGGTGATTAATTTAAAGTGAGTGGAGTCTGTTTCTTTAAGACAAGCTCATAAATCGTGAAAGATCACCACTTCTTTTCAAAAGCCTCTCCACGGTCTGAGTTTCCCTTCTGGGTCAGTAAAGTCATTGAAGCTTTAACGGCATGCCATGGCAGATTACACGATACAGCTGTCCCAGCACCGTGAAAATTAAGTTATGCCCCGTGTCAGCAAGGGGGTTTTCCCCTTTCTTTTCCCTCCCCTCCCCCACCCCTTTCTCTTTTTTCTCTATTCCTTCCCACCCCCCCCTTCTCTCCTCCCCCCTCCTTCTTCCTCTCCTTCCCTCCGTCTCCCCCCTCCTCCTCCAGTCTCTCAGGCTCCCTGTCCCCCCCCCCATCTCCCTCTCTCTCCCCCTCTACCTCTTCCTCCCTGTCCTTCCTCCTCCTCTCCCCACCTCTCTCTCTCTCTCTCCTCCTCTTCCCTCCTCCCACCTCTCCTACTATTTCCCCTGTGCTCTTGCACTTTCCTCCTGGGAAGTGCACATCCCCAGAGAGGCAGAAGTTGGCCCCCACGGGGGCGTTGCTTGGAGCCCCAGCTATTGAGACACAGTAAATGGAGGTGATGGGTCTTTCAGAGAAGAACCACCAAAATAGTGCCTTTTGTTCCCCACCCCACCCCCGCATCTTTGGCTTCCTCTTCCTCCTTCTCCTCCTCCTCTCCCTCCTGCCTAGGACCTGAGTCGAACCCCCAACTGGAGGCAGCAGCCCAGAACACAAGCTGCCTGCCTTTCTGCTTGCTCCCCCCACCCACCCCTCCACCCCCTCCAGTCCTAACTTACTCCTTCCTCCTGACCTCCAGTGTGCTTGGGGCTGACCTCCCAGGTCAGCAGGGGTGGTCATCCCTGGGCTTCCTTCCAGAGTGAACCACTGTCCTGGCCGTGGCCACTGTTCTTTTCTTTTGGGGGGGAGAAGGGCTATAAGGGGAGTCTGAGCAAACGGAGAACATCACCTCCCATCCAACGCGACCCGCACGTATAGGACCTCTTAATAATTCTCATGGCTCCTTAACACGTAGTGAACATTCACATCCAGAGAGAGAAAGGGGCCTAAAACTAAACTTTCTCTTCATTCCAATGCAGGCCTGTCTACCTAAAAAATTGTAAAAGGCAGTCTAAATAAAGAAACCCACATTTTTCTACTTGCATGTACTCTGCATCTCCCAGGAGATGAGAGAAATGTTTACAAAGTGACAAATTAAACCCTTCTATCCTGTTTCTCCAGTGAGGTGGGACAGGGAGAAATGAGGTTGTTTCTCTGAGTCTGGATAGCATTTGGAACAGACAGGGGACCCCCTACTTTAGAGGGACCCCCTGCCCACATACCGCTCCGCTCGCTCGCTGCTTATGGCCTAAGTCACACCCTATGAAACTCTTTTCTGTTGAAGATCCATAAATTAAATAAAGCCACCTGATGAAGTGGAGAGTAGTTGTCGAAGTGAAAGACGTGATCACTGTACCGTGGAAAACATAATGGCTACTTAGATACTCAACTGTAATGCTAACATTCAAAGCCATCACATTATATGTTGAATTAAATATATATATTTGAGTAGGTGTTTTGGAGGGAACATCTAAAGCTAGAACAGAGTTTTGATGTTCCTAGTCTATGAGCCAAAAGTAAAACAATCCTAATGTGAATAATTAGGAGCCTTGAGTGAAGGGATATTGCAAGGTGTCTCTTTACTGCTTCGGGGGGCAGTGGATGTCCTGAGATGGATCAGGAAGTTCTCTGAAGCTCAGCCCGGCGCCAGAGAAATGGTAAGTGTGCTTGGTTCCCTTCCCTTTTCCAAGTCCTAAGAAGAGGCCGGGGCCACATACAGACTACTCTGCACAAAACCTCAACTTTCTTCTCCTTTCCCTAAAGAGCTAGCCTCTGAGGTCCTCATGCAGATCCGAAACTGGGTCTGAAGACTTTCCAAAGAGAAAATGGTGGGGGTAGGGTGAGCCCCTCGAGAGCACCGACAGACCACAGACTTCTCAGCTTCTCAGAACGGCCGCCGTGGTGTATTCTCTCCTTTGAACCAATCTGTTCTTGAAGGATTTTATTGATGCCTGTTGACTGCGTGGCACTATCTCATATATGATTTTACCTTAAAAAACAAAACAAAACTTCCAATCCATTTGTTTTAGCATGGATTGCCCCAAAAGCAGACCCCAAGAGAAGGACAGGGGAGGAACCATACAGTTTATTTAGGGTGTGATCCCAGGAAGGTGGAAGAAGTGAGCCAAGAAAAGGAGAAGGGCCTGTAAAAGAGTGAATTGTCAAGGTTGCCGCCGTGGGCAGTGCAGTTCATTTCCACCTAGATGTTCTGAGAAGTGTCCCCAGTGCACTTGATGACACGGATGTTGATCTGTGGGCTCTGTCTGTCCCACTGGTCAAGGGTGGTCCTGCACGTGTGAATCCCCCTGTTCTTCTGAGCCTGACATTTGCCATGTAAGCCATCATGGACCACGAAGAGTCCAGAGTAAAAGTGATGTGTGGATCATCATGTGTTGTCTGCCCAGCAAAGACACTAGCACTGCCCCTGGCAGCCAGGCTCAGTGCGTCAACTGGAAGGAAGTTGAGGGGACACGCACAGAGTATTGACCGAGTCAGCAGGCAATCTCTATGCATCTTGACCTTCCAGGAGACCAAAGTGACTCTGGGGGATAAAATTGCTCAGGGCTCTTCCCATAATGCAAACCTAAGATGTCAAGTGCTCACTGCTGTTTGTGGATACCCTGTTTACTTGCTTGGCTCTTCTCTTCCTTCCATGTTATCGATCTTGGCCAGCAAGTGTCAAGGTTCTAAATTTCTAAGGCATAATATATTTTTTTACATATTTCCTGTTACTTGCAAACTCCAACTGCCTGTTAATCCTAAAAGAATTAAGAAATTTTGTTTTTAATCTAACATTGATGTGCTTAAGCTTGAGATGACTTTGGAGGAGACACAGCTGTAAATGCCACCAATGACAAATAGCTTTTACCACTCTTAGGGCTTCT
Organism: Leopardus geoffroyi; assembly: GCF_018350155.1. NCBI lineage: Eukaryota > Metazoa > Chordata > Mammalia > Carnivora > Felidae > Leopardus > Leopardus geoffroyi. Next base: position 27,642,415 of record NC_059342.1, read on the forward strand.
TCGCACAGGTAGTGCCTTGATCACATTTCAAGAGTCACGAAGCATGTTCTGGAGAAGAACGTGTGTTTGTCACATAGATTCTGAATGAATGTGATGCGATCCGCACACTACAACACCCAGACTCTTCATGCCCAAGGGTTTTGTCCCCAAAAGTAGATTATCCAGCTTTGTTTGTATAGCATATAACTTCACAAATTACCTTCTGTTGTAATCTGAATCTGGGAACATAAAATGCCATCTTTGTTCTCTGGCAAGCGCCCGCAGAAGGGCAATAACTATGTGGAGTGAGTGACAGCTATAAGAAATGTAATTATTCCTCAAAGTGCCATTTATAAGGAAATAGAATCAAAGGCAGCTTCAATCGCAAAAACAAATATCTCATGATTTCATTGCGATGAAAATGAACAAAAGCTAATTTTAGACAGTGATTTTTTTAATTCAAATATCAGTATCTATCATTGGAGACACCTACCATTTCAATTCACTTACCCCTCACATGAATGTTTCAAGTTTATTTCAAAAATGCCTCCCTGTCACAATCTCAGGCAGTTTCTTAATTCTGTTACCCCTTCACTGAAAAGGCTTTGCTTCAAGCTAATTTTTCATAAGTCCTTTCTTCATTTTTATTTGCTGATCCTCGCAGAGAACGTCAGAATTTTGTCACTAAAGTACACCCGCAGTTATAGCAAGGCTGGTTTATAAAGAGCACTCTTTCCTTGATTTTGTTCAAATGCAAGTACTGATACAATTTGATGAAAGTAGCTGTAAAATATTCTGGGTGTGTGGGAGGTAAGAGTACGGAAGGGGGTTGAGAAATTCTAATCCTGCAGCTCTCAAGACTGTGAGAGTTGGACCCCATCTGGTGTAAATGGATTAAAAATCTTTTCTCATTTCAAAGGGTTGATCTCAACAAGGGCTTGATTTGATGAAATCAAAGTGGCAGCTTGGATTTGAAAACTATTTGGAGGGGAACTTCCTAAAGTTTACATGTAAGAGAAGAATTGGCAGAGGTATAAATGTGGAGTGACCATGTATTTATATGTGTGTTTCGCTGGAGGTCTGTTTGCAGAGAGAAGAAGGATGGGGGAAAATACTTGAGAGGGAGGATAAGTATCAAGTGACTTGTGTAACAGAAAGATGTTTTTATATGTCTTTATTTTGAAAGTGAAAGAGTACATATGCTTTCAAAGGACAGTCTCTTTCTGCAAAAGCCATTGTATATGGTATCTTCCCTTCCTCCTCCTTGTCCCATTCCTGACATATACTGCCAGACCTTTGTACTTCAAGTTACCGTCCCCTTTCTTGTGTGCTATCATTAGTGACAAATACCCCACATCGGCACAGAACAGAAGACAAAAACAAAAGGATGGGCCATTGCTAGATGCTAGATAAGTTGCGGAACTAAGAATGGCCTACCTGTGTGGTCTTTACAACCTAAGTTCTTATGTGTTGCAAACAGTGCTTTGTTAGAAAGGAATTCACTTTCCTTCAACTGGGCTGGGGCTGTTATTTGTCTCACTGATAATTTGCAACTCTGTTGTCTCTGGGATGATCCAGGAGTAGTTTGGCATAATTTCCCATCCGCCCCCCCCCCCACCTCACACACTATGGTTAACAGAATCTCTGACAATTTCTATCTTTGTCAATAGACACAATCTACACAACATTTACAATAGACAAGATGTCAGAAAAAAAATCTGATTTGACATTCTGCACAAATTCTGGGATGATGCTAGAGGCTGGCAACATGGCAGTGATAGATATGACACCTGATGAAACAGAAAGCAGTGGCTGAAGTTGTCCGCACTGCTCAAAGCTGGCTGCAAAAGTCACTGAGCAGCATTCTTTTATATGCATAAGAACCCCGTCCCCCCAAGGTGGAAATTAAGCACCTTTGGACATTTTATAAACTGTTTTAGGCTTTAAGTTCACACTCAGTTCTATATCTTGAATATAAAGAGTTTATCGAAAACATTAGGTCTACTACAAAAAAAAAAAAGCAATTTAAATTCCATAACACACGTTCGTCCTGGCTGTGCTTACTAGCCACTCAAATCTTTGCTCTCCCCTGCATATTTGCTTTCCCCTATGGTTATTTTATCACCTACATGTGGGACTATAATTATTGTATAGCAAATAAATTGAGCATTTCTTTCATAAAGTAAGGGTACTGAATTTGTTTTCTAGTGCCACAGTAACAAATTACCATACGTTTTGTGGTTTAAAACAATACAAATTTGTTATCTTACAGTTCTGGGGGTCAGAAACTTGAAATGAATCTCTCTGGACTAAAAACCAGGTTGTTTCTCTGAGTTCTAGGGGAGATTCCACTTCCTTGTCTTCTTTAACTTCTAGAGACTGCAGGCATTCTTTGGCTCATGGCCCCCATCCATCTTCAAACCCAGCAATTGTATTGGTCCTACATCCTTCTAGAACTGTCCATTCTCCTGCCTCCTCTTTCACTTGTGAGTACCCTTGCCCTTATATTGGACACACTGAGGTAATAATCTCTCCATCTCAAAACCCTTACCCTAATCACATTTGCAAAGTCCCTTTTGCCATATATTTCATGGCAGGTTCTGGAGATTAGGATGCAAATATCTGGGGGGAGGGGGAGGGGAGCATAATTCTGCCCATGACAGGTACATAAAGTAAAACACACACACTGAGGGGCGCCTGGGTGGCTCAGTTGGTTAAGCGTCTGACTTCAGTTCAAGTCATGATCTTCCAGTTCATGGTTTTGAGCTCCTCATCAAGCCTGGAGCCTGTTTTGGATTCTGTGTTTCCCTCTCTCTCTGCCCCTTCCCCACTCATGCTCTCTCTCTCTCTCTCTCTCAAAAATAAACAAACATAGAAAAAAAAATTTAAAAAAAACAAACACACACACACCCTGAAAAAAACATTACTCTATCAGGCAGGTTTTAGTATGCTAAAGTTATTCTTTACCCTATTACCTAAACTTAATCAGTCCTACTACCTAACTAACTTAGTTTCATCTGAAGAAAGTTAGGGATATATTAACTTTCTGGACTATTTAATGAGTACCTGAGTGACTTCAAAGTAATGCTATGGCTTTCAAACTTTTAGCTTAGATATTTATTCACTTTAGTTCACAGTCATGAGTGGACTAAAGGTGACATCCCTTACAAAAATTTCTCATCTTGGTATATGTCAACAAAATGAACAGTCAGGTTTTACTGGGTAATTCTGTTTATGGATATAATCAAGATAAGGAGCATGCCAGTGCCAGGATACCAGTTGGTCATCACAGATATTTGGCCCTGGCTCATCTAATGCCATTTCAGGCATGAAAAATCAGCTCTCAGAAGTTCAGTGAATGGTGGATTCATAGAAGGGTGGAGTGAGGACTTCTGTGAATCTGATCTGCCTTAAAAGCAACAAAGACATTGGCAAAACTTGTCTAGGTCAACATTTTCATGACTCTGAAAATTATCGGTTGGCCTACAACAATACGGTGTTTATTGAAGAGAAAATGCTGAACGTTATTAAGAACAGCAGGGTTTGTGGTATTTTAAATTTCCCCTATTCCCATTCCCTTCTCCCTACCTCCTGGTAGCCTTGAACAACAGCTTCACAACTACAGTAGCAGCTATTAGGGAGGAAAGTCCAGGTGAAATCCTATACCTAGAGCATTCTCACTGTTTGGCCTGTCTTGCCCCTCCATGGAAAAACACAATCTGCCGAAATATCTTTATTTGGCCTGACCCAGAGCTCACTCCACAAGAAAAATCCTCCCACCGGGGCATTTGTTAAAAACAATCAGAGGTAGTTGTTTATCATTGCAGCTGCCTGAGGGCGCCATACCTGTTAGGGTAGATAAGAGATTTGCCAAAACTTAAAAGGAAGATTTAGGGAGGGATATGTCACTAGGGCGCTTTGAAAACCTCTGAGACATTTCTGAGGATTTACAAGGCTGTGTGCATGTGTAGTGCTGGTATCCTAACCAGGAAAGATCCGAGAGGGCCCCAGACTATCACCTCTATCTGACTTTGAGGCCCTACACAAGCAGGAAGTGAAGACTAAGGTAGAGTTGTAAAATATTGGAGCATCAAGTGTTTATCTCAATACCTGCTCGGAGCCCTTCAACAAAGGATGAAATACTCACTGGTTTAATGTATGTGATAAATACATTACCTGATCGCTAAGCAAGACTTCACTGACTGCACACTACCAGGGATAAAAATTGTTAAGGAATATTCCAGGGAAGTTATTAAATAAACACTCAGCAGCAACAACAAAGCAACAATTAAAAAAAAAAAAAAACCTGTGGGTGGGAGTGCGGGTATTCTGATTTCCAGAGTAGCCACAATATATTACCCAAAATGTTCAGTTTTTAATAAGAACGTTATGATATACAAAGAAAAAGGAACGTATGGTCCATACAGGGCAGAAAAGGGGAGAGACAGTCCACAGAATGCGTCTCTGAGGGGGCCAGATATTGGATTTACTAGAGAAAAACCTAAAGGAAATCATGTCTAAAGAAGTAAAGGAATGTATGGTAACAATGTCTCACAAAATAGAAAGTATCAATAAAGGATAGAAATTGCAACCGTAGAGAACCAAATAGAAATTTTTGCTTTGAAAATATGCTAACAAAAGTGAAACATGTACTAAAGGAACTGAAAGGCAAATATAACCTGGAAGAAGAGAGATTAGAGAATTTAAGACAGGTCACTTGAGATTGTTCCATCTAATAAATAGGAAACAAAAAAATTTTTTTTAAATTAAAATTAACAGAGTTATAAGACACTATTGAGCAGGGGTGCCTGGCTGGCTCAGTTGGTAGAGCTTCTGACTCTTGAACTCAGAGTTGTAGATTTGAGCTCCACATTGGATGTAGAGATTACTTAAAAAAAAAAAAAAAAAAAAAGACCACACTCAGCATGCCAACACATGCATAATGGGAGTCCCCAAAAGAGACAAGAGAGAGAAAAGAACAGATAGAGTATCTGAAGCTGATGGCCAAAAACTTTTAAAATTTGATGAGATTAATTGAGATAAATATGAGAGATTAATTTGCAAGATACTCAGAAACTCCAAGGAGGATAAACACAAAGGATTCACACCTAAACACATTACAGAGAAACACAGAAACAACTCTTTCTGTTAGGCCATTATTAACCTGATACCAAAAGCAGACAAAGACATCACAAGAAGAAGAAAACCAGCCCTACAGACCAATATCCCTTATGAATAGAGATGCTAAAATCCTCAACAAATACTAGCAAACTGAACCTATCAACATATAAAAAGGATTATACATCATGGTTAAGTAAGATTTATTTTCGGAATGCAAGGTTTGTTTAACATATGAAAAATCAATGATGTTTAGAGAATAAAGGACAAATGTCATCTGATTGTCTGAACAGATAGGGAACAAGTGTTTGACAAAATCCAGCAGGCTTTCATGATAAAAACACTCAGAAAACCAGGATCAGAAGGCAACTTTTTCAACCTGATAAAGGCTGCCTACGAAAACCGTAGAGCTAACATACTTAATGTTCATGATTTCAATGCTTTTCCCTAAGATCAGGAACAAGACAAGAATGTCTGTTTTTGCCACTTCTGGTCAGCATTGTATTGGAGGTGCCAGTCAGAGAAGTTAGGGAAAAGATAGAAAAGCCCTACAGATTGGGAAGGAAGAAGCATATGCTATGTTATGATGGCATTATGTTATGTTATGTTAGAGGCAATGTTATTTCTTGACTCTTTTTCTTTTTAAATTTTTTTTAACGTTTATTTTTTGAGAGACAGAGAGAGACAGAGCATGAGTGAGGGAGGGGCAGAGAGAGAGGGAGTCACAGAATCTGAAACAGGCTCCAGGCTCTGGGCCGTCAGCACAATTAAGTGAGCTTGCAAGCTACAAGACCAATGTAAAACAATCGATTATATTTCTCTTCACTAACAATGAAATTCCAAAAATCATAAAAGAAAGTAAGGAAATAATTCAATTTAGAATAGCATTACACATAAAATACTTAGGAATAAATTTAACAAAAAACTTTCATCTCAGATCTACAGATTTTGTTGGAAGAGACCCAGATACATGAAAAAAAAAAATCTAATGTTTGTAGATCAGAAGACTTAAAAGTGTCCAGAAGAGAGTTCTCTGAAAATTGATCTGCCAATGCAATGCAATCCCTATCAAAATACCAACTGACTGTTTTTGTGATTATGGGTATGGACAGGCTGACTTCAAAATCTTATGGAAAGGCAAGGGACCCAGAAGAGCCAAAACAATCTTGAAAAATTGCAATGCTGAGAGACTCCCTCTTTCCCAAATGCAGAACCTATTATAAACTATAGAAACACGAGACATACAGGTTAGTGAAATGGAATTGAAAGTCCAGAAGTAAACTCTTACATTTATGGCCAGCTGAAGGTTCCAAGGCATTCAGTAGATGAAATAATCTTTCAACAGATGGTTCTGAGACAACTGAATATTCTGTGCAAAAGACTGAAGTTGGATCCCTATCTCACACCATAACAAAAATTAAATCAAAATGGGCCATATGCTAAATACCTAAATGTAATAGCTAAGGCTATAAAACTCTTAGAAGAACACATCAAAGTAAATCTAATAAACTTAGGTTAGATAATGATTTCTCAGTGATATCACCAAAAGCACAAGTGACAAAATAAAACACAGATAAATTAGACTTAATTTAAATAAAAAAAAAAAAAAACTTCTGTGCTGTAAAATGTTAGCATCAGGAAATTGAAAAGACAACTCACAGACTGGATAAAATATTTACAAATCTGAGCACAAGGGATTTGTGTCCAGAATATATTAAAAACTCATAACTTAACAATCAAAAGACAAATAACCCTATTTAAAAATAAACAAAGGATTTGAATAAACATTTCTCCAAATAAAATGTACAAATGGTCAAGACACACAAGAAAAAATGCTTAATATCATTAGTCACTAGGGAATTAAGTTATAATAACAATGAGATACCATTTTTTACCACAAGGATGGCTACAATGAAAACCACCATTACAAATGACGGTGAGGCTGTACGGCAGGTGGAAGTTTCTAGGTTGCTGGTAGGAATGTTAAGCAGTGCATTGGAAAACAATTTGACGGCTCCTAAAAAGAAGTTAGGCATAGTTATTATTTGACTCAGCATTTCCATTTCGTGTATCGCCTCAAAGAAGTGAAAATACACGTTCACACAAAAACTTATGAATGAATGTTCGTAGCTGCATTATTCGTAATAGCCAACAAGTAGAAACAACCCAAATGGCCAACAACTGAGGAGCGGACATATAAAATGAGGTATGTATCTGCAATGGGATGTCATCTGGCCGTAAGAAGGAATGAAGTTCTGACATATGCTATAACATGGATGAACGCTGAAAACGTTATGCTAAGTGAAAGAAGTCAGGCACAAAAGAACACATATTATATGATCCTCTGCGTATGAGATGTCCAGAACAGGAAATCTACGGAGGCAGAAAGTGGATTAGTGATTCCTTAGGACTGGAGAGGGAGGGGCTATGGAATGAGTAAAGAATGAGTAGTGATGAACACTGCATTACTTTTTAGGGTGATGAAAAACTCTGAAACGAAATAGCGGTAATCGTCGCACCATCCGGGGCACAAACTAAAAGCCACTGAGTTGTACGCTGACAGTGACTGTAATTCTGTTTGCCTGCCCATAACTGATTGTGGTTCAAGGTGTGTTTGTTGACGGGCTGGTTGTTTGGTTGGCGTGTGCTATGAGGGAAGGATGTACTCTGCCATCCTCGGGGAGGGATGAGATGATTTGGGAAAGTGTCTGGAAGTCACGAGACCCAAGTTGGTTTTGAAAGGGTGAAAAATGGGGATTGAGCTGCAGGACTCTGGGGAAAGGAAATGTAGAAGAACAGGAAAGGAGTCTCTGACCGTTTCTCACGAGCCTGCCTCGAGCATCCCTGGATGTTATTATCAGTCCTAAGTATCAGTCATCTGAAGTTGGGAAGGGCTGTGTGTAGTGAGGATGTGCTCCGAGTTTTCCATTTATTTTCAAAGTGTAGGGGATCCAGTTGGGAAGGTGCATCCGGAATGATCTAGATTTGCAAAAAGAGCAGGTTTGGAAGGTCCACCAGGAAGCGGAAGCTGAAAAAGTACATGAGATACACAGGTAGGGGCGCCTGGGTGGCTCAGTCAGTTAAGCCGCTGACTCTTGATTTGCGCTCAGGTCACGATCTCACGGTTGGTGAGTTCAAGCCCCACATTGGGTTCTGCGCTGACAATGCGGACGGAGCCTGCTTGGATTCTCTCTCTCCCTTTCTCTCTGCCCCTCTTCAGCTTGTGCTCGCTCTCAAAATTAATGAATATACTTAAAAAAAAAAAAAAAAAGATACACAGGCAGTCGAGTGACAAAGTTATTGAATCCTTACTACACATAAGCCACAGTGAAATATCCAGCATTCTGCGTCTGTGGCGAGTACAGGTTCTATGTGACTGTGTTTGTGAGTAGACGCGTGTGCAGTGGGTGGTTTATGTGCCTATGTGTGCATGTGCATGCATGGGTGTGTGTGCATGTGTGCGGCATGTGTAGCTGGTGAAAGCCAAATGTTCTTTATTCGCCTATTGGAAAATGCATCACAATCTCACTTTTATTAGGCTGGAATGCTGTCCACTAAAGATTGTTTTATCATTTCAACTAATGCTTACTTTTTTGTTTGTTTTGAATGGACTTTAGTTTTTAGAACAGAAACGGATTTACAGAAAATTTAAAACAACAGTGGAGAGAAGTCTCATCTGTCTCCTCACCCAGTTTCCCCTGCTGTGAACATCTTACATTTGTGTGGTATATTTGTTACAATCAATGAAACAATATGGATCAATTACTATTAACGAAAATTCATAGTTTGTTAGATTTTCTTTTCTTTTGGCCTTTTTTTTTTTTTTTTTTTTTTTTTTTTTCCTGTTCGAGGATTCCCATCCAGGATATGTTATATTTACTTGTTATGTCTCCTTAGGCTCTCCTAGGCTGTGACAATTTCTCAGACTTGCCTTGTTTTCTATGACCTTGATAGTTTTGAGGGGTACTGGCCAAGTATTTTGATGTTTCACTTTCTAAAACGGCAAAAAATGATTATAACAACTAACGCTTGCTGAGCATTTCATTTACGGTGTCTCTTTTGATACACACTGTCCTTTCTGTCTTTGGAGGATTACCATTTTTACGATTTCACAGGTGGGGAAACTGAGGCTTTCTTCTCTTTCCCAGGACACGTTTCACTCGAGAAGGCAGAAACTGAGTTAGGGCAGGAGGTTGAGGACAGAGATGCATATTTTAAACCTTAAAAGCAAGTTTCCTTTTCTGCACTGCAGCCCTCAATGACTTCCAATTATCTGCCCACGAGGGCAAGTGGACCTTTTCTAAAAAACAATTTACACCTTTGAAAGTTGCCAGATTGTGAGGTTGCTGATCTCGTTCTTTCAGAAGCCTGCTTTTCCCTCCTCCACGCGGTCGCGGGTCGCTCACAACGCAGGTTGCAACAGTATGTCACGCCACAGAGACCTGGGAAGACTGTCCCCGTGTGAGATCCTACAGCGACAGCAGAAAGCGGCCGGCTGACTGATGGCTCAAGCCCCACCCCTCTCCTTCAGCCCAGCCGCTTACAGGGCAGTCACAGTTAAGCCAACCGTCTGACCATTTTTTCATAAGCGAGCAGATAATAATTCAAAGGCCTGGGCCAAAGCAACCTCTCTGAAAAGATCTTATGAAATCATTTCTTTTTGCAAATCCATAAAAATCGCCTCGGACTCCTTATCAATAGGAAGGCTTAGAGGGAGCGCAGAAGTCGTTGGATTATGATGTGCTCGTTTTAATGAAATTCCTCTCCTGCTGAGAAGTTCCCTGCAGATTTTCCATATTTCAGCCTGGGAAAGGTTTGATGCTTTCCTGCCAGTGCCAACAGTTAATTGAAAACATTTCAGGATAAATTCAGCTCTGGGGCCAACGCTTGGAGCCCGTCATTATTCTTAGCAATAATAGAGGAGTAATACAATTATTAATAGGCATGTTGTATCCTCTTAAAGTGCCCGTGGGTTTATGAACCGTGTCTTCGATATTCTTTCTAAAACTCCACACAAAACCTTGAGCTAAGAGACTGGGAACTTAGAAGAAAAAGAAGCTTGGCTGCTAAATTATATAGTTCGGCTCTTCCTGTTTTGTAGTGGATGCATGCTGGTAGATGATTGCTGTTTTTCCCCAAAGTGCTATTTTCAAATCCAGCATTGGGTTTTGAGAAATACACCCTTATGGATATTAAAAGAGAATGTCTGTAAACAATGGCAAAACCATTTACACAGCTGTAATCGTATGATGTTTTAAGATGCTGCGCGCTGGGGAAACTTACGTTTTGACACCATCTATCAAAATTGAATTGGCCTTCGATGAAAAATGCAGCCTGTTTTTCCCTCTGCCTGCTGTTTGACTATCTCCTAAACTTAGTCGGGCAACATGGAAAACTAATATTTAGTAGTTGTTGCAAAGATGAATTTTTCTTACTTTGTAGTGTGGCTTGGAGTGTTAATTCTTTTGTTAACACCTTCCCATCTTATTTGAAAACCTGTGATCAGATCTTTTCTTGAAACTTAATCTCTCCGGGGTTCTTGTGGAAACGTTAGAATCAGAATCACATCGCCGTCCTGGGTGCTGTCTGGTAAAAAGAGCAACCAACACCGTCCAACCTTCCAGGCTTACCACCCTCTCGCTAGGACTCACAGACCAAATGTGTATGAAGGAAAGGTTGTCCCACAGAGTATTAGCCGTATTATTTTCAAGAGCAACACTACAGCTTTGAATCTCTAAGACAGCATTCCAGTGATGTACCAACTTTTTGCTTTCTAAACATTCATAAGAATTTTACCTACATGCATACATTTAAGATGTACTTTTTAGTTACTATATATCCATTTTATTTATTTATTTTTTTGAAGTTTAGGGGCGCCTTGGTGGCTCAGGCGGTTGAGCGTCCGATTTCAGCTCCGGTCACGATCTCGCGGTTCGTGAGTTCGAGCCCGGCATCGGGCTCTGTGCTGACAGCTCAGAGCCTGGAGCCTGCTTCGGGTTCTGTTTCCCCCTCTCTCTCCGCCCCACCCCTGCTTGGGGTCTCTCTCTGTCTTTCAAAAATGAATAAACATCAAAAAAAATTTTTTTTGTTTATTTATTTATTTTTAATTAAAAAAAATTTTTTTTGAGAGAGAGAGAGCAGGAGTGGGAGAGGGGCAGAGAGAGAGAGAGAGAAAGAGAGAATCTCAAGCAGGCTCCAAGCTGTCAGCACAGAGCCCTATGTGGGGCTCAAACTCACAAACCGTGAGATCATGAACTGAGCTGAAATTGAAAGAGTCAGATGCTTAACTGACTGAACCACCCAGGTGCCCCAACATACCCATTTTCTGCCTAGGGAAGACTGAGACTCACAGTGTAAGTGGCAGGAGGGGTTACAATTCTCACATGCTCCTGTTTCTTCTTTGACTTCCTTTCTAGAGGGTAAGCTCATTAAGGGCAGAGAGAGTTCCATCACTGCTTTTGTCTCCTCTGCCTAGAAATGATACTGAACTTTCACTGAATAAATGACTGAATTTTCTGGCTCTTCCTGACTCTTGCTTTTACTTGGGGAAACAAACCCAATTAGAAGTAATTTTCTACTTCATTAAACTATGATGGTTTGGTTTTTGTGGTGAGTGGTTCCATAATAAGATCATTTTAATTCAAGATCCATAACAAGTGCTTTGGGGATATTCTCTTAGATGTTAGCCAGGAAGGTTACTGCTTTCATAGGGGGATTGAAGGACTCTTCCTAAAACTACACCAAAAGATGCTTCTGCTCCATCCATGGAAGCCCGTCATCCTTCAGCTTACATGGGTGTTCCTCAAAGTGTGGTCAATAGAATCTGTGGGGATGTTGGTCAAAAACAGTTTCTCATGCCCCAGCCCGCCGAGGTTCTGAGTCAGTAGGTATAAGAGAGAAGCCCAGGAATCTGCTTTTGAACAGGCTCCCCAAAGAATCTTACGCCCGCTGCAGTATGGGAAACGCTGGGTTAAAGTTTTGACCCCTGTGATTGAAGATGGCCTGAGAAGGAGCCATCGTCATCCGCAATGTGATACTATTATATGCTGTGATAATTACTTTAGGGGAAATGAGCTTTCTCGAAAACGAAGCCTAACTAAGGAATACATCTGCAGTAGCTGGAAATAAATCAAAACAGTGAAAGAAATAAAAATTTGACTGCAAGCCTGTCACCTCTTTTTCTTAACAGAAATTGTCTCACAGTTCTGGAGGCTGAAGTCTGCGATCAGGGTGGAGAAGGGTGGAGTCCTTCTGGGGGCTGTGAGAAGGATCTGCTTCATGCCTCTCCCCTGGCTTTTGGTGGTTTGCAAAGCATCACCCCATCTCTGCCCTCCTCGTCGCGTGTGCAGGTGTGATGGTGTCCAAATTTCCCCTTTTATAAGGCCACCAGTCATGTTGGTCCATTCCCGTATGACTTCTTTTTAACTTCACCGATTACATCTGCGATGACCCTATTTCCAAGTCAGTTCACGTCCTGAGTTACGGGGAGTTAGGACTTGCACGTACAAATTTGGAAGGGAGAGACCCGATTTAAGAAAAAAAACATCCTCTATCCTGGACGAGTAGGCACCAGGGACACTTGAACTCGGTGGGGCCGATGCCAGCCCCAGGGCAGGTTTGTCACCTCTGCGCGCTGGGGGCACAGAAGTGTCCCTGTGACAGCAGCCACATCGAGAGTGAAACAGACTGTCCAATAGAGTCTCAGCCTGAACTAGTGGGTAAAGGGTATATAGTGGGGGAGTGAAGCCACTGGCAGAAGAACTGAGGAGACCAGAGTAGCAAAGACTGAAGCACATAAACTAAGGAGGAGGGCAGAGAAAGTACTGTCCCTGGGGCCATCGCAACATTTCTATATGCAGAAGCTTAGGGGCACCAGTGACGAGGGAGATTGGGAAACTTCCCTAGAAACGGTGCTGACTTAGCAAGCATCTGATCATTTCCACACAGCTCATGTCAACATTTGTTTGGATGGCTGGCGGGGGAAGTTGAGAGAACTATGGGGGGAGCAGTAGCACCCCTCCCCTTGTGCCGTCCCTGCTATCCGTTGCTGGCCAGTGATGGTGATAGCGACCAGGGTAATTATGCATGTTTTTGCAGCTTGTAGCTTAGTTCCTGGTACCTATGAAATACCTTAATGAATATTGCTTGAATGAGTAGCTAAGGCCTCACTGAAGACCAAGCACGTTTGCTTCCTGGGACAAACATTCTCACCGATGACATCACGAGCAAATTGAAGTCAAATGGCAGGCCTGCAGTGTGCTTGGTTGCCAAAAAGAATTTATTCCAAAAGGATTAATCGGATTGGCTCTGGGATGTTTTATAGAATCCATAATGGGAAGGGAATGTTTACTATGAGAGCCAGCAAGGGAGGCTAGATGCTGGAGTCACACATAAAGGATCCTTAAGTTTTATTGCTAACCAAACCTACCTTGGCCACTCTTTCCCAATGGGGAAATATTTATATCAGAAGCTGGAGAAAACTTTTGAGGAACCGATACGTTTGAAGTAACCCTGTCCCTGTGACCGGGATAGCATGATTTGTGGCTCCAATAATCATAATATTGCTTCCCATTTGACTGGGTGTCTGTGTGATGCAGGATCAACTTTATAGGAAGAACTCATTTGGTCAGCATTCTCCCCTCTTCTGGAGCTATTAGGGTTGATAAGATCATCTCCATATTCCAGTGACAGTAACAGCTGTCATTCACTGACCATCTGCTCGTGTTCCTGCACACGAAGATACAAAACCTTCATTCCTGGTTCTTTAGGGAGTCCTGGGTTTTCTATAAGAATCCACTCAGTTCTGGGGCGCCTAGGTGGCTCAGTTGATTGGGCGTCTGACTTCGGCTCAGGTCATGATCTCACAGCTCGTGAGTTCAAGCCCCGCGTCGGGCTCTGTGCTGACAGCTCAGAGCCTGGAGCCTGCTTCAGATTCTATGTCTCCCTCTCTCTGCCCCTCCCACACTCAGGCCATGTCTCTGTCTCTCAAAAATAAATAAACATTAAAAAAAAAAAAAAAAAGAACCCACTCAATTCCTAGGGCACCCTTTTCCCCACTAGTCCCCTCTGCATCTAATTTTCTGTTTTTCCTGTGTTCTCATTCCCCACTTTGCCTTTTGAATCTGTTTATCTACTCCAGCTGTTAATCCGCAGTGAGGAGAAGCTCTGTCTTCTTGAAGCACACCCCCACCCCCATCACTTTAAAAAATCAAGAGTATCATGAGGGGATGGCAATGTGGGATAGAATGTTATAAAAGTTTCATAGGAAAAAAAATAGAAAAAAAAGAGTTTTATAGGTGAAGGGTACGCATGTAAGTTCCATACAACAGATCATTTAAGGGGATGTTAGATGTTCCCTATTCTTGTTTCTTCTTGTTGTTGGATCTGATCTTGTTGTCCTCGTTCTCACTCTCTTCTCTTACTTCTGACTTCGCCACTACAAATTATGGTTCATTTTTCATAAAAAGCATTTGAATTATCTTTCCGTGTTCTCCAGTCAACCTTTTCATTCTGAAGCCTCCCTCCCTGCCCTCGCCTCAACCTATCAATGTCCTTCCTACATACACAAATTCCTCCCTCCGAGGGACTTTGGTTCCAGCTGGGAAAGTAAGTTTTCTCACTTGCCTTTGATCTCATAACAATTCTCTAAGGAAGATAATTGATTACCACTGTTTTGCTTCTCTGCAAAGAAACCAGTAATATGTATTGTGCACTCTAAGTACAGATAGATTGCAAAGAAAAAATACCAGTAACAAAGCAGAAGAAACAAGTTATATGATGTATTGGAAGAAGGAGGAAAGGCTTAGGAAAAGTTATTGTTTTCCTTAAGAGGACAGAACAGAAACTGATTAACTTTCGGCATTGAGAGAAAATAATGGTTGTATATGGGTCAAATTTAAGGATGAACCCTGGAGAAAAACAAAAATGCAATGTATGACTTCTAAACAATTAGGGACCGGGGAAGACAGTAAAACATGACATGATTAACTCAAGGAAGGCGATCAAAGTGGGAGCAGAGGGAAAACAAAGTAAGCATGGTGAATTTAAAGTACAAAATAAGAAGATAAGAATGAATTGAAACCAACCAGTAACCAGTAAATGTAAATAGATTCAAATTGCCCATGAAAAGATACAAGCTCTATTGGATTAAAACAAACAGTATGGATCAACCAACCAATGAAACAAAACTCACCCCACCCAACTATGTGTTCTTTATAAAAACTAAAATAAAAGAACATAAAAGGATTGAAAATGAAGAAATATAAGAAGTTATATCACACCCTGAAGAGTGTTAAAATGTATACGAGTAGGGTGAAGCAAATTATGAAATAAGATGTGCATTTTGATTTTATTTAAATTATAGAAAATATTGGAAGGTAATATGTAAATGACATAGATTATCTCTACGTATTATTATTTTAGGCGCTTTTTATTTTCACCTTCTTGATTAACTTTATCTTCTACACTTTCAATGTGTATGCATTACCCCGTAAAAAAGAAAAGGCAAAGTGAGGTTTACTTCACAAAAAATAAATAGCATAAGTTAACAAAATAAAAGCGGATGCAGCAGCATTATGATAAGAAAAGAATACAATGAAAGACAGAGGTCGCTGAAAGGGCAAAGTGTTATGGTTCATGTTGTTAGAATATATTTTGAGTCATAAAGATAAAATGGTCATGTAACTAAGTGCATTGAACACCAAGCTCTCAAAACAGATGTGCACCACTTGATAGGAACCAAAGGAGAAATTAATGAATCAACTTGGATGATTCCACAGAATCCACAATAAAAGACTTTAACATACCTTTTTGAGAAAACAACAGAAAAAAAGATACAGAGAATTCTGATATTGAAATCAATATACCGGTAAACGGAGGGGCAGGGGATGAGTGAAATAGGTAAAAGGGATTAAGAATACACTTATCTTTCATATTAATTTTTTAAAAAGTAATCTCTACACCCCACAACAGGGACTCACACCCATGACCCAAGATGACATATAAGATGTTCTATAGATCGAGGCAGCCAGGTGCCCCAAGAGTACATTTACCTTGATGAACACTGAGTAATATATAGAGTTGCTGAATTGCTATATTTTACACCTGAAATTAAAATAGCACTGTATGTTAATTATGCTGGAATTTTTTTTTTTAATTTTTTTTTTTCAACGTTTATTTATTTTTGGGACAGAGAGAGACAGAGCATGAACGGGGGAGGGGCAGAGAGAGAGGGAGACACAGAATCGGAAACAGGCTCCAGGCTCTGAGCCATCAGCCCAGAGCCCGACGCAGGGCTCGAACTCACGGACCGCGAGATCGTGACCTGGCTGAAGTCGGACGCTTAACGGACTGCGCCACCCAGGTGCCCCAATTATGCTGGAATTTATAAATAAACAAATAAACAAACAAACAAACACGAAAATATGAAAATAAATTGACATACCATTGTAAAAAAGGATCCTAACAGAATCACAGATTGCACCCTCCTTTCTTACGGACCTAAAATATGCACAAAATCTTTGACCATATTCATAGCCATAAATGAAATAGCATTAAGTTGCAAAAAAAAAAAAGCAGAAATTACTAGACTCTGTTCATTCATCATTTTGATTAAGATTGTATAATGAGAAAGTAACACCTAAAAACTTAAAAACAAAATCTCGATAACTCTGAGGTTAAAGAGCCAGTCAAAATGGGAAGGATGTACTCTTTGCAATGAATGACAATAAGGGAATAACACATCAGAGTCTGTACGATGTGACCTAAGTAGTTTCAAGAAATCAATTTATTAGAAAGCATGAAAAAATTAAAATAAATGAAGTAGCCGTTTAGGGCAGAAACCCGAGAAAAGAAGAAAACTAAAAAATAAAGTAGAAGAATGAAATGAACAAAGGCATAGCTGGAATTAATAACAGAAGAAACAATCACAGCATGAATTTCATGGATGAAACTTAAAATTTGCTTCTTCAAAGGACCAATAATATAAACAAAATTTCAGAAGAAAGAAGGTATGTAAAAAGTTAAGAAAGAAGGAAGATAAAGAGAATTTGAGATTAAAAATATGAAAGAGAATATTGTGTGCAATATAATTTTAGTATGTTAAAAATATGAATGAAAGCAACTTTATTTTATAAAAGTATAAATCACCAATAGTAGCTAAAGAAGTAGAATTCCTCAATAAGCCAATAACCAGTAACAAAACTGAAAAAAATTTCCTTAATTTGATAAAGCATGTACTAGAAACCTATATCAAGCATTACAGTAGAAACATTAGAAGTATACCCCCTAGAGTCAGCATCCAAGAAGCATGGCCACTTATTATCATGTTCTCCTATTTAACATTGTACTGGCAATCTTAGCCAAAACAATATGTCATGAAAAGTAATTACGATGTATAAATATTATAAAGAAAACGATATATAAGTAGTTTTCAAAAGTTGTGTACAGATTCCTGAAGGAATCTTGTCTTGACAAGACTCTTTCAGGCATACGGTGAGATCAGAGCTATTTTCATTAATAATCCCAAGGCACTATTTTCTTTGTGCACCATATTGACATTTGTTTCTACTGATGGAGCAAAAGTAATGGTGAATAAAACTGATGATGATTTCACACAAATCGAGGCAATTATACCAAACTGAACCAGTTAGCATATTCGTCACTGTTAAGCTTGTAAGCTATAAAAATTCAACAGGTCTGGGACGCCTGGGTGGCTCAGTTGGTTAAGCGTCTGACATCAGCTCAGGTCATGATCTCACAGTTTGTGAGTTAGAGCCCTGCCTCCGGCTCTGCGCTGACAGCTCAGAGCCTGAAGCCTGCTTTGGATTCTGTCTCCCTCTCTCTCTGCCCTCCCCTGCTCACACTCTGTTTCTCTCTCAAAAATAAAGATTAAAAAAAAATTCAACAGTTTCACCTAAGAATCACCTTAATGAAACAATAAAAATTTTATTTAATCTTAACACATGAATACACATCTTTTCCACGGTCTATGCGATGAAATGGGAAGCACATTTAACGCATTTCTGCTGCCTAAAATCACTTATGTGATTGTTTGAGCTGTAAACTGAATTAACCATTTTCCAAAGGATACCATGAAAGAATGACTGAAAAGGAAGTGATGTTTATTCAGACTTGGCTATTTGGCAAACATTTTTTTCAGAAATAAACACAATAAATTCAAGGAAAATAACAGAATTTATTGCCTCTAGTCTCATTTGATCTTGCATGGAAAAATGAGAATTTTGGAAAACTTGTACCCTGAAGTATGAACGTAACGTATTTCCAATAATTAGAGAATTTTATAATAATATCAGTGGTGATATTAACAAACGTTATTTATTTAATATCTGAAAATAAAATGCGTCAATATTTGGATTATCTTCATAAGCCAGTGACAAATATTTTTTAAAAGACTAGTGGACAGTGTTACAAAATCATGCATGGATAAAAGAGCCGTTTATATACCAAGACAGACCAGTAGATTTTAATGTCACAGACTATGAAATGTTTATTGATATGGCTTTAGATTCTGTCTTACAATTAATCTTTAAAAATCTACCACTTATCGGGGTACCTAGGTGGCTCAGTTGGTTAAGAATCAGACTCGATTTCAGCTCAGGCCATGATCTCACAGTCGTGAGAACAGGTTCTACACTAGGCGTGGTGCTTCCTTGGGTTTCTCTCTCTCCCTCTTCCTCTGCCCCTCCCCCACTCATTCTCTCTTCCTCTCTCTCTTTCTCTCTCTCTCTCTCAAAAACGTTAAAAAATAGAAAGTAAAAAATAAATAAAAATCTCCTACATGTTGAGTGTTGTTGTGTATCAAAGAAGCATGTCCACCATTATCTGAAAAGACTAGGACATTTTTCCTACCTTTTGTAACTACACACCTAAGGCCAGATATGTTGTTGTTTTGGAAAATACACTTAGGTTTCACAAGGATATTTTTCATGTTAGCATGTAATAGATTATGATGATTTTTCGATCAACTGTTAAATATTTTCACAATTTGTGTTTCAATTTCTGTTTTGTTGCGAGAGAGCGTGTTATGTGTGCACAGGCATGTGCTCGAGCAGGGAAAGGTTAGAGGGAGAAGGGAGAGAGAATTTTTTTTTTTTAATTTTTTTGCGATGTTTATTTTTGAGAGAGAGAGAGAGAGGGAGACAGAGCACCAGCGGGGGAGGGGCAGAGAGAGAGGGAGACACAGAATCCGAAGCAGGCTCCGGGCTCCCAGCTGTCAGCACAGAGCCCGACTAAGGGCTCGAACCCGTGAGTTGTGAGATCATGACCTGAGCTGAAGTTGGACACTTAACTGATGGAGCCTCCCAAGCTCCCTGGGAGAGAGAGGATCTTAAGCAGGCTCCACACCCAGCACAGAGTCCAACTCAGCGCCTGATTTCATGACCATGAGGTCGTGACCTGAGCCGAAATCAAGAGTCGGATGCTTAAGTGACTGAGCCACCCAGGTGTCCCTGTTTTCATTTCTATTATGATAAATATGGAGATATATATATATAAACCCACTGTGTAGTAAAGAAGTTAACCTTACCTAAAAAGAGATCTGGTCTTTACTCTTAGCTTCTAGGAGGTAATTTTTATTTGCTTAGAGGCCTTGGATTAACCAGATGGTAATGATGTGATTTAAGTTGAAAGCTGGCCACATCTCAGGGTGGGGTGACCAAATCAGAAAGGTCAACAATGTGATTTACGGGTATTGGTTTACCTAGAGACTGAGATCGATGACAAGAGCAATCACCCGGTCATGCCTGTATAATGGAACCCGAATAAAAACTCTAAGCCCTAGGCTTGGGCAAGCGTCCCTGGTTGGCAACAATCTGTGCCTATTTTCGCACCAGGAGAGTACACAGATGCTCCGCATCTGATACTTCCTTGGACTTCCCTCTACAATGTTTTCCCCTGTTGATTTTAATATGTATCTTTTCCCTGCGACAAGCTATAACCGTGAGTATAGCTTTCATGAGTTCTGTGAGTCCTTTTAGAGAATTACTAAACCTGAAGGCGGTTTGGGGAACCCCCAAAGTTTGCAATTGGCGTCAGAACTTTGAGCAGTCTTAGAAGCTGTGCACCCCAACGCTTCCTACCCACGTAACGAAAGCTAGGTAATTTTTAAGAATATAAAGTTTCTTAAAACCAATAAGTTTGAGAAACATTAACATGTTTTCTATATGTGTAGAAAGAAAAATCTCGATTTTCTAGCCAAATAAATGGCTCTGCTAGTAACAAGAACCCTTAAGAGATCGACAAAGTATTTAGATACATGATCAATGTTCAAAAACCAAGTTTCCTATACACCAGCAATAATTAATTAGCTAATATGATCATCATCATCATCATCATCATCATCATCCAACATAAACCAAAGTACCTAGGAATACATCTGAAAAGACCTGAGTGAAATAAATGCAAATAAAACTTTCAGTAAGACCTGTTTATATATCAAAGTAGCATTTTTCCAATTAGAAAAACTCACTACTATAAAGGTGCCGGGGGTCTCCATATTCACATATGAATTATATCCAATGCAAATAAAATCCCGATAAAAGCTCTTTAAAGAAATGCTATGACTGATCCTAAAGTTCTTTTGGAAGACAAAAAGAACAGTAGTAAGCAAAGTGAAATGCTTTGAAATAGAGGAAAGTAAAGAAATGGTCCTACAAGGTAGCGAACCACATTGCCAGTCTTTTGTAAATAAAATAATAGAACAGGATTTCAGGTCTCTTCTGGCTTTTTGATTCTAACATTCTATAAATTCTGAAAATTAAGGCTATAAACTACTTTCTTATTTCTCTTTTCCCTATACAGCCAGCAGAAGATGTGAGGATAGAACCCAAGGACATGATTCATTATTGTGGAAGAGTGTTTACAAAATGGCTTCCAAAATTCTCCCCATCTCTGGATACAGTTGGACTTTGACTCTCTTCCCATTAAGAGCTGGAGTCTATTTCTCCACCCCTTGGAGTTGGGCATGGTCACGTGATTTGCTTTTTCCCTGGGACACTGGCAAATGTGATGCAGGAGCAACTTGAAAAGTGCTTGCACATTGGAGCTTCTTCTCTTGCTGCCCTTGGAGTCCAGCTGTCATGCGAAACCTAAGCTAGCCAGTTAGACACTAGGGACCCATGTCCCAGTTGTCCCCATCACATCAGCCAATTGCCCGTCATGCGAATGAGGCCACCTAGAACCAGCCCTATCCCACCTGACCCATCAGCTAACTACAGCCAAGTGAGTTCAGAAAAGGTCAGCAGAATTCCCCAGCTGAGCCCTGTCCAAGCTGCCCTATCACAACACTGTGAGCAAATAAATGATAAAAACGTTAAGGCACTAAGTTTCGGGTTATCTATTATGAACAGAAGCCAGATTACAAAATAACTAATTTCCTGTCAGTATCCTATGTATTGGCAGTCTTTTTTTTTTTTTTTTAATAGTTGTGGTTACAATAGATAGAACTTTGCAAAAAGAGACAAAAGTCAGGTGACAATGAGCAAGGACTGCATTAGACAATTTAAATGATATAAGAGGGTGTTATTTATTTCTAGATCTTACTGAAGGTTATTTTAAAAATAATATGCAATATGCAATTATGTGATTAATTTACTCATTAGGGTAATTTGTTTTCCAGAATATAATAGAGCATTTCATTTTGGCACATGTCAAGAATCAAGGTACATTTTAGCTCCTGAAAGTGCCATGGCAGTTTTTGACTTAGCTCTCCCATTCTGAAATTCACTAGAAGACACCTGTCCAATAAACTGCAAAATTATAAGATTTAATTGTTCCACTTGTAAAGCACATAAAAAACCAGACTGATTAGTCATTGATAGAGAAGTATATATTTTCCCCACACATATCTGTGAGGCAGGGACACGCTTTGAGAAAGGTAAGACACACAAAACACTTAGTGAATGGGTAGAGGGAAAAGAAGAAGGTATGTTCTACTCTTTAGTAAGTGAAGGATGGTCTCATTACGACGCCCGAGGGAGCGAAATTCAGAAAGCAGTTTCCTAGCAGGGACCACACTCCCTGCAGGCAGGAAGCTTTGCTTTTTGGTTCCCTGCTGTAGTTCTGGTGGCCAAACGTGTCCCTCGGCTCCTGGTAAGTGCTCAGTAAACACTGATTGATTGAATGAATGAATGAATGAATGGAAGATCTCCTGAGGCTTTTCTTGCTCTCACATTTTTATGTTTTTATGATTTATTTTCATCTGTCATATGCTTTTTCAAATAGAGCGATTTTACAGTTTGAATTATGTTAGGCTTCAAAACCATCACTTTTTCTTCACAAGAATTTGAGGTGTAGTGAGCAAATGAGGAAAAAGATACGTTCCTGTGAAGTCGAGGTAACTGGGGACAGTGATCACAAATGCTGAACCTGTACTTTTTTATTTCTTCCTTATGGCTCTGAGTGTTATTATTTTAAAAACATTTTAAAGCTGTATTTTTTTAAACGTTTATTTTTTAATTAATTAATTTATTTATTTATGTTTTGATAGAGAGACAGAGTGTGAACAGGGGAGAGGCAGAGAGAGAGGGAGACACAGAATTGGAAGCAGGCTCCAGGCTCTGAGCTGTCAGCACAGAGCCCAACGCGGGGCTCAAACTCACGGACCATGAGATCGTGACCTGAGCCGAAGTCGGATGTTTAACCGACTGAGCCACCCAGAGGCTCCGTATTTTAAAAACATTTTAATATGAAAGTAGGATACTGTATATTCATTAATAAAATTTGGGAAACATAAATATATAAGGAAGAAAATAGTAATTATCTGCAATACCACCACTGCTAACATTTTAGCACATAGATAAATGTCCTATAGACAGATGGTTAGGAAAAATCATTTGAATTTGGTGCAGTCTTTCAAAAGTGCATGGGCTATTCAGGCTTTCTGTACTTTGAGAATCCATACAGCATAAAAGCTATGATCTTAATCTCTTGACACAAACATGTCAATTGTATATGCTATTCATTGAATAACCACAGTTATGAAAACATCAGTTCCTCCATCCTCAAAGTGGAAATAATAGTGAAAGGAACATAAAGATGTTGTAATGATGACATTATACCTATTGTGCATGGCACACTGTGCGTGGCACATCATAATCACTCAACAATATTAACTATCATTATTACTCTTATTTTAATGCAGTGGCATAATTTTGATAATTTTTTATTTTCCTCCAGACAGTTTGGATTATAATTATGATTACTACCATTGCTATAATGAAGAAGATTTTGATCACTTATATTAGAAACCCAGTCAATTCATCTTACTTTTCAAGATTTATTCATAGTATTGGCCCCTCTAAGCATTTTATATTTAGGTGGCCATGACCGGAAATTTTATTATTCCTGGTTCCTGCTCTTCCTCGGGCATCTTTGACCTTCTCTAACCCCTCCTGAGATTCCTTTTCTGGGCACTCTCTTCCTCTCCCCACTGCACTTCTTTGACCGTGCACTTGTCCTTGGGTGCGTCACTTGTAGAGTTTTAACGGTGATTACTGCACGAGTCTGACTTCTGCCCCAAGCTTCAGACCTGCGGTTCGTTTCCTGTAATACACTGCCAACTGGGATATTCTGGGTATCCTGGACTATGACTTGCCCTCCAAACTTTCTTCCTCTGGGACAGAAGATGGCCTCATCCACCAATTGACTGAGCCAGAAACCCAGTAGTCGTGTTGCCCCCCTCCAACACTCCGTGTTTGACCCATCCCAGTGTCTTGAATCTGCCTTCTCTCTCCCCTCACGGTCTTTGTCCACTGGACCTGGCAGTATCCCCACCCCCACCCCCTGTTCTCCCAGTCTCTGGTCTTCCCTTCTGCCAACTGTCGTGTACTCTGCTCAGGAAGGTGAACTTCTGGAGCTGTCAGCTAGGAATTCCCAGACGCTTCCCGTGTGCGTGGTGTAGCCAATGCCTAGCATGACATCCAAGGCTTCTGTGGCCTGGTGTTTACTTACCCTTCTTTCAAGCCTCGTTCTTGCTACTTCCTACTTTATGCTGTGACCATTGCAAAGGGTCACCACCTGCGCGCACACAGTATCCTTTTCCATCCCCCCTTGCCTTAGCACATGCGGTTCCCTCTGGTGGAAGTGTTTTCCCACCTTTCTCCTTGCCAATTTCCTATCCTGCCTTCAGACTTAGCTTCAGCATCACCTTCCCCAAGAAGCTTTCCTTAAACCCAATGTTGGGCCAAGTCATTCTATCATTCTCCTCCGGGCTCTTTATTTGATGCTGAACATATGTGTGTGTCTGTCTCCCTATCCTGACTGCCACCTGTCCAGGGACAAGGTATTCTATATTCACACTGGTGCCGCCACAGAGAAGAGGCCCAGAGAGTGCCTGTGGAACCACAGCTCATTCTTTCTGTTCCTCATCCCTTCCCCTCACCTGGTGAGGGTTACTCAGTCGTTAGGATTAATCATCCTAAAATCTTCTTTCAGTGATTGCTAATAGGTGTCCTTACCTGACAGGTAAGAGGTCTCACAGGTTCAAATTAAAGGCTGGCTGGCTGGCTGGCTGGCTGGCTGGCATTTTTGTGAGAGAGATATCTACAAGGGGGTCCTCAAATCTCACCAAAATGTTTTGTTTTGATGCTTCGTAGCATCGAATCAGTGATAAAATACATGATAAGATTTGGCTGTGAGATATCGTTCCATTCTGGTATCCAAGAACACACAGATACCCTATACAGCTTATAAAATCTGAATGTAGAAATAAACGTGTAGGAATGTATATAGATAACCAGGGAGCATAGGGGTGTCTATCAAGTTGGAAACGGATAATACCATTCTATTTTTTGTTACAGGTTGAAGATGTCCTTGATGCAACCGTGTATGTTGACCTGTTTGCAGATTTGGCCACGGAACGGTTTGCTTAAGGAGAGCTCATCGACACTACCGATCGTGCATATCAACACCACTGAGAGTAACTGATTCTTTGATCTGCTTTAGGAAAAGCGAACTTGTAGCCCCACAGAATCACCCAAATTTAGTTTCGACAGATGCCGTGTCCAAAAATGGAGACCTCTGCTTTCCCTCTGGTACCCGGAGCTCCTGAAATAAGGGAAGGAAGCACTCTGAGGATCTCAGCAGCCCTTCCGGCTTCCGTTGCATGCATATCACACGGGGTTTGGAGGTAGTCCTCCGAAATATTAGCTGAAAGCTCCCTCAGAAAGCAAATCTTTCCCACATCCTTCCCTGCAGTTCCTCTTTAAGAGGGTGTCAGCATGGCTGAAAGAATGAAGTGGCCGTACATTGTCTGGCTGTGCTATTATGTGCTTAACATTTCCATAACAAAAGTGCCACTCGACTTCTCCCCGATTAATGCAGCTCGAGGGCTCTTGTCGGCCTTTAATAAAACATTGTTGAAATCATTTATTTAGAGCCCCTGGTTACTAGTGGGAGAATGACCATCTTTGTGCCAAAATATAGTGTATACAGTCCACTATTTTGTAGTAGATCATTCTGTTATTTAAGAAATTGATTAAATGGATGCCCTAGAAGGTATTTATGCTAATAGCACATTACTTATGTCATTCAGATAGTCAAGGGTGAACCTTTTCAACTGTCCAGGAGAGACAATCCCTCACATAGAATACAGTAACATCCAACTTTACTTAACTCACAAGGCTGCCAGACCCGCTGGAAACCCAGCCCTCCCAGAACTACTCTGGGGCCACGAGGTGTTTGTAACAGGCTGCCTCCCCACAGCTTGCTTTGGGGAGCTGGGAGAAATGGGGTCAACTGACACCGTTTCCGATATTCCTTAGCGTAAGAGGCCAAAAACCAGATAATGTGCTCTTTTCCTTTTACAGGTCCAAAAAGGGATCCATGAGGTTAAATCTGAGAACTTCTGCCGCGGAACCCAGTAAGCTAATGATACAAAGCCAAAGTTCGAAAGTAGAAAGCTTTTAGTGCAGAGCTTGATGTCCCTGAGGGTTCTTGGGACGTTTCTCTCTCTTTATTCTATACAACATGGCGCTGCTGGATGGGGTGGGGGGTGCGAACGCAGGAGTGATGACGAAGGGCACCCCACTCCTGTGGGTTCTCTTGACTCTTTGAGAAAGATGCTACCGGTTCTGAGTTGTGTCTTCATCCGTGCGGCTCCCGTTGGGAGAGCCATGGTGCACCCCGGATGTGTCGGAGTGTGGTGGCCCCTTAAGTTTGTGGCAGATGGCCCCAGGATCTGCGTCCTTATGGACATTTGTCAGGGCCGTGCCTAAGCACAGGGATGTCCTGTTGCTCAGGAGGAGAATTTAGTCCCCTCCAGCCATTTTTCCCTCTCACATATGTGTATTGCTAGCATACATTGCTATAGATTGTTAAAAATAAACAGAGACCTTATGTTATGTCCATTGTGGTCATAAACAAAAGCGTTGCTGTGTGCTTGGGTGAGCAGTGAAGCCTGAACCTCCTTCTATTTACTGTATGGTCACTGTCAGTTCAATGAACTGCCTCCTTGTTCTCCACCATTGTCCTACACTCCCTTAAACATTTGTCACTGAAGTGCCTCCAAAAGACAAATAAACTGTCACTGAGAATGCAAACCTGCTAACGGGGGAAACGGGACCAGACTCAAGGACACATGATTTTACGTGAAATCCAAAAGGAGTTCCTTGCGCCCTTGCAAGACTTCTGAGAAACAAGGCCCTTTTTGAGAATCCCCAGGAAAAGCCAGATACCTTTTTCTTTCAGTAATGGTCCTTCCAGGCATTCTCCATGAGACATTTGGCCGTCTCAAATGTCCAAAATTCCGAAAGGTTCCCCAGAGAGCATGAGATATTACAGATGTCCACATCTGTAAAAATTCTTTCTGCCTCGGAGCAGATGGCAACATACAATCCCATAGCCAACGTTTCTAACATCTCAGCAACCTGTTCTGGAATCCACTAGGTCTGTAGAGGGACCAAGGGGCTCCTGGGCTCTGGTATAGAACTGTTTAAATTAAAATGAGCCACCGATCAATGTTCACTTTCTTTAAGGAAGAAAGCATAAAGCCTCGTGTCCTCTCTCCCCAACAGCGAGCTGTGTTGATTTATTCCAGGCAGATGCTTTTGACAGGACCCTGTAAAATCAAGTCGTGAGTTTATTGTACCAGTTAATTATCAAGCCTTTTCTAGTGCTAATGCCTTTTACTTCTTACTGGGGAAAACTGGGCCTTTTACTGGGACAAAGACTTAACTTTTAGTCAAGAATGTGTTAAAATAACAGGAGATAGAGATGATTTAAATATATTTAAGGACAAATGCAGGAGCATTGCTAACTCGAGGTTTGTAAAGAACGCTGATTTCATTTACAAGTCTCTTGGAATACTCTTTGTTCACTTCCCAAAGAAACAACGCTTCCAGCTTTGTTTTAACAATATGTGTACTCAACCATTCAGGTGACCGAGGATTCCAGCCACAGACCACCCTACAGCTATCTCAGACTTTCTGATGCTACACATACACCCATCTTGGTTTTAGATCCAATAAGAAGTGCCTTGAAGCTGTCCATAAAAGCTGGGAAAAGAGAAGAGTTAGAGGCAAAAGAAACCTGGAAAGTAGGGGTGGGAGTGGAGGGGGGGGGAGTTGGAAGGGGGCATAGCTTTGTTAATTACTTCAGGCAGCAGAGAAATCTGGTTATGTTTTCTCAGTACATGTTAATATCATATAAAGAGACACGAGATCTTGCTAATCTGTCGACCCCTCAGACAAAGTTTATTTGTGGTGACTTTTAAACTCCTGACTCGCCTTCCAATCACCGCGTTTAAAATGAAAAGCTTTAAATAAACACCAGGAATAGAAGATAAATAAACTTTTTTTCCCTCTTGCAAGTGCCTAGCTTGGCGAGGTTCAGACTCAAATCCCCAGAGGACAGAGCGCTCTCTTTTGTGTTAATGTTTAAAAGATTTTCCAATGCCGGAGTTTATTCCTACTGCAAACATTTCTATTTACAAGGTCAAGTGTATCAGCACTCGACACAGCTTAAGAGTGTAATTATTTATCTAAGGGCGTTTGAGTGTAGATCAGTAGCTCTGGCAGGAACCCAGCCTTCAGCCCACTGCTAAACAACTCCTCACAACAATATTACAAGTTCTGGGGATTGTTCCTCTCCCCAGTGTGTTTACTTTTGCCCGCCTGAATGTTTTGTAACAAATTTTTGTACTTTTTCAACAGACGTGTGAAAATGACTTTGAAGGGGTGTCCCAGGTTTCCTAAGACCTATTGGTAACAGATGTTATTGGCATGTTTGATTGTATGAGAATGTCCATAGCTAGATAGAGACACTCCTGGAGGAGGGGCTTGGGGGGGTGTCTCAGTGGAAAAGGAGGGAGGGGTGAGAGACCTCTGGGTTATCCCAAATTGTGTAGAGAAGAGTTAGAGGCAAAAGAAAGGCAAGACACTATCTTGGAGTTCTCTCCATAAAGGTAAAAACCAATGCAGGCCAGTCAGTTTTATCTTTTTAGCTGCTTCATTTACACATGTCTAATTGTTCATTAAATTAGAGGCAGAAATAATAGCCCTCATTTCTTGTCTTGTGCTGTATTTTAATTTCAGTTGATGGTTGATAGATTCCCCGGGGCCCCTCCACCCCCATCCTTACCCATTATTGGGTAACCCACAGTGTAACTCTGGAAAGTAACTACACCATATTCATTATTTAAAAACTCTTTACTGATGTACATATTTTAATAAAACAAATAACCAAAAAATACACAAAGCCATAGTTATTTAAAACATAGGACTTTTTTTTTTTTAAAAACGATGTCTATAAAAATACAATGTTTAAGGCAGTTTGGAAATGCATTTATACATTTCTACAATGTCCATAAATTCTCTTGAAAATAACAATGTTAACTTCAAATCTATAAAATACACTGTACATTTTAAGACTGTTCTAGATAGAGCACACTTCACAATGGACTGTGGGTTTGGATCCCTGGTGACGCACGGATTCTATACATTTCAGGGAGGAAAGTGTAACATGGTTGCAGATTTAAATTTTTAATTTCTTTTTAAAAATAAATTATTTCTGAAGCATACAATTTATAAAAATTCTATATACACAGTACAGCCACTGGTAACAAATCCCAGTTTTAATACACTTTATATAGAAGTACCAGAGTTTAGCACCCTGATAAAAGCAGAGGCAATATATTTTCTCCGCATATTTGTACATACAATTTGATGTAAAGAACAAAAATGACAAGACAAACATCATAAGAGGCTTTCATAGATGGCAGTGCACAGCTCTTTTACATAAAAAGTTGCATTGTTCAACACCACTAGCAACCCTTTAGATCAGCATCTTTTTGACCCTTAATCCTAAGAAATGTGCTAAAAGATCAGAGTGGTGGCAATGAAATTAAGGTCAAGGGCTCAAAGTTGCCCCAAACGAATTCAGGCATATTAACCCCTTCCCATTCCCCCTCCCCCGCCCAAACAGAATTCTGAGCGCTGACCAAGAGTAAACAAATGAATCGGTTAGTGGGACTTTTCTGTTTACTCACGATTGCAATGTCCTCACTGGCCACAATAAAAGTCGACACCGGCACTCCCCGCCCCCCCCCCCCTCACCCCGCACAGTTAAAATGCTAATAAACAGCCCCTTTGCAAATGTAAATCTTCCTTCAAACTCCTGCTCCAAGCCCACTCCTTTGAAACTGTTAAGGCCCCACAGGTCAGTATCCTCTCTCCACATCCCACCCACCCACCCACCCACCCCCGCCTCCCCCATTCCATCCCGGCATCCTAAACTCTAGCTAGGCCGGTTTCCGCTGGGCAGACGAGCTGGGAGTTTCTGGAGCCTGGAATGGGAGGGGGAGGATGTCCAAGAAGTCATGCTCGGGAGAGGACACGGGAGAAGTGCCAAGAGTCGTGCAGGAGAGACCCGCTAGGCAGAGTCTACTTAGTACACGCTTTGGAAAGTATCCAAACCATCCCCTCGGTCCCCGTGCCACAGGTGCCCCGGCGCAGGCCCTCCCGCAGCCCACGGCGGGGGACTCCAGGGCTAAAAGAGCAGCGGCAGCAGCGGCAGCAAGATGGAGGCGAGCGGGGTCCAAGCGCCTCCGGGCGCCGAGCGACCGCCGCCGCTGCTCCTGCGCCCCGGCCCGTAGGGCAGGTCCCCGCGGCCGCCCGTGGCTGCAGCGCCGCCGCCCGGGCGCGCCGGGTGCGGGACGCCGTCGTCATCGTCCAGCGGCTGCTCGCCGCCCGCGCCCCCGGCGCGCTGCTCGTCGTCGTAGTCCTCGTCGTAGTAGTCGTCCAGGCCCCCGTCCGAGCCGCTGCTGCCCGGGCCGTTACCCAGCTCGGCACCGAAGCACAGGCGGGCCATGTTCTCCTTGACCGACTCACAGATGGGCCGTTCCAGGCCGTCGCACACGCAGTCGTTGAGCAGCGCCGCCTTGGGCACGGCCAGCATGTCCTCGATGACCGTGCGGCACTCGTCGGTGCAGCGCAGCCCGTTGAAGAGCTTGCCGCAGTAGGTCAGGTAGCGGCTGAGGGCCAGGTTGCAGCGGCTGTCGCGGTCGCAGCGCCGCCGGGCCTCCGTGCAGCCCATGACCCCGCCCGCGCCCGGGCCGCCCGCGCCGCCGCTGCTCGTCCGGGGCAGGCACGGCTCAATGGCGCGCTTGGTGGACTTGCAGTTCTCGTCCTGCGCGCAGTCACAGTCTTCCAGGGCGGGCCCGCGGCGCGTGTGGTTGAGCTGAATGAGCGCCGAGATGCAGTGGCTCGGGCAGCGCCAGCGCGACGAGAACGAGGCGGCCGAGGCCGGGAAGGCGGCGGCGGCGGCGGCGGCCCCCGGCGCGTCGCCCCCGCCGCGCTGCGCCAGTACGGGCGCGCACGCCTCGGCGTACTGGTTGTAGGCGTAGCTGCACTCCGGCTCCCCCTGGCACTGCAGCAGCGCCTGCCAGCAGATGAGGCGGCGGCCGTGCGCCAGCCCCGAGCCCCGCGGCGCCGAGCCCAGCAGCTGCAGCAGCGCCATCAGGCACAGCCAGGCGCCCGGCACGGTCCCCGCGCGGGCCCCGCCGCCGCCGCCCAGCAGCCCTGCCACCATCGCGGGCAGCGGCGGCCGCCGGGCGAAGAGGGGAAAGGAGACGAGGCGCGGGCAGCGGCGGACGCGGAGCCGGTGGAAAAGTTTGCCCCAGTCCTGCCAACTTCTTGCATGAGTGTTTTCATAAATCCATGCGCGCCGCTCGCTGGTGCCGCGCCGCTCGCAGAAGGTCGGGTCGCCCGCTCGCTCGGGCTGTGGTGGTTTCCCAGAAATGCACAGCCGCGGAGAGCCCCTCCGCTCGGCCCCCGGCGGTGGCGGGAGGCGCTCACTGCCGCCCCGGGGGGCTGCGGGCCGCGGGGCCGCGGCGGGGCTGCAGGACCGCGCGGCGCCGCGGGTGCATTTTGCTCCGCGCCTGCAGATCCGTTGTGCGGCCGCAGCGGCTCCTTCCTCCCGGGCTCAGCGCCGCGCCGCCGCCGCCGCCACCGCCGCCGCTGCGGGCTCTAGCATCGCGCCGCTTCCTGGCTCGGGTCGGTGCGCTGCCCGCCTTCCCGCGGCCCTGGACGCCCGCGTCCCCTCCCCCTCCGCCCGCGGCGACCCCGGCCTCTCCGTGCTCCGGGGAGCCCTTTCCGGGCGGCGCGGGGAGAACAAGAAACTCGGCGCGGCCGGAGAGCGGCTCCCGGGCTTCCCTCGGCGGCGGCTTCTCGGGTGACAAGGGGCCCCGGGAGCGGATCCGCTGAGCCCGGCTGCGGACTCGCTGGCTGCGAGGCTTTAAATACAAAAGTGGGCCGGGAGCCCCCGCGTGGTGCCGCGGTGCCCCCTCATTATGCATGCATGGAAAAGCAAACAAACAAAAACATTAGCAACGCTTCTCCAGCTCGCCGAGCCCCGGCCCCGCGCGCTCCGAGCCTGCCCGCTTTCTCCTTTCTCCACTCTCTTTCGCCCTTTGCTCGGCCCCCTTTCCCGGCTTTTCGAGATGCTATTGGTCCTGCCTGTTGTTGTTGAAACTTTTTTTTTTTTTTTTTTTTTTTTTTTTTTTTTTTTTACGAGCCGCTGGAGTGGAGTGGGGTTGCGGAGTGGGGGAGGGCGGGGAGGGTGGTGGGCAGCTCACATTCAGGCATTCAGGGCTTGAAAGGAACGGCTTAAGGAGCCTGACAGAGGCCCGGGAGCTCCTCCTACTCTTAAGGAGGCTCGGATATGGAGCCCCGGCTCAAGCTCAGAATCAGCGGGCAGGGCTCAGGGGCAGCTGTTCGCATCCGGCTTTGCCACAGGCCTTTTTGTTGGGGTCTTTTTTCCTTTTTTTTTTTTTTTTTTTGAGAGTTTTATTAATTCTCCCTGGCTCCCATCTGTGCCTTCGACTGGGTTCAGAATTCAGTTTGTTTATCTAGTTCCCTATCTTTGAGTCCTGATCACCAGTGAGGAGGAGTTAAGTGGGGGGGGGGGGGGAGAATTTAACGTTGGACTTTGAAACTGAAGAAAAACGAAACAAAACTCAAACGCACACAAGAGGCCCACACTTCAGGTAGGAGAATGCCGATGAGATATTTACAAGGGCCCCGCCCCAACCACAGGGTCCCTCTTTGCCGACCTGGCAGGTACGGTTCTTGAGCCGAGGAGCCGTGTCAGTTGCAAGACATAAATCCGATCAAATTAATTTCTTTGAGGCATATAAGTTTCTAACTCGGACGGCGATGAAAAAATAATTACAGCATTAAAAATCTTCAGGAATGTTGAGCAGCACCATATGGCCGCAGTTATAAAGGAAGGGGATAAACTGGCATGCAGCAAGGTTTCTATTAGAGTGGGTTTCAATCCGTCCCTCGGTTAAGGGAAGCCGCCTGGGTACAGCAGCCTCTGCAATCCAGGCGCGGGAGTTTGCAAACTACCTTAACTGTGGCGCAACGCAGCCTTCAACCACCAGAGGCACCGGGCTTCTGCGGCCTGTCAAAAACTGGCGCTTTTTTCCTCCCCTTTCCGTGGAGGGACTATCAACTCCATCTGTCACAAAAATTAAGGCTAAATCTCCTCTCCAAAAGCAGAGGGAGCCGGGGCTCCAGTGCGCGCAAAGTTCGGCCGTCCGCCTCTCCCCTGAGGCCGCGTGAATTAGAAATGGCAAAAGTCAGAACAGAGCCTCAGCGTAGGAAGATTTATCAGGCTGCAAAAGAACCCTCCCGTTCCTGGGGAGACGGCTGCATTCCTCAGAGGCTGTCTGCCTTGGGAAGCTGCACCTCGGCAATCCCCTTGTCCGCCTCCCCCCTAAAAAAACAAAACAAAACAAAGCATTTTAAAAGAAGCAGGTTGAGTTAAGGCAGACCATGTTGCTCTGATTTGAATAGTAGAAAACACAGTATCTATCGTCTGTATGTATGTATGTATGTATGTATGTATGTATGTATGCATGTGTGTGTGTTTTTAATAGAAAAGCTGCCACTGTGTGGCCCATGAAAACACCCATTTCTCAGGCCCCGGGCTTGTTGTTATTTGGAGTTGTTGTCTCACTCAGTTCTGCCAAGAGGACTTGGGCAAATCTCACTCTCTCTGAGACGTGAATCTTTCACATGGGAGACTCAAGGCCACGTTAGACGCTTGAAATCAAATCTTTTCATCTTTATTTTTTTATTTTTTTTTAATTTTTTTTTTCAACGTTTATTTATTTTTGGGACAGAGAGAGACAGAGCATGAACGGGGGAAGGGCAGAGAGAGAGGGAGACACAGAATCGGAAACAGGCTCCAGGCTCTGAGCCATCAGCCCAGAGCCTGACGCGGGGCTCGAACTCACGGACCGCGAGATCGTGACCTGGCTGAAGTGGGACGCTTAACCGACTGCGCCACCCAGGCGCCCCAAATCTTTTCATCTTTAATGTTCTGTGATTTTAGGGGCATAAGGACAAAGTCAACATTCATCTGCATTTTTAAACTAATGTTTGTTGAGTTCCTTTAGAATGGTGGGTCTCATATCTTCCTGAGCATGAGACTTGCAGGTTGGCCTTGTTAAAACCCAGCTCCTGGAGTTCCTGATCCAGTAGGGCTTGTGGGACCTGAGAATCTGCATTTCTAACAAGTTCTCAAGGGTTGCTACTGCTGCTGCTTGTCTGGGGAGCAAACTTTGAGAAGCACTACTCGAGAGGTCCGTGGGCTGATTGTTGTGGTTTGCAAAACTTGCCCGTCTTGGCCTTAATTTTGCTCTCAGTGGGATTTAAGGGGGGGGGGGGGGCCAAGAGTTTTGTCTTCTCTGGGGATATCTCCACCCCAGACTGATGGCGTTCCAGGCCTGTGGAGCAATCAGCCGTCCAAGAGACCAAGCCTCAGAAGGAGGCTCTGATGAGATAGGAGAATAAATGAACACCCCACCCCCATAAGCTCCCGAGACCATGAGTACACCGTGTCTCACATCCAGCTTTTCAGTAATAATCACCAGACCTCCCAGCTGTCCCTCATCACCCAGCCACTAATCCCCATATCACTTGGAACATCTCTTAAATTGATTTAATTTTCATCATGAGCACCTGTCCACCTGAAAATACCCCACTTCTACTCTCGATCTGTTCTCAGCAAAATCTCCTATATTCTCCACCTGCTTTCTGGGCTGGATCTTCACTTCGCTTAACTAACATCCGGCTGAAACCTATGGAGTGGGAGGAGATATTTGCAAACTATACGTTAGTGGTATTGCAGGGACTTCAAGAAAGAGTGCCTCCTACTCAACTCTGTGCCCTAGAAACATTTTCTTCACCTGACCCTGCACTGGATCAGTACAGGTGACAGTACAGTTTAGCCCACTCAGCTCAAAGCATCGCAACAAATAACAAAGACTGCTGTTTTAAGCCACTGGCTTTGGAGGTGGTTTATGGTGTTACAAGAGATAATCACACACAATTTCCATCATGTTCAACTGTTTGGGCCGGAGATCTCTCTGGACTCTTCTGTTTTCCTTACGTCCCACATCCCATTAACCCATATCGCAGTCAATGAAATATTTGATGGGTTGAATGATGAAAAGTTAGACCTTTTTGTTTTCTAAATCAACCATCTCAGAACGAGTCCACGTTGCTTCTACGACAGAGGCCCGGAAAGCCTAAAGAGAATGATACGGTTCTGAAGTTTTAAAGTGTAAAATGATATTCCCATGTTGATTGAATTATTAAGGCTAATTAAGCCATCATCTTGGTCATATATTAACCTCACAGAGGTTATGCTTTAATCAGCGGGGAAAGTCTCTTAAGTAAACGATGCTGGCAAAGCTCGTAACCTAGGTAGAAGGAAATGTAGAAAAAAATTCCAGGTAAAAAGTTAAATATAAAGCAAACAAATAAGAAAATCTTGGCAATGATGTATATAACCTAGAATTAGAAAGACTCTTATGATAACCAAGACTGGAAAATCAGAAGATGTGGAAGAAAAACATACCTATTCGACTACATACAAAATTAAGTAGTTGTATGTGGAAGTGCCAGAGACCAAGTTAATAGACCCACAGATCTGGCAAGAATATTGATAGAGTGCATAGAGCTCTTACAAACTTCCAGGAAAAAGTCTAAGAGAAAATGAGGGAAGATGCAAACAGATGATTCATAGGGCTGTACATCCAAATGACAACAGGCAAGTGCAAAGATGTTTAAATTAACTAGTAGTCAGATGAAAGAAAATGAGAAAACGATGAAATCCTGCTTGAACACTCACTAGTCTAGCTAAAATGTGAATGTTATGTATTTTCTGGCAGTTGCGATAGAAATAATGCCTTTCCCCCCCAAAACGTTCAAGGCAAAGCCCTGGAACTTCACTGGGTCTGGGTCATGTGCCCTTGTCCTTTTGCAGGGGGCGGGGGGAGGGTTGTAGGTTGGCGCTGGTCCCTGGACTGGTCCTCAGTGGCCCATGGCAACTTAGGAGTAAGCATCCGGATACTGCAACTTGGAAATGTCATTTTATGTCTGTTGAATCTAATAAAAATCTCATTTTTCTAGTAACTTATTTTTATTCTCTTTTACCAAAGTATCTGCAATAGAAACAGTAATCTGGCCTTTCACCGCAGATAATTGAAAAAGCTCTGTACTATATATTGCTACTTGTCATTTTCTTTGGTTTTAAAGTTGATTACGTTGTTAGGTGCAGGAATTTAAGGATTCACCACGGTGGGAAAAGGAATAGAAATGTAAGAAACAAACTTTTGATTCTTCAAAGAATGTTGTTAATGATCCAGGATGGAAACTGGCAACACAACCCAGCCTTTCCTGCCACGTGGGAGGCGTGGACGGAACCGCCGTTCTGTAAGGGGCAGAAGACGCGCCCCACACCATTGCGTTGGGACTCCAGAGATCAAGATCCTGGCCGGGTTTCAACATCTAATAACGAGAGGAAATCCCAAAAAACCAGCAGGAGCTCCCATTCTCAGGAAACTTGACTTTCACACTCTCTGAAGTAGCAAGTTCTGTATGGACCGCTTGAGGCACACCTTCTCTCCGCCTTGCAGCTGGCAGACTTGTAGCTTCCTACAAAGAGTAACTTTTCCAAGATAGCACCTTGTACGCATTCGCCCGTCACGCCTTAAGTTCAAAAATAATTGGGGCCAATTCTACAATGGGTATTATAGAATGTCTCAAAGCCACGCCAGACCTTGGTTCAAAAATCTGTTTTTTTCACTATTGAAATCAGGAAGAAACTTTTTCCTATCGTTTCATAAATCTGGATAAACTGTTCTCTAAATAAAAATACCATAATTTGGAACAGAACTTATGAACTGTCTTAAAAATCAGCTTTTTAAAAATCATGTAGCTGTCAACAACAAAAATATGTATATCTATCAATGAGCTAGTAGGATTTGTGAGTGTGTGATTAATACCTGTCAAGCAGTTTGGGGGGACATGCATTAGAATTGCTTACATCTTCATTGCTGGAAATGCATAATTGTCATAAAGTGTCTTGGGAAACAAATGTATGATCTTAACGATTCATAAAGATTCCAGCCACCTAGTTCTTTTCCAATGAAATGTGTATCCCAGGACTTTACCAAACACATCACTAATGAATTCACACTCTTCCTACATTTTAAATCTGCTTTCACATTCACCTGCTCATTTCTCACTGAATTTCATTCAGTTGAAGCCAACAGATATTTAATGAGTGCCTACTGGACGTGCCAGAAGGCTGAAGCCTTTTTAAAAGTCTTCCAACTGGGGCGCCTGGGTGGCGCAGTCGGTTAAGCGTCCGACTTCAGCCAGGTCACGATCTCGCGGTCCGTGAGTTCGAGCCCCGCGTCGGGCTCTGGGCTGATGGCTCAGAGCCTGGAGCCTGTTTCCGATTCTGTGTCTCCCTCTCTCTCTGCCCCTCCCCCGTTCATGCTCTGTCTCTCTCTGTCCCAAAAATAAATAAACGTTGAAAAAAAAAAAAAAAAAGTCTTCCAATTTTGTTCTTCTGCCTTTCTTTCTTCCCTCCCTTTTCCCCAACGCCCCCTTCTTTCTCCCTTCTTCCTTTTTTTGTCATTAATAGACCTTATTTTTTAAAAATACACTTCTAGGCTTATAGAAAAATTGCTTGCAAAGTTCCAAGTTTCCACGTTCCCTTCTCCCCTCCCTCAGGTTTAATTTGCCTTCTTATTTACATCTTGTATTATGTTTGTAATACAATGTTAGTTGTTACAGTTGATGAACCAGTGTTGGCACATTATTACTAAAGAAAGCTCTGAGTTTACACTGGGGTTCGCTCTTTGTGGTGTGCATTCTGTGGGTTCTGATAAATGCATGACACTCTGTATTTACCATGATGGTGTCACACAGGATAGTTTCACTCTCCTGAAACCTCCTGGGAAGCACTCTGTTTTAACCTAGAAGGCATCTTACAGCAAATCTTTTCATTTACAGCTTCATTACTTAAAGCTTCCATAATTAGTATTCGTTTTCTGTCCATGAAAAAAAAATTAAAGTGAGGCCATACATGTGATTTAAACCCATAAGTTGTGCACATCTCCCCAAATGATTAATGATTTATATTGACGTAATCATTCATATAGTTGAGTTATCCGTCTCAGAAGTATTTCTTGGGCTCTCACCTGGGTCAGCTCTCTGTGCCAATGGTCTTCGCATTAGGGAACTTTGTGAGAGGTGGCTTTATCCTTTATATCTTTGCTTCATGCATGGGCATGCATTGAATTACCCAAGCTCCTTTCACTTTTTTTTTTTTTTTGGTTTGCTTTATAGTTTATTTTACTTAAGAATTTCTAAATGTATTTTTTAAGTTTATTTATTTATTTATTTATTTTGAGAGACAGTGCAAAAAGGAGAGAAGGAGAGAGAGAGAGAGAGAGAGAGAGAGAGAATCCCAAGCAGGCTCTGTGCTGTCAGCTCAGAGCCTGATGCGGGGCTCAATCCTGCCAACTGTGAGATCATGACCTGAGCTGAAACCAAGAGCTAAATGCTTAACCGGCTGAGCCACCCAGGTGCCCCTTAAGTGTATTTTTTTTGTATAGAAAATATATGCACATACATAGTAAAGCATGCAAGGTTGTAAAAAGTGCAAGGTGTCCAAAAAGCTTCTACTCATCTCTGCATCTGGGCACCCACTTCCCTCAACCACCACAATCAGTTTCTTGTATGCATTCTCAGAAATACTGCATATATATGTAAATGTGTATCTTTCTAATGTTTATTTGTTTTGAGAGAGAGAGAGAGAGGGAGAGAGAGAGAGAGTGAGTGGGGGAAGAGCAGAGAGAGGGGGAGAGATTGAATCCAAAGCAGGCTCCATACTCACTGCAGACCTGATCTGGGGCTCAATCTCATGACCGTGAGATCATGACCCGAGCCACAATCAAGTCAGTCACTCAACAAATTGAGCCACCCAGGCACTCTGTACATATCTTTCTGAAACAATGAAATTAGCCTTATTTTTTTTCACTTAAAAGTATATTTTAGACACCGTTCCATATCACTTCATTAAGTGCTGACATAGTACTTGCTTATCTTTTGGACGAGTGTATAATACTCCATTTGGGGATGTACCATACATTATTTAACCCGTTTCTCATTTAGGAACGTTTAAATTCCAGTCCTTTTGTATTTTAGTGTGATGGTGAATAACCTTACGCATTTGTCATTTTATTAGTACTTTAATACAGCTAGAGGAACCATCTTTAGGAATGGAATTACTGAGTCAAAGAAGAGATTCATTCTAAATTGTGACGGATCCGTTGTTCTCCTCAAAGCTCTGCCAGCATATGGGAGTGTTTGTCTTTGCACATTATCACTGACACAACATGTTACTGAACTTTTGGATCCTTGCCAATCTGATAGGTAACAATTATATCTCACTGCAGCCTTCATTGTAATTTCTCTTATTATGTGTAAGACAGACATTATTAAGTCTTCAGAAAATTCTTGAAGCAAAGACTGAAGACATTTAAGTTCAAAAAGGTCAAGTGATCCAACACTACCCACCTAAGAGGCCAGAACACCCAGAAAGCGATCTCCTAAGGTGGTCACCCTTGGCCATCACCCCACCTTGTTTCCATAGCACCACATGACTGCTTAAAGGCTTGCCTTTTGTGACAGTTTTCCTCCATGTGAAGGGTAGTTGCCAAAAAAAAAGCGCTAAAGAGTACCTTTTGTAAAGGGAAAGACTTCTTCCTCAAATGGTGAAATCAATGGATTCTGAAGAATCCTCTTAAAATCTTAGGATCTTCTCTTTCCTTCCTCCCCCAGCCCACCTCAAGACAGAGCAGAAAAAAAAAAATCTCAAAATGTTGTATCTGAGTGACCCCTGAATAACTGATAGAAGACGTATGTTCTGGGCTTCTGTTAGAGGTGAATTGTCATGTTCGTAAGATATTTTTGAGGAAACAAACTTTGTTCTTACCTCACCACCTTCCCACTCAGAAATACCAGTTTCCTCTCTGTATCTGACTTCAAACCTCATCGTGCTGAGGTATGTACTGAGGTCTCGTACTGAGGTCTCATTGCCTGAGACCTTTGCAGGTTTCTGAGGAGCAGTTGAAGACTTGGCCTTTATCCACGATTTATGTGCACACGTAGTTAATGTCTGTTGTGTGTGTTAGGTGGAAGTCTGTCCCTGGACTTGTGCTGTCTCTGCTGCAGCTGTCTCAGTCAGTTTGCTGCCCAGAGAGGATTAATTGCCCTGATCATTATTTGCCTGGAGTCAGAGATAGGTTTGAGGATACGAGAAGGGACAGAGCCATCTGGAGAAGAAAGGGTCTTCTGTGGTCTCAGGGCACAGCAGTTTGTGGTAGTTTGATAATTATGAACTACACCAACAAAATGACTAAATAGAGCAACTTTCTGGAATAGAAGTCATGCGGTCTTAAAGTATGGATATTCGCTGTTAATTGTCTTCAGTCAACAGATAGGGAGCCCCTACTAGGATCATTCCAGAATTTAGAGGTCCGGCAACGAATAGCACAGGGGTAAATGCCTGGACATGGGGTTGTTTTATCCAGTAGTCACCATAATGATCTTTCCCTATTCTTCTGGTGGACCTGACAACCCTGTGAATTATCCTTAGAAGAAGGGGGTGCATTTCTGGAAAACCACAGATGCCCTTAGGCTCCGCCTTATCTCTATTCCACAAACAAAAGAAGTGAACTGAATTCCTTCCTAACATGGAGTGCTTCATCTACATCCCAGAAAGGAAAGTCTTTAAGATTCTCAAATCCTTGGAAAGCATCTGGGGGAAATGTAAGTGACAAGGAGAACACACATCCCTTTAAGAGCTGGGCAGCCGCTTTTCTGCCAAGGGCTTGTCAAAATTGCTCAAGAGAAAGAAAACAAGGGGAACAAGTGCACATACACAGTGTTAAAGTAGCTAGCAACCAAGACAACACCAATTATTTAACCACAGTAAAGAAACCAGCAGCCAAACCACACTGATTATTTAACCGCGTATCCAAGTGCTGAGCACAGCCATAGCCAGCCACGTTAATTTAATGTAAATATCCCGAGTAACCAGCTCCCAAGGAGGCAAGGGCACCAGCAGAGGACTACTCCTCACCTTTCCTTGTCTTGGCTCCAGATGTCTGGAGCTGGAAAACTGGCTGCAATCCAACTAGTATTCCCCCCCACCTCCTTTTTGCCTTTTTGTTTCTCTAAAAATCGTTCTTACCCTACTGATCTACGGGTCTCATATGTGTACACATGGTCGGGGAGACATTTGGTGAATTCTGTTCTTTTCCTCTGATTGCCACATTTTCTTTTCTTCCCTTTTCATTTCAGTGCTCTGTCTTTGCTCCCTCCCCCTTCCTCCTCTGCCTCAGAGGAGGCATGCTTTCAGTCCAGTGTATTTGATTCCTGGTTCTTTAATTTTCACTAATCATCATGTGTAAGGTTATTCTCAGCGAGTATTATCAGGAAAACGTGAGCTTTCTCCTTTGCTGTCTGCAGTGGCACAGTCTGCAATGGGTTGCAATTTACTAGAAAACAGTCCCTGTCACTGGGAAATGCCCCAGCAGCTCATAGATCTTGCTAGCCCAGGTGACCCCACTCTCACTGCCCACAGATAAATGCACCTGACTCAAGGTCAGCCAACCCCTGGGTGTCTAGCAACCAATCAGATTTCTCTCTTTGAAGGTTGATTAAAGGTTGACTGGCATAGTGGACCATGTGCAAACAGGGCAAGCTTAGCTAGAAAGAGGAGCAGAGAGAAACAGCTGAGGAGGACCCTGTGGTCCACAAGGGATCAAAAGTAAAGCAAGGGGTAACCATACGCTTCCCTGGAAGAGGAGTAGAGGCACCTCACTGACCCTTGGTTCGTCCAGCTCTATTTCCGGTGAGGACAGGCCCTATTTCAGTTGCTAAGACCCTGAGACTGACACTGTGTCCTCATATTACATCTGTGTCTGGGATGATAGGGTAAAAGGTCTGAGGTCTCTTAGCTGGCCTCCTTTTCTCCCTCTGTCTCCTCCACGCTCACCGTTTCTCTGGACATGGAATCAGTTTCAAAA
This sequence comes from Leopardus geoffroyi, assembly GCF_018350155.1. Classification (NCBI taxonomy): domain Eukaryota; kingdom Metazoa; phylum Chordata; class Mammalia; order Carnivora; family Felidae; genus Leopardus; species Leopardus geoffroyi. Next base: position 27,684,428 of record NC_059342.1, read on the forward strand.
ATATGCCCCTGAATAAAATATCCGTCTTCCATTATGTGTAGGGAAGTCTCCTGGAGTGAAAGTAGCAAGCTCCGTGAGGACTGGTGCTTTGTGAAAGCGAGTCATGGAGCTCCTCTATGTAAACGACACTCATGGCTCCATTTATGCCTCATGGCTCTCACCATGCCCCACCAATGGCAAAGCACGGTGTTGGGGAAGCCAAGACTTCTTCCCCCTCCCGTCACCTTTGGAGTGTCCCATACTCTATGGTAATTTTTCTGACTAAAGCTGACGAGGTTTGGGGGATGGGAAGTCAGATGTGCTCCTGGGGCAAGTTAAGTTTGTGATGCACATGGAACAACCAAATGAACACACACACATGGAAATTAGAGAAAGATTGGGATTGCAATGTCAAATCAGGAGTTTTGAATCAAGGCACTGGAGGAGATTCCCTAAAGGAGCGTGTTTAGAGAGAGAAAGAGCCACCAGGGAGTACGATGGGGAGCAAGAGAGTGTGACCCCAAATAGAAAAGCACTCTGGAAAGAAGGAACAATTAATGAGTCTCCTAGTGCCATAAGATGAGGACGGGAGAAGTGGCTGTTGGGTGGAGCAAGATTTCGGTCATCAGTGACCTTGATGAGAACAATGGTGGATGAAACTTGATTAGAGTGAATTTGAGGGAGAACGCGAGAAGAGAATGGAAATAAAAACAAGGAATGTGGATTATATTGCTGAGTGCCCGTGAGGACCAAATAGTACCTGGGAGGGTTAGATTAATAGGTCTTGGACATGCTACTTTGCATCTCCGTGACTCATTTTCCCCATCTGTAGAATGCAGGTAATAACAACAATCTGTAGCATTTTAAAAATGTGGCCACAAACTGTTTGACGCTTCTTCCATCCAGAGGCAAGTCTATGTCCCCTCCCTCTGACTCTGAAGCAGGTAACAACTGCTCTGCCCCATGGGATATGGTGGAAGCCATGTTCCCACGGCTAGGTGATACACAGTGCTTTAGTTTCTGCCTTGCTCGCCAGAACTCATGCTCTTGGAATCCAGAGCTGCCATGTAAGAAGTTCAAGGACTTTGAAGTTGCCATGTTGTGAGGACCCCCAGTCTGTGGGAGATATCACATGAGTCTAGGTTCCCCAATCCACAGTTTTTCATGGGTCCACTCTTCAAATCATCCCAGTGGGTAGCGGATCTGTGTGGCGTGGAGAGAAGCATCCAGGTGATTCCAGCCCTCAACCAGTTGGTCAGGACACCTCCAGCTGTTCAAATCTTCCCAGATGAGGTCTTAGACACTGTGGAGTCAAAACAAGTCCTCGGCGTCTGGTTTCCTATGCCCCGTCTGAATTCCTGATCCACAGAATCTGTGAGCACAAATGGTTGTTCTTTCACACCATTAAGTTTAAGTTGGTTAGTTACATAGCAATAGATAACTGGAACCCCATTTCAAAGGCTATTCTGGGAACAAAAAAAAATGATCACATATAAAATGCTTAGAGGTCAGTCAATGCCAGGCACGTAGTAACCACTCAATAAGCGCTAGCTTTTGTCATTACAGTGTTAAAATTTCCACTGGTAAATATAAAGAAATTTGAGGAACTATTTAACAAAAATATGCTTCTTTCACCCATCTTTAAAACTTAATAAGATCACGGGGCGCCTGGGTGGCTCAGCCGGTTACGCGTCTGACTTCAGCTCAGGTCATGATCTCACGGTTCGTGGGTTTGAGCCCCACGTCAGGCTCTGTGCTGACAGCTCGGGGCCTGGAGCCTGCCTCAGATTCTGTGTCTCCCTCTGTCTCTGTCCCTCCCCTACTCACGCTTTGTCTCTCTCTGTCTCTCAAAAATAAAGAACTGTAAAAAAAAAAAAAAAAAAAAAAAATTAAAAACTTAATAAGATAATTTGGAACGGAATTCATCAGTTCATCAGTTGTACTGTGCTCTCCGAGATAAATTTCTTTATAGTGTCCAGTAGAGACCATACGGTGATTTTCCTACTGACTGAAAATTGGAAGTTGGATGCGATAAAGCCTCGGGGGGAACAAAGGCCTCAGTACTACAATATGATTTTTCTGAGCGAAGGCCTAGAGTCTTGCTCACTTTTGTGTTCCTCTGAGCACCTAGCAACAGTGAAATGCCCAAAGTAGACACTCCACAAATGTTTGCTTCACTGATTTGATCAATGCATCCTGCTCATTGTCTCATATAAACTTTTGGGGAGGCATTTCTTTATTTAGTACTTTCTCTACTTTTGCCTTTAAATTTGTCATATTTTCTGAGAAGTTGATTGGTAATCTCATAAAATTTAGATTGATGTTTATGGACGAAACGGCGAGTGTTGCTAAGAATGTGCAATGCAGCGTAAACACGGCTCTTGCACAATGCTTCCCTGGACTTATGCTTTTTTGAACTGGGTTCAAATCTAAACTGAGCAAGGCCACACAGGGCGTTAGAGCAAAAAAAAATGTAAAGTTGGAATGCACGAACCCCCTTGATTGCAGAAGATAGGCATTGGAAGAGGGAATTTTTAAGGATGTGCTTTTTTTTTTTTTTTTTTATTTCTGGTCACCTAACATTAAGCCAGTCTCAGAACACATACTGCACCAATGTGATTTTCAAACCACACACATTGTCTAGATAGAAAAGAACTTCAAACATCACATAGTGTTTGGGAAATTGTTGCCGGACATGTCAACATGCCCCCTGAGAGAAAAGCAGTTGCTTGGATTTTTGGACTCTCCTCGTGCACAGATTTCTCAAATTTTGAAATAACAAAATCCTTTAAATAATGTCATGGATGGGTATCACGTTTTGGGGGCTGGCCTGTTGCATGCCGTGCTACAAATGTTTCAGTGTGTCTCGTTTCGTGGTGAGCGATTCACGTGTGTGTGAAAGTACTCAGGTGATGGAAGAAATACCAGTAGGCTAAGGACAAAGACAAGGAGGGAAATATTTAGATTTTGGAGCTAGAGAGGACGGCATTGGCAAAACAGCAGTCTTACCATCTCCACGTAAGTCCTGTTGCAAAAAGGAGGACGTCCGTGTCATTTACGCCATTACAGAGCAAGCTGCACCTCCAAAGTAAAATGTTCTGAGGACTGGTTTTTCTCAGTAGCAATGAAATCAGGGGCAATGCAATTGCTAATGACTTCCTATTTTTTGAACCAGTGTGGAATGTTCCTTTGCAGGGGCTGCTGACCTCACGGACCAGGACCTCTATCTGCAAGGTCCTGCAGGACCTTGGATACAAGGGCAGGAAACCTAGTCTTGGGTGTCAGTTGCCCTATCAGGAGCCTAGGGAACAGTTTTGTCCCCAGCGAGGAAAGCGCACAGCAATTAAACACACACGGACAACTGACTGGGCCATTTACACTGTAATTTTATCTCAGTGGCTGAGCCAATATTTCATCTTGTAAACTATCTCCTTCCTGGATTATCATTATTAATATTTATTTATTTTAAGGCTTTTATTTATTATTCATTTTGAAAGACAGAGAGTGGGCACGAGCGGGGTGGCCGGTGGGCAGAGAGCGAGAAAGAGAGAGAGAAAATCCCAAGCAGCCTCTGCACTGCCAATGCGGGGCTCCAACTCGCGAACCGTGAGATCATGACCCGAGCCAAAGTCAAGAGTTGGATGCTGAATCGATTGAGCCGCTGGATTATCATTATTATCAATGATTCTTTTTTACTTAACATTCACAGTGGCAGTAGGGTCATTGGTTGAACGCATACCCTCTGTTACAGAGTCCTGGGTTTCCACGTGGACCACGTCTTTAACCTTAACCTCGTTTCTTCCATTTTACAGATGAGACTTGAAATTCCCAGTGCCATGTGACTAGTAAGCAAAAGAACTGGGATTTGGAGCTAGATCTGTCTGGCTCCCAAATCTTGCCTCCCTGTACGTGACATAGTCGAAGGTGCTTACTTAGGAGCAGCCGGTACCGTGAAACTAGTCTCCTGGTGCCTAAAATAATCCTTTGGTCTTTAGTCCCTCGCTTAATGTCAGCCAATTATTTTAGCCAGCAGACCGAGCAGGTTGGAGGAATGGGCTGGCTTTGACATCAGCCTGTTGAGACCGGTAACCCAACTGGGATATCATCATGGTGAAGTCAGGCTGGCACAGCCCCCACTTGCCAATTGCTGTCAGAATTGTGGTCTAGCCACAAGCCAGACACCATAAGCTTGCAGAACTGGTAAGAAGGCTGGGCAAAGTGGCTCGGTGGGAAATATGCATTCTGTAGGCTGTCGGGTTCCCAGGCCTGCCAAACTTTGCTATTCTAAAGAGGATGAAGATTAAATAGTTCGCTGCCTTTGATTCAGTTTTATGATCCCAACAACATCACATGTGTATAGAGTAATCCTTTTTGACTGCTAGGCAACCCTGGAGAGAAATAACTCTAAAATTATTTGAAGTCATTTCAAATGCCCCTCTTCTCGATTTTGCACTTGGGCTTGTTCTGGACTCCTGGGTCATCCTGATATATGATATACGTGTATATAAGTATGTGCATGACATAAAAATGCATTGAGCACTCGTGGTTTAATGTGTCAGGAACAACAGTGCTTTTTCCTGAATTTACTTCACACTGAATGTTAATATTTTAATGTTTGTTTATTTTTGAGAGAGAGAGAGAGAAAGGGAGAGGGAGGGGCAGAGAGCGACAGAGACAGAGGAGCCAAAGCAGGCTCTGTACTGACAGCAGAGAACCCAGTGTGGGACTGAACTCGCCAATGGTGAGATCGTGACCTGATCTGAAGTTGGACACTTACCCAACTGAGCCACCCAGGCACCCCCACACTCAGTGTTAACATTTAACGAAGCCAACAATCCATCACTGTGCATTATGTCTCTCCCATGCCTCCAGAACCCACTGGGCTGCCATGATTCTTATTGCCTCCTATGACTTTGACTTTGGACTCAGATGCCACTTTTCTCTCCAATTTTCCAGCCTCAGAGAGGCAGCAGCTTCCTGCTCTTGCCAATCTCTTGCACCACCATGTTGAGTTCTGCTTCTCAGCTTCTATCATCTACTTAAGGTATTAAATTCCTTCTGTTTTATATACCCAGAGTGGCTCCCGTCTTCCTGATTAGACCTTGACAGCTATCATTATGGTATTTTGTATATAGCTTAGGAATGATTTGATATGTGTATGAATTTGATGTGAGATTTTCGTGAGATCCGGGATGGGGGTTCTTTCAATTCTACAAGTGTTCAGTGGGTATCTGCTATGCACCAAAGCAGGTGTATAGGTGAAAATTTGTTGTTACACAGCCGGGATCCAAACAAGTTGAGAAGATCTGTAAAAGAGATATATATTTTTTCAGGTCAGTGCCCTGCAAGGTCCACACACAGGGTGACCAATTCACTAGCAAGGATGAGGAAGATAGGGAAGGAGGGAGGAGTGAAAGCACTTTGTAACTTTTCATGACATCTGCACGAGCAAATAAACCACCGGTTAGAATAATCAAATGAACTGTGCTGGCCGAATAGTTGTATATACTTTGACTTACCAAAGGACATGTATGCAAATTCTTTTTTCTACGATAAAACTTGATTTTTTTTTGTTTGAGGGCGGCCGTCAGCTAGTGCGTTTTCCAAGGCTAAAATCATCTGATTCCTCAGGGAGATGAAAGTCAGAGCTGGGAATAACAAGAAGCCTTTACTGTGCTTCCCTGCCACTCCCCTGATACCCTGCCAGGACTCACACCTCCCCCTGGTGCCGGACCTCAGAGCAGAAGAGGTTGTTGAATTGCTGTAGCAGATTCAGTGCAGGATATCAAAGATCCACTGCAGCGTCAGAGGAAGGCATGACGAGAAGATAGGAGTGGAAGAGGCAGAGAAGAGGAAGGAAAGAAGGAGGGGGTTACAAAGAATCAGGGAGGAATAAAGGATGAACCCATGGCCTTTCCATGCTGCTTGAGCTACTTCCTGCTTCTCTCCACTTCCTGTTTTCTGTTGCCTCAGGGACGGGGATCTCAGCCCTTCTTACACTGTTGGCCCTTTGGGGATGGGTGGTGGGACTTCAGGTTTGTTTCGATTTCTCTGCTCAGATAGGAGGTAGGCTTTATTTCCTTATCCTTTTGCACTTAAAGTATAGTTTTATTCTTAAAATATTAAGCAGAAAGCCTACCTTACCTCCATTTTTCTTTTTGAAATCAGACAGTCTTGTGGGCTCATTGGCCACCAGTTCTCCATTACCCTGCTGGATCCAGACTCAACCATTCCCAGCTTCCTGTTACGTTTGCACGATTACAAATACAATTCACCCCTTAACTCCCTGTAGCAACTGAGGTAGATAAAATATACAGTTTGTTTGGTTTGTTAAAAAGTAGTACTTTCAGGGGCACCTGGATGGCTCAGTTGGTTGAGCGTCTGACTCGATTTCGGCTCAGGTCATGATCTCACAGTGCGTGGGTTTGAGCCCCACATTGGGCTTCATGCTGATAGTGCAGAGCCTGCTTGGGATTCTCTGTCTCCCTCCCTCTCTGCCCCTCCCCTGCTCATGCTCTGTCTCTCTCTCTGTTTCAAAAACTAACATTTTTTAAAAAGTAGTGCTTTCAGATATCAAGTTAATTTGGCTCAAATCAAGGGCAAAATTGAACGAGGCAACCTGGAAAATTATTTTTAAAGCAATTCCCCCTCCTCATTGGAAACAAAATACCAAAATGTCATGATAGAGTGAGATTTTAAATAATAGTTACAGAGAAAGCCACTTTTCCTCACTGCTTCCCCTACTTTGCTCATTAAAGATGTCCCTGAATTTACCGAATTTAGAGTGGAAAAAAATAGTAACAGTATTTTTGAAAACAGTGTGGTCTAGATGGCGTTGAAAACTTGAAAGTTTTAAATGCTCTCTTTGTGAAGGAATTTGCTAATTATCCAGCAGATGTTCTTTCTTTTTAACCCTATGTATCACTGTTCCCTTAAAATTCTCTCTCTCTCTCTTTCTCTCTGTAGTGTTTCCTTTTGTTCTCTTTTTTTAAAACGGTTAAGATAGGTTCAAAGAATGTGTAAAGCTTTTTTCCTTCCGTTGGAAACAAGGCTACACCTCAGAGTCCAAGTCCTGAGGCCTTGTCTTCATGAGAAACCCTCTTACTTTATTTATAACCTCTTCTAGAAGATTCCCTCTCAATCTCGTGACTTGTGGATCCCGGAATTAATTTTATTAAGTATGTTGCAACATTAAATTCTTTGTTTTAACTTCACAGCTCCACCTAAACCTCTAATTCCCCACTAAAATAATCAAATATTGGGTGATGAATACCTGTATTTTTTTTTTCAGGGGATTTAAAATTGAAAATTCCCTAATAATCCCTGGAATGATCTATCAAAACAACTCAAAACCATGGCTAATAATTAATGTTTTTATTCTTAAAAGTAAAAAATACCCATTAGTAGACTTCATTTTATTTTGTTTTAATAATTGTTTTTAAATTTTTAATGTTTATTTGTCTATTTTGAGAGAGAGAGAGAGAGAGAGAGACAGCATGAGTGAGGGAGGGGCAGAGAGAGAGGAGAGAGAGAATCCTAAGCAGCCTCCATGTTGTCAGTGCAAAGCCTGATGTGGGCCTTGAACTCATGAAACCGTGAGATCATGACCTGAGCCAAGATCAAGAATTCGATGCTTAACTGACTGAGCCACTCAGTCACCCCTAATAGAGCTCATTTTAAAGATTTGCTAGCCCACATAATTGTAAAGCCACCTGGGCATTTTGCATTCATCTTTGTCAAAATTTTGAGCCCCTAAGTTAATAACAGCTTCTGAAATACAGTAAAACGTATTCATTTCAATTATGGAACTCATTTCTTTTCCACACTATTATTGAAAATTAACTCTAGGGGCACCTGGCTGGCTTAGTCTGTTAAGCGTCTAACTCTTGATTTCGGTTCAGGTCATGATCCCAGGGTTATGAGATTGAGCCCTGAGTTGGGCTCTGGGTTGACAGTGCATAGCTTGCTTGGGATTCTCTCTCACCCTTTCTCTCTGTCCCTCCTCTGCTCCCTCTCTCTCAAAAATAAATAAATAAATAAATAAATAAATAAATAAATAAATAAAAAGAAAAAGAATTTGAGTTATTTGGAAACTTGAAACATCCACTGAAGGAAAAGAAGCAGTGTTTTAATCAATGTTATGTCGTTACTCTTAGTAGATGGTAGACAGAGAGGTGAGGGGGAGAAATTCGTTGAGGGCCAAGAAATGGCATTAATGGTGCTCAGTGAAATACAACTCCATCATGAAGGAGGCAGTTTTGCAAACTGTGGAGCTGAGAATGCTTCTTCTTCCTAAGTTTAGGTGATACTCTTTCTGTGATTTAAAGTATGTTCTCAGGGCGCCTGGGTGGCTCAGTCGGTTGAGCATCTGACTCTTGGTTTCAGCTCAGGTCATGATCCCAGGGTTGTGAGATCAAGCCCTGCGTTAGGATGTACACTGACAGGGCACAGAGCCTGCTTGGGACTCTCTAAATAAAGAAATAAATACTAAAAAAAAAAAAATAAAGTATATTCTTGTGAGACATGTATGCATGTTCAAATCAACAGTGGCTCCATCATGTAAAAGGGGTAGATGGCTTATTCCAAAGACTTAAAATGTCAAAGACCAGCAATCACAGTTCCCTTCTAGTCCCCCTTCCGCTCAGAAAGCAACTCTTTGACACCGGAGGAAATAGAGTGCTGGACAGAGAAGAGGCCAGAGTCCAGGAGGAGCCTGGGAAGAGGACTAGGTTTTCCCAAAAGTCATGTGGAGTTTCCCACCATGGAGATTAGAAGGACAAGTGGTTGAGAGAAGTGTGGGCTGGGTGGTCAAGCTGCATAACTCAAGCGAGTCTCAAACCCTTTGTGAAGGCACTTTCCCCTCCATCTATAGGGGCTTTCCCCTAGAACCATGGGAGCAGACAGATTTAGAGCACCGTTATAAGCTTTCTGCTTCTAGGATGTAACTGCCTTGTAGCTCCTCAGCAGTGAGTGACGCCCAAATAGAGAAGAGGGGAAAGGACATTCAAGGGAAGCGTGGCCAGAATCAAATCAATGTCCCATCCCATCCACGTCCCCTGATTCCATCAGAGAAGGGCCAACACTTTTCCAAGTGGATTCTATCTGGTGACCAAAGTCCACAATGAAGGAAGGAGCCATCGGGGGAACACCAGGAAGAGTGGAAGAAGGACTTCCCAGTAGACACCTGTAAATACTATGGTGAGAAGAGACCCTTAGACTGGGGACTCAGGAAAAAAAATACTAAAAGTGAAGCTAAAAGAAAAATTTGTGAAGAAATGCATCAGAGTTAGCTATCCTTCCAAACTGTTTCTCTCCTGGCTGCAAACTCCCCTGCACCTGAATTTATATCTCATAACTTCCCCCTCACGCTTCAGTTTGGAAATGAGACTTCTCACCTTTATATGATACCCTGGATATCTTGCAAGATTTTGGACTTGGATTTCAATTATCTTTAAATCCATCCAATGCCTTTTCCCTGCTGACAGCTCCACACAGCCCACTCATGTAAAAAGACTCACCAGGAGAATAAATTATTTCTTCCCTTGTCAGTGGTAATTTGTGTTCACTAAATTACCTCCAGATCTACTTTCTTGAGTCAAAAATAACTTTACAGTTTTTTTTTCTTCCATGTCCACCCTGGAAAGACGCAGAAAACTTGAAGTTAACCTCTCCCTGTTAGATACTCAGGAATAATTAAGCCAGTTTTCTTCTTAAATCAGCCAGATGTTTCATTTTAAGATGGAACAATCCCTGGCTTATTTTACCCAAGTTCTCATGGAAAGGCCACTGCTTTCATTCTGATAGTCCTGTCTTGTGAGAAGAATGAAAAACATCTTTAAGAAAATTCCCTCCCTCTTTTTTTTTTTTTTTTTTTTTTTTCTGGGAACAGGGCTTGGTCTCCATAGGAAACCACATTTTATTAAGAACATGTAAGTTATTACTGATGATGCCCCAGAATCTGATCAAACGCTTTAAGCCACAGCTATCACATTTGAATTTTACCACACTGTTCTTCATAACCTTTAAAAAAGATTTAAATGTCTCACTATGTCAGGGTCTATTTCGGGCAAGGCATCTATTTCCACTATGTCTTTGTCACTTTGGTGTTTTCTTCTAATCAAGCCAGGCAACTATGCTTAGGGAACCTTTCATTTTTGTCTTAAAGAATGCCAATAAATGGTTAAGGGTATTTTTTTACAACATGGTGAGTGTTATTTCACAATGTTTCATTAGCCACAAATCCTCAAGCCACTTTTAAGAATTCCAGATGCCCTACTGTAGGTATTTTTGCAGCTGTTTTGTGGGAAATCATGAAAGTGTAACTCTCTTCAACAAAAAAGAACATATCTCATTCCAACAGGGATAAGTCTCTTTTACTGTACTTTAATAGTAACAAAAAGGGCAGCGTAAAGACAGCTGTGCACTGTATACGTTCCCTCCATCTGCCTGAAGTTCAGATAGTTAAAATATCTTCTCATTTGTAATATACTTTGATTTTATATTGGAGGTAGTCTTTCTCTTAAATTGGTCATGATACCCTCTGAAGTCGCATTTTTCTCTCTGTTATTTGCCGGACAAAATTGGGCCTAAAGAAATTCTACCTGCAGCCAGCGATTCTGGTTTTGCAATGCGTTTTATTGTTCCCTGTGATTACTTTACAGGTTGAATCCATACATCCTTTTTACCTAGAAGACAATAATGAGTCTAACCGTTGATAACTATGGACTCTTCTTAGGATCACACATATTTCCTTTGCTAAGATAAAATTTACAAATTTGGAAGTTATATTCGGGACTTTGTGGATGTTTACTCCCTGATCGCATCTTACACCGCAAGAGTATTTCGATGGATAGATAGCCACAGTTTGTAGAAGGAAGGAAGGGAGGAAGGAAGGGAGGAAGGAAGGAAGGAAGGAAGGAAAACGTGTTTCTTTTCATTGTTTCTGGTACTGCATGATCTGTAGTCTTCATCTGCCAGTGTTTCATGTCTGAATTATAATGTTGCTGATGACCATTTATTCAAACGAAATCACGAAGACAATGTTGGAATTGCGGACTTAGGGCTCAAAGGCCTTACTGGGATTCACAGTGCCAAGACTTTGGCTACAGAGTCAAGGATAGGCTATGAAGAACCCCACTGAACCTGAGATATAAGGAAACCTGGACCAAATCCAGAGATTAAGGGTCGATCCCTAGCTCTGCCTCTTTCTAGCTGTTTTCACAGCTTACAGTTCATTATTCCCACTCTCACATTTTACAGATGAAGAAACTGAGGTCCCAAAACACAGAGTTCCATCAGCACTCTTGAATTCCATAGTCCAATGAAAAATCAGTAAGGGAAACATTTTTGCCAGTTTGTCTCTTACTTTTATTGTTTAAAGACGGGTTTATGGACCTTCAGAGTGGGTTCAAATGAGAGTCATCCATTCCAAAAATATGCAAAATGACTTAATGAAGCCAAGGGGCTGCCACGTGGAAAAGACATGGTATCTGCCTTCAGAAGGCTTGACATCTAGTAGGAAGTAAACATGCAGCCCAGAGATTCCAACACCAAGATAGACACGGACGTGGGTGGGCGGATAGAAATGAGGGGATGTCATGTTCAAGGAAGCAGGGAAGGACTCCTGGAGGACAATGCTTTATGACGTTTGACATAGAAGCAGAGGTGGCTTCCCCAGGCAGAGGGAATGATGTCGGGAACGTGTTGGAGCAGCATCTGTCACTAAACTCAGAAGTGGTGGGGGGGAGAGGCTGATGCGGGTGACTCTCTGAGTTCTAGAGATGATCCTAGCAATGTTTTCTCCCGTTGCTACTACAAACCCAGCCCGACTTACTGTAAAGCAATTAACTCACCATCTTGCCCCCATTTAGGGGTTGATCAGAACATAACTTCCCCTGGGGAGCTCTCAAGAAAGAAAAGGGAAACAACCCCCTGACTTCATCTCCATCTGAGCATCTCTAGAATATTCAGTTTACAAGAGTTTTTCGCTCTCTTATCATCATGTTCCTTAAAGCTATTTACTGCAATGATTGCTTATGGTACTACTTGTAAGAAATTCCTAAATTCAACAACATATCAGTTCTCCTGCAGTGGTTGGCTTGCGAAGTTGTTTCTGCTTTTCTTTTAAGGATGTGGTGGATATTTTTGGATTTAAGGGACCAATTCCTTTACATATGCTCACATGCCCTTTGGGATCAGATGGTCCTCGGCCAAAATTTCTGCTCTTCTAAGTAGGAAAAGAAGTTCTCGGGACAAGGGTACTTTTGTCATAGGAGAGCTGAGAGGATGAAATAAGGTAATTCATTCAAAGAGCTTAGCATGAAATGTCACATAGTAGGTGCCTCAAAAATGTGAGTGCCTTCCTGCACTTGCAACAAGCAAGTAAGGCCTACTTTATTTTCTTTTATTTATTTTTTTAATGTTTATTCATTTTTGAGAGAGAGACAGAATGTGAGTGGGGGAAGGGCAGAGAGAGAGGGAGACACAGGATCCAAAGCAGGCTCCAGGCTCCGAGCTGTCAGCACAGAGCCTGATGCGGGGCTCGAACTCTCGAACTGTGAGATCATGACCTGAGCCGAAGTCAGACGCTTAACTGACTGAGCCACCCAGGTGCCCCAGGAAGGCCTACTTTCTGAGAGCGTCGGCTGGACTGTGTGGCACAGAAACATTTTGCTGGTCCAATGGACTATTGCCTGTCCATCTCTGTAGCCATTCTATGAGACACATCTGGCCTAGCAGGTGGGACTGAGGGTACAGGGGAATTTGCAACACTTATCAAGAAAATTGAAGGCCCTTAGAAGTCAAAACAGGGTTCTTGGTGGAAAGAAAGGGAGAAAGCAAGCCAAAGAGCTTTTTACTGTAATTATAGATGGAGTCAAAGGTCACTAAATGAGGTGAAAGGCTGGTTGAAAGTGCAAAGAGGGGCACCTGGGTGGCTCAGTCGATTAAGCATCTGACTTTGGCTCAGGTCATGATCTCGCGGTGTGTGAGCTCAAGCCCTGCGTCGGGCTCTGCGGCTGACAGCTCAGAGCCTGGAGCCTGCTTGGGATTCTTCCTCTTTCTCTGCCTCTCTCCCACTCACTCTCTCTCTCTCTCTCTCTCAAGATAAATAAACATAATAGAAAAATTTAAAAAACAGAAAGTGTGAAGAAAAAAATCCCAATTATTTAAGGTATGTAATTTTACTTACTTCAGGTAGATACAGTAACTTCAACTGTGTTAATAAGGGGCTTTATAGCAGGGAAAATTGAAATGTCTGGCTCAGTAAAGCAAAATAATAAATGTACTATTAGAATTTAGAATATTATGGGTTGCCTGGGTGGCTCAGTCAGTTAAGCATCCGACTCTTGATTTCAGCTCAGGTCACGATTTCCCAGTTCATGAGATCAAGCCCTGTGTCGGGCTCTGTGCTGATGGCGAGAAGCCTGCTTAGGATTCTTTCTCCCTCACTCTCCCTCTCAAAATAAAATAAAATAAACATTAAAAAAAAAGAATTTAGAATGTCAATAATTCATCTGAAGGGGTTGGAATTAACGTGTTCGCTTAACTGGTTTTAAAAACCTCAGAAATATTATTTGTGTTGTTAATTTATTCCACTCCCTTTTCCTCCTTGAACTGTGGAACTGTGTGAATGGCCACCAATTCCCAAGTGAAGTCCATGCTGATGGCTGCCATATAGAATCTAGGGGTAAAAGACTTTGGGCACAGCATTTGCAAACTATTCACAGACACGGAAGGAAAAAGAGACTCTTAATCAATTGAGACTGTTGGAAAATGTGTTCAAAGAATCTCTCTCTCTTTTCCCTTTGAAATATGGAGTGTCCCCAAACACATGTGCTTACGTGGCTTAGATACATGGGCTTAGAGTGTTCTTTAAATTAAAAAAAATGATTAGTGAAAGGAAAACTCGTCTAATTAAAAAGAGTCTCCGCAGATATAAAGAGAATAATATGTCAGTATCTGAGGGCCTACCATGGTCTACCGTGAGACACAGGATGTGACATTTGAGTAATTAATGGAAAGTCTCTGTAAGTTCAGTAATTATCCTACTTTCCAGAAAAGCAGAGGGAAGGCCCACATTCCATGTCCCAATCTGGCTCCATTCTGTGCATTCAGACTGTTTCGCTCAGGCCTCTAACTGTGGCCCAGTGACACGACTCGTACAACGGTCACAGTCACCAAAGCTGGCGCCAGCAAGCTTTAGTTTGTTGGGAAAAAAATACTATTTTCCATGTATGTTTAAATAGTACAGACACATAATATTAAAAAAATAGAAGCTCTGAGTGTGTAATCTGATGCTCAGCCTTTGCAAAATAGGCAAAGATCCAAATAGTTCTCTCTGCTAAAAGAGTTTAAAATATGTTTCCAAGGGTGACTTGGCTGGAGAGGCTACCACTTGGGATTGGTGAGCTGAAAAGTTTGATTTGAGGATGATCTGTATTTTCTGAGAGAGAACCACCAGGGCTCTCAGGGTCAGCTGAGATCCAAATGGAAGGTTGGCTGTACAACCGAAATTTCCAGGTTAAAGCCAAGTGCATGTGCATTGGGGTTAAGGTTGGGGGGGACGGGATGTATATTATTTTTGAAACTTTGGACTTCAATTATGGAATGAAGTGAGGTAACGCAAGGCCCACCCAAGCTTGGTTAGGTGTAAATTTGGACTTCAGATTTTTGGGTGGGTGGAGTTAATCTCTAGAATGCTAGAGTTAATACTTTGGCTGGAAGCTGTATCTCAATGCCAGCCTGGTAATAAGAAGATGGCTGCCACTTGCCAACTAGGGAAATGGCATTCTCTGGACACACATCACCCATGCTTTCCTGGATCTCTTAAATCAGGCCGGTCACATCTCAGCAGGCTGAGAAGGTCAATCTCCCATTCCAGCAGATGTTTTAGGTAATCTTCCAGCCCCTTCACGCTGCTCCTGACCGACTTGTACCTGCCTTGATTTCCTGACTCCAGATATCTAGGGTAGCTTCTCTGCCTGTTTTGGTTGTCCTTTGCGTTTGACAATGTCCTTCCTGGTGGATCGGAGCTTGGCACTCTCACCAGAGTGTCGGATTTCCCACTGTAAACGCAAGTCTGAAACTCAAGCCTGTATGGGCTTACTCCCTCCTCTTTCCCAAATGGGTTTTCAACACCTCCTTGGCAGAAACAAATGGCTTCTCTGAAGCCTTATGCATCAAGAGATAAAGATGACTAATGCCTGGTCTCTACTTTGAAGGAATTCCAATCAGCTCCTTCAGATAAGACACCAATGAGGAAATGGGGCTACCATAATTAGGAGTCTCACGCTAGGGGTGCCATATGAAAGGAGCAGATAATAGCTGCTCCGTAGCTAAGATGAGGGAGGAAACACTTCTCTTTAGAGAGACCAGGTACGTAGTGGTTACGTAAACGGTTTTCCGGGATCTACAATTGATTTTTGTATTAGTTTCTTATTGCTGCTGTAACAAATTACTGAAAATTTAGTGGCTTAAGACAATACAAATGTATTACCTCTGACTTCTGTAGGTAAAAAGTCCGACATGGGTCTCAATGAATAGAATCAAGGTGTCAATAGGGCTGTGTTCCTTCTGGAGGCTTTGGGGGAGAATCCACTTCCAAGCTCATTTGAGTTATTGACAGAAAACTCAGTTTCCTATGGTTTTAGAACTGAAGTCCCCATTTCCTTCCTGGCTGCTGGCCAGGGCCAACTTTAGCTCTTGGAGGCCACTCCCCCCTCCATTCCTGGAACATGGCCCCTACATCTCATAACCAGAAACAGCATGAATCTCCTTATGCTGTCCATCTCTTCTTCTGATTCTGCTACTGCTTCTGTCTTCCTCTTCTGCTCTCAAGGGCCCATGTGATGACAATAGACTTACCTGGATAATTCAGGATAGACCATCTTAAGATTAGCTTATTGTCAATCTTAATTGCATAATATACGCACAGACATAACCTGAGGAGATGAAGGTCATGGGAGCCAAAGTTCTGCTACCACCACGTTCTTGTGATGCCATGTGTTGGCAAGGAGAACGGAATTCAAAGTAGTACAGAGCAGAATTCAAATCATGTTTGTACAAGGCACTAAGTCTGACTCAAGTTTGGAAACATAGGATAAATTAGAATCTGTCTTTTCCTCAAAGTCTTACCTAGAGGGGAAGACAGGTTTCTTTTCAAATAATTGCAATACCGTGAGCTATACGCAACATCCACAACCAACATTAACAATTTGGTGGTTGTATTTTCATAGGATATTTTTGTCTCTTGAGTTTCACAACTTGGCAAATATTTATGACTCTAAAGTGTTTTCCTTTGTTTTGTTTTGTTTTGCAGCAAGGCATTAGCCAAAATTTGTGCAAAATGGGATTACATCCAAGGGAGCCCCAACCTCCATCACCCCCATGTCTTCACTCGTGGCACTGACTCTGACCTCCCATCCCAATTTTAACTTTCGCCACCTAACTTGGAATATTTACTCCATTCAATTATAGCACTGACCTGATATTTCAAGGCAGAAGAACAGATTATGAGACCAACTTGAAACTCATTAGTTCCCTCTGCAGCACCCATGGCACATTCTCCACTCTCTGCACCCAGCCGTCCTTTCTCCTGTGTCACTTGTTTCACTCAGTTGTACACGTGGTAAGGGAGTGAGGAACAGGGGGCATTTTATTCATTCTGGAATCTTCTCTTAGTCTCCCCACCCCAGCCCTAACACAGATCTACAGTGAAGCCATTCAATAAAAGTGTAGTGAAAAACAAACAAAGAAACAGACGGACAAAAAGGAACCAAGTTAAGCCCTTGGTGGTAGACAGGAGTTGACATTTGTTACCCGCACCTTTTTTTCATGCAGAGGAGCAAAGTGAGTGGCTAAATCGTAAGACAAGAGTGAGCCTCAGAAGATTAGGGAAGAGAAATAGAGTTGAAGAAAATCTCCTGTGATTCCAATGCAAAAAGAATTCAATATTATCCTGAAATGCCCCATGAGATACAGAACTGGTGACAGGTGAGTGAGGCCATGGCATGCTTCCAAGAAAACCCAGCATTTGAAGCAGACACGGAGATCGCTCAGCACCATGTCTAGCCTTTGATGGCATTCTCGCGCCATTTATGGCTGTTTGCGCACTGGTTCGGGTACTCCAGAAGCAACCAATGGTTCCGAAACTCAAGAGAAGCAACGATGACAAAGAAGCAAAGGC
Source organism: Leopardus geoffroyi (assembly GCF_018350155.1). Classification (NCBI taxonomy): domain Eukaryota; kingdom Metazoa; phylum Chordata; class Mammalia; order Carnivora; family Felidae; genus Leopardus; species Leopardus geoffroyi. The sequence goes on from NC_059342.1 coordinate 27,701,592, forward strand.
TCTAGCAACCCTCAGAGTAGGTACATCAGCAGATCCTCAGTCACCAGGAATTTGTTGTCATCCATTGTGGGAGGACGCTTCCCAGATCACCAGTGGTAAGTGGATTCCTTTAGGCTAAAAGCCTGTGGTTCACCCATCCTAGAACCTCAACCTCAGCTCCTCCCACCTGCACCCCCATAGGCTGTTCTCCTTCTGGAAGGCAGAATCCTGGCTTCCCAAAGATGTCCACATCCCAATCTTGGGCGCCGTGAAATACTAGACTACATGGTGAGGTGGCATTTAGGTTGCTAATCACCTGACCTTACAGCAGGGAATTATCCAGGTGGGCCCGTGGTGATCAGAAGAACCCACAAAAGTGGAAGAGAAGGCAGAGAGAGTCAGAGGAGATGTGAGGACAGAAGCATGCTCAGAGTGGTGCCTTATGCAAAAGACTCCACCCACCACTGCTGGCTTTGAAGATGGAGGAAGGGCAAGAGTCCAGGGAAAGCTGGGGAAGGCAGGGAAACATTCTCTTTTGAGTCTCCAGAAAAGAACGCAGCCCTGTCCACATCTTGATTTTAGGTCAGTGAGCCTGGTGTCAGACTTCTAGCCTACAGAACTGTGAAGTAACACATTTGTGTCGTTTTAAGCTGCTAAATTTGTGGTAATTTGTTACAGTATTCATGGGAAATGATTAACTGTGCAATTGAGGCAACCCCCAAGGTGTGCTGACTGTTTTGGAAAGCCCACAGGCTGCGTTGTGGGTAAGCAGCCCTCCGCTTGGATCTTTCTGCATGCAGAAGGACTGAGTGACAGATTCTCCAGAATGTCATGGGGAAAAGGTCGCCGTAACTTTCTGCTCATAGAGCCTCCAAATTGTTCCATTAGAGACAAATCCCCAAAGTCCTAGTCTGTTGCGGAGGTTAAAACCTGAGATCCTATGGGCCAAATTCAGCAGTCAGACTCTTCACTGCATAGAGAATTTGGGGGAAAACTTTGAATTAATTGCAAACATTCAAAGATTCCACTTAGGTGTCAGTCTTTCTGGCTTTTCTTGGAAAAAGTTTTAGAAAATGTTGTCATATTTGCATCCTTGGGGGTGGAATAGCGGCTGACCTCTTAGAGCATGCTCATTCTGGTTGTCTCTACTGCCACCACTCTACTGTCTCACACCCTCTCCATGTGACCCTATTATGTGGCCTTTCAGGCGTCGAGTGTTCAACCCCTCATACTCTGCCTGTATATGACATACATTTCCGACGTAGCTTACGTAGGGTAAAGCATTAAAGGGAATCTAGCCAGCTTCATGCTTTCCCCACGTGTGATAGCAAAGACTACCTTCTTCATTTCAGGAGAAAAATTGCAAATCTCAGAGATGAAAACGTTTTGGCCCATCCCTCCATTTTCTCCAAGCTCTTAGCCCAGACACTGGCATTGGTGCCTGTAGGGAATTTCCAAGCCCACACAGCGTTCTGATTTTGATCAGCTAAACCTTTGCCCCTTTAAGGACTTATCTAAACTTGACTTCAGCTAAGGAGAGAATTTTCAAAAGGATGGAAATCAAACTAGATCCCTTTCAAGATGGCAGATGATGAGCGCCAGCAAAACGCTAAATGGTCTGCTAGCATTTTCATATACGCAGGGCCAAGGTTTGGAGAAATCCCTGCGCACTTTTATTAGATTAACAACATGTAAGCTCTGACATCAGCCGCAACATGATCTGGTATTGCAAAATGCACTTCGGAATCCTAATGCGTTAATTGTTATGCTTGGCTTTATTACCAACATATCTTTTTACTCATATCTGAATGCCAGTGGTTAGGGGCCAAAATTTTTGGAAAAGTGATACCTTACAAGCTCACACTTGCAATGGTTCTGAACAGCGATGGAAGGTCATAGATATGGGATGGAAAGAAAAGAGTCGGCTCACAAAAGGGTTAGTGTCCTGAGCGGCTTGACAGGAATGCACCTTTGCCGTCACAGGCTCTGGTGTTCAGCACACAATATACTGAATAATCAGCTATAGATGGGCGGGGAGAGGCCCGGCTGGACTCCTGACATGGCCTCTGTGGGCGTGATGGATGTGGAGAAATCCAACCCTTCCCAGGGGGGTCAGGTACCATCAAGACAAAGAGGGCAAACAATTTGGTCCTGGAAGAGAACTGCCTTTTTTTTTTTTTTCTATTTGTTGCCAAAAAGTTACAGTATCCAGCCATTTTCTATTAAGTTGGAAATCTATGCAAAGAAGGAAAAATGAAACCAACGTGAAACCCCAAATAGAATCATTCCCTGGGTAACATACGTTTACATTGTGCAAAGTTTTAAAGAGACAGAGAGAGAAAGAGAAAGGGAGAAATATAAGTAATAGACAAATAGATGATAGATAGATGATAGATAGATAGATAGATAGATAGATAGATAGAAAGATGACAGATATTTTAGAAAGGGCATTTTCTTCCCAGGCAGAATCCAAAACATCTGCTCTCTGCATTAGAGAGAGAAACTATCTAAGTCTGTGAAAAAAATAAGGTGTCTCAAATCTATCCTTTGGAGCTGGGAGATAAAAAAACAAGGGAGGGGAGGATGAGCCTCCCCAAGGGCTAGGCTGAGCAGACAGAGGAAGAAAAAACAAAACAAAGCAAAACACCCAGAGAGCATCGTGCCTGCTGTCCCAACTAGAAACATCTCACAAAATATTTCTTTGGCCTTTGTCTCCTTGTTTTCCACATCTCTGAGCAGTGATTCTAATTGGATCTGGATTTATATGAGCTTTGATAAAATACATACTGCTACCCTGTCTTCCCCTCTCCCCCAAACCAGGCCCCAAGGAGTTTGGAGAAATATCTATAAATTTTCTTAATTGCCGGACGGTTTTTCCACTTCTAGGCAACTGGCTTCCCTTCACAGTAATGTCAGAATCTGACCTATGACATCGGGTGCTCGTATGTGATCACTACCAAATGTTAAAGGGGCCTTCCATTTCCCTTGTTTTTCTTCATGGCCTTGGAGCAGGTCCGCTTTTTAGTGCTGGTCTACATGGGTGGAAATATGCCAGTTCATAAGGGAACCCGGGGGAGGGATGGCCGTGTGCACCTGCTGTGTGCCAGGCAAGGTTCTGAGCTTTGCCTTGCTTTGTGACCAGTCCTGTCAATCTTGTTTAGACAAATAAAGAACCCAGAGAAATTAAATAACTTGATAATTCTGAGCCAGTACGTGGCAATGCTGGGATTTCAAACCCGATGCTACCTGCCTGTAAACATTTACGTATCTACAAAGCCTTGGGATGTCGAAGACTTCTCCTCACTCTTACCCCCGATAAAAACTTCTCAAAAGATACTCTGATGGTGGCTCTTTTTTGAACCTCTTATCCCTCACATTACCCTAGTCCTAGAGAATTCCCACTCAGAGAATTGCATAGGATAGCGAGAGCTTTGCAGAAGTCATTATCAACACGCCTCAGCTCAAAATTAATTTCCACTTTCAAACCCAGATGACATCTCAGCGGCAGACTGTCAGGACAGGAGGCAAGGGTTACCATATAATTTAGGTGACTTGGGTCACTCTACCAGCCCCCCACCCCCCACCCCACAGCCACCAATTGGTTCACATGGCTGAAGACAGATGGCTCTTTTTAAATAAGTAAAATTTGGATTGTGCCAGGTTTATGGGAAATTATTGGAAGCAGAGTTGTTTCTGAGGGACCAGTTCACTGCGCATCAGGACCGTCAGTGTGAACCGAAGACAGAAGACCAGGAGATTAGAGGGAGAAAGGGATTCTCAGGCAACCACCTATCCTTTCCCTCCTTTCTCCCGGCAATCTTTTGCCTGATTTCACACCTTCGAGATCATGGTGTGCAGTTTGATTCCAGAGATCCTACTTTGTGTGTTTATGCAAAAAGATAGGGTGGCAACCTGTAAAGGTCATGGGCTAAGGAATTAGGAGGCCTGGTTTCAAATTACTGTACCACATTGAAATACCGTGTGGTTTTGAGCTAATTACCTAACCCTTCTGAGACCTTTGTAAAACCAGTGGCTCTAAGCCTTATTGAGACAAAGTAAATAACACAGTGCCAGGCTTATAGCAAGCATCTAAAAAATACTTTTCTCCTGAATCTTCTCTGTCTTTGCTTTTTCAGGAATGCCCTGATCACGAGAGGTTTCTCTCTTTTCCTCCAAGCCTCAGATATTTTCAAGATCCCTTAATTCAGCAGTGGCGTTGAGGATGGAAATCCTTTATGCCACTTGTGATCTGTGTAATCCTGAAGATACTGTGTAACTTCTTTGAGATCTCTTTTCTGGCTATAAATTGGTGGTAATAACTGGGATGTAGTTTATTTCTAACCCAACAGCCACTTAGTACTTTCTTCTCTACAAACAGAACTTAGATTTTTGGCTTCAGATAACTAGCAGAGATCTCTCAGTCTCAGGGAAGATCCACGCCCAATGGACAAATTCTAACTGACCTAAGATAGCAGTAAAAAGCAGTTCTCCTTCAGCAGTGAGTGCTCTGGGTGGGCATAAATAACAAAGATTTCTGACCAAAAAATGGAAAGGGGAGTCTTAGAGCCTCAGGAGGAGAAAGACATTTGTCTGTTGCTTCCCACTTGGGCTGCTGGTGGTGGACATGATGCCTACCTAACTGGCAGCCATCTTGAATCCATGAGGCGACAGTCACAAGGATGAAGCCAACGTGCTAAATATGGCAGACAGGATGGCTAGAAAGAGCTTGAAGGTAATGTTGGTAACATTCTGGAATTGCTGAATGAGTCCTTGGAACTCATCTATCTATCTTGATACTTCCTATCATATGATGATTAATGCTTAAGCTACTCAAGTCAAATGTTCTCTTACCTGCAACCAGAAGTGTTACTGATTTTACGATGTCTGCTTCTTAGAACTTCTCTGAGAATTATGGATAACATATGTAAAGCACCTAGAAAGGGCCTGTCATTTAGTAAACACGTGCTAATCATACAGTTTAGGTTTGTTATAGTTGTTAATACACAGGCCCCCTAGGGAAGCAGTGAGGAACTTGTCAAATAGAAGCTTCCGTTAAGCACATGTTACAGAGGAAATTCATACATTGCATGGAACCTTTTTTTTTTTTCAACGTTTATTTATTTTTGGGACAGAGAGAGACAGAGCATGAACGGGGGAGGGGCAGAGAGAGAGGGAGACACAGAATCGGAAACAGGCTCCAGGCTCTGAGCCATCAGCCCAGAGCCCGACGCGGGGCTCGAACTCACGGGCCGCGAGATCGTGACCTGAGCTGAAGTCGGACGCCCAACTGACTGAGCCACCCAGGCGCCCCACATCGAACCTTTAAGTGTGCCTTTAAATCCAATTTCAGTGAGATTCCATGAGATTTTACCAATAGGCATAAAAAAAATCGTAAAATGAATTGGATCTGAAGATCTTGCAACTCAGATCAAAAGTATTAGGTAAACGGTTCTCATTACTGAGGGTTTGATGATGTTTCTTAACTGTAACTAAAGCTCTTCTTCAAAGTTCTTCTGTTCTCCTCCCTTGGCTGTGAGCTCAGTAGACTTTTTTTTTGAATTTCAAATCTATCCGTGTCACACTGACTGGACAAACAGCTTGCAAGAAAAGGAAGATCAGAACTGAGTCTAAACTGCCATTTGTTGATTGCTCTTGTATTATAAATTGTCAAGAATGTAGAAAACAACAACAACAACAACAACCCTGAAAATGCTAAGTGTGGCAGAAAGTGATTCATTCATAAATTCAATCAACATTAGGAAGGTCCTCTCCTTATGGAGCTTACAGACAGCCTAGCAGGGAAAGACACGTGAACAAGGAAGTGCAAAAAATTATTGAAATTGACAAAACAGTAGGGGTAGCGACGACGATGAAATCAGCACAACTACTGGATCACTGCCATCGATGGTTGTAGTGACAGTGCACTTCACACACCAGGCATTGTCCTAACTTCTTTACAAGCACTGTCTGTCTCTTGTGACCTTTATAATTCCTTGTGGTCAGTCCCGTTGTGATGTCTATTTTAAAGATAAGCACATTGAAACCCAACACACGCACCTGATTTGTGCAGGAGCTACAAATCACATCCAGATCTTCCTAATTGCAAGCCTCGTGGTCCTCACTAAGCTATGGTAAAGGTTTGAACGGGGTAAACGGGGGTTGAAATGGAGGGAGTAGTTAATTCTGCTGGGGGTGGTGGGTCGCATGGCTGAGTTGGGGCAAATTGAGAGGAATGATGAGGAAAGGCTTCAAAGAAGAGGTGACCCTCCACAGACACTCACCTTTATGGAAAAAGACTTCCTAGAAGAAAATGTATGCTGCACGGTTCTTCAACATATTTTCCGATATGAAAGAGGTGAACAAAACGAAACAAAGATGGAGGCAGAATGGTATCTAAATTGGCCCAGGCTGCCCTGGAAAACTGCACATTCCCATGTGCAGGGACTTCAGGGACCTAGGGAAATGGTTAGAGTTGTTTATTCTGCTTGAGTCCTTGAAGTCTCATGAATAAAAGGTTTTCTGTGAATATAAAATATGGCGATTGTCTACATTAGGCCAGAGGAACATTCTTTTCAAGGAGAAGGGGGAAAATCTAAACATATTTATTTAGCATACGAAAGTGGGTATTCATGCCAAAAATAATTCAATATGGTAGAAACCTACTTGGGCAGGGTCTGTACTAACACCGCAGATGTGACATGAAGATTTGGTGGCTGTGATTCATGCCAGCCAGTTCCCCCCACACCTATATTGGCCTCGGAGACCCTCCTCCTATCTGCCCCTGACTTGTTCAATGGCCTTAGGCCCAATGGTATAGTTTTTAACACCCCATGTGATCTGTAGGATTTTGCCTTCCAATTTCAGCAATTAAGTACTTCGACTCAGCTAAATTCTGGCCGACACTGTGAAATATAAGAGGTAAAACAAATCAAGCGTCCGCTGACTTTTAGTTTCAAATATCAAATTTTAACACCATCAATTTTTAATTACTTCAAGAATTTCATTACCTAGTAGAGATTCTATTTCTAGTAGATGAGGACTTGAATGTAATACTTTTTCATCCTTTTAAAAAGCATATGCAACAATTTATATGCCTGCCTTATTTGAGTTCCTGATAAAACGTACCCCAAATAATTTAGAACTGTCCGACTCCTCCAAAAATAACTTTAAATTATCTCCCTTACAAACATTTTTATATTATAGAACAATTTCAGCCAGTGTTAAAACTGCTAATATCTCACAACTGTTTTGTAATACATGCACATCAGTTTGTATAGGTTTAATGATGGCAAATACATTTTTTTCCCCTCAATGGCTAATAAAGAAACATAAAAACAAGAACATAAACACTCAACTAGTCGCAGTGAACTTTTTTCTGATCCAGGAATAAGCTAAGCTCTTTTATTCTTTTTTTAAAAAATTTTTTTATTATGTTTCTTTATTTTTGAGAGGAAGAGAAAGACAAAGCACGAGTTGGGGAGAGGCAGAGAGAGGGAGACACAGAATCTGAAGCAGGCTCCAGGCTCAGGGCTGTCAGCACAGAGCCCGATGCGGGGCTTGAACCCACGAGCCGCGAGATCATGACCTGAGCTGAAGCTGAACGCTCAACAGACTGAGCCACCCAGGTGCCCCTAAGTTCTTTTACTCTTGAGGTCTCTGCACTTATTATTTCTCTTCCTTCCTCCCTCACTTCCCTCCCTCCCTCCCATCCTCCCTTCCTCCCTTCTTTCTTTTAAATATTCCTCTCATAAATGTTTGTTTGGTTGGGGTCCTTTTTGTCTTTCATATCTCACTCAGGTCAAATGTCAGATGTTTCCATTTCAGAAAAGGAGACCACCTTGCAGTCCATTCGATTATGTAGACCCCCAACCCAAGAGGGTCTTTACCTATTTTCCGTGTCCCTCCATATCTGAGGCATCAGCCTGTCCTGGTGGCTCCTTCTCTCGGCTTCATCTGGAATTTGGCCATGTCGTGTCAGTTTCACTGCAAATTCTAGTGTAGACTCTTTCAGCCTCTTCCTGTGGCAACTTAGCCTGCCATTACTAATACAGAAACTGGGGCCTTGAAAGAAAATGTTGTGATGATAAAACTTAAAATAGCTGGTGTTGACTCGGTTAAAAAAATAGTTGGAGGAGAAAGATGGAGACCCAGTTTAGGCAGTAACAACACCTTTGGTAAAATTGCTGCCTGTGATAACTTGGAAGGCAGATGACAGGCTTCTGAGCCTATTGGAAACAAGACTGTCTTAGAAAGAATGTTATGGCGTGTTGCCTTCTGTTACATTTGCTGTTTTATGTAAAGTCACAAGAAATAGGTGAGGAGAGAAGAGTCGGCCAATTTGCAATTAACAGTGAAAGGTCTTGGAGAGTTGGAAAAACCACTCGCTTCTGGACTCCAAAAAGCAGGAAATAAGACTAAAAGGCCTTCCTGTGACAGAAGCTCAGTAAGAACGCCAGGCTTGCAATGAAAATTATGTTAAGGGTGTTACTACCTATGTAAGTTAAGTCTTGATTCAGAAGGACTGACGGTAGATTGAGAGAGGAGGTCTGGCAGATAAGGCACGTATAAAATAATGTCTGTGAAAGAACTCTGCGCCACAGCAGATCGATTGGAGGCTTTCTGAGTGTTTGAAGAAATTATATTGCCAAAAAACCCCATGAGACCTGTTGGAGCCATAGAACAACCCTTGGGCCCCTAAACTTGTAGCGGTAGGAAGCTACTGAGAATGTTACAGTTCTCAAGGAGAGAATAGTCTCCACTTCCTGCAAGTTGGCAAGTGTCCATGAAGGGAAATTTACAAGGAAGAACTCTGGGCTTTCTGGAGAGAAACTGACAAAGGAGTTCCTTCCACTGGCAGAATCACAGTCAAATCACTATCAGGACAATGAATCTACCTTTTTAATGCCCACCCTGCAAGATTCCATCATTGCCATGGACCAGTGTGGCTGTGTGTTTCCCATGCTTTCCTTTTCTGAGTTTGTTTGGTTAGTAGTTGTCCTGCCTCTGCCCCACCATTGCATTTTATGACAGTGTGCTGGGTTGGAGGAGCAAATACTTTGGTATTTGGTTTATAGAGTAAGGCACCAAGACTGGGTCTATTGGAGAGAGTTGCACATCACCCAGAGATCGTGGATGTTGAGCTGCATGCAGTGAATGGATGGGACATTTGGATATCTCCATTGAAGAAAGGGTAAGCTTGTTCTTTGTATGGGAAGAAAGGAGCATGTGGATTTTTGTTGGTCTGAAAGGCTGTCTCAGGACCTTTGCACCTGCTGTTCCTTTGACTTGGATGACCTTTCTCAGTTCTTTTAATATATCTCTTAATACCATCTATATTAAGTCTACCTCTCTCTTGCATTCAGACTTCAGCTTAAAAGTTGACTCTTCAGTGAGGGCTTTCCTCATCACCAAAGCTAAGTGGCCCCCTCCCAGAAACTTTCCAACTCATTATTCTATTTTATTTTCCTAGTAGCACTTACTATTATCTGCAATTATTTTATTTATTCTGTCCTTTCCTTGCTTATTGCATATTTCCTTTAACTAGAAGGCGAGATCTTATCTGAATTCAATGTCTGTTCACTGCTGAATTCCTAGAGTTTAGCATAGTGACCTGGAGACCCACATCATTGGCTGAATGAATGAATGAGGCCAAATCACATAAGAAACAAGATCCTTTTCCTACCACTTGTGAGGCAGTTTTCCCAATCAAATATCCAAGACCATGCAATTCTTTTTGTTACACCTGATTCTGTTTTATCTGCATAAACCTTCACTTGAACGATATTTGCAATATTCTACAGAGTAATGGCCAGAGGTTCTTTCAGTTGACCAGGTTTTTGGGCATCAAGTAGACATAGCATCGAGAGGCTATTTCTAGTTCTTGCCGTTTTAAAAATTTCCCCAAATTTCCTATTCAGTAGCTGATAGTTCCTTGGTAGTCTAGCAAGTGGTCTGTAGGCTGTTCAGTAGCTTAAGAAAACAAAAATATAATATCCCTGTTCAAAACATTTTTGCCCACCCTTTTATTGTTAACTTATAAGTCATTTTGTTTTAGATGCATCTTTTATAGGAATAAATAAACATAGTTGAAGTGTGTTGGTTGAGCCACTCTGATAATATCTTGTGTGTTTGTTTTTAATGGGGTTATTTAATCTATTCACATTCATTTTTCGAAGAGACACCTCAGTCTTTTGGAGGTTTTCTCTCAATTTTATGTGCTTTGGTAAACTTCCTTGATAAAAACCTATGTGTTTATTCTATTAGCTGTGAACTTTTACCTAAAAGTATACTATAAATTTTTGTGATTTAAATTATAAACAGCATTTACCCTTTTGGGTATATAGCCAGGAGTGGAACTGCTAAATCACATGGCCAATTGTCCACAGTGGCGGAATCATTTCACATTCCTACCAGCAATGTCTGAAGATTCCCATTTCTCCACAAGTTGCCAACACTTGTTATTTCTTGCTTTTTTGTTTTTGTTTTTTTTTTTTTAACTCTAGCCATCTCATTGTGGTTTTAATTTGCATTTACTTAGTAACTGATGATGTTGAGAATCTTTTCATGTGCTTTTTGGCCCTTCCTATATCTTTTATGAAGAAATCTGTGCTCAAGTCCTTTGCCCATTTTAAAAATTGGATTGTTTGTCTTCGGTTGTTAAATTAGAAGAGTTCTTGATATATTCTGGACACAAGTCCCTTGTACCTAGATGTGCAAATATTTTCTCCATCCTTTTAAATTTCTTGATGTTATCATTTGTAGCACAAAAGTTCTAAATTTTAATTAAGATCAGCGACTCCATTTTTTTTGTTGTTGTTGTTGCTTGTGCTTTTGGTATCGCATCTGAGAATCCATTGCCAAATCCAAAATCACCTTATGTCTTCTTCTAAGAGTTTGAAAACAGATACTCAAACAAATCCCATATACGTGCATCTTCATAGCAGCACTATTCACAATAGCCAAAACATGGAAACAGTCCAAATGTCCAGCGATGCACAAATGGATAAAGAAAATGTGGTGTATACATTCAATAGAATATTAGTCATAAAAAGGAATGATGTGCTGATACACGTTACAACATGGGTAAAATCAGTCTGTGTGAGGAGACAAACACAAAAAGTGTGGTATGATTCCATTTATGTGAAATGCCCAGAATAGATAAATCCATTGAGAGGATGAAAGCTGGTGGTTTCTGGGGCCTGGGTGTAAGGGAATGGAGGGCAACTTCTTAGTGGGTGTGAGGTTTTCTTTTGGGGTATGAGAATGTTTTGGAACTAGGTAGAAGTAGTTGCACAAGACTGTGGATGTACTAAACGCCACTGACTTGTTCACCTTAAGATGATTAGTTTGGGGGGAACTGAGTGGCAAAATTGGTTAAACGTCTGGCTCTTGATTTCGGCTCAGGTCATGATCTCATGGGTCCTGAGTTCGAGCCCTGAATCAGGCTCTGTGCTGACAGTGTAGAGCCTGCTTGGGATTCTCTCTCTCCCTCTCTCTCTGCTCCTCCCCTATTTGTGCTCTATCTCTCTCTCTCTCAAAATAAATAAACTTAAAAAAAATTTTAATGATTAATTTTATGTTCTCTGAATTTCACCTCAAAAAAACTGTAGAGACCAAAATACAATCTCTTCATTTCCTCTCTGACATATAATAAATTTGATATGCTTTTCTTTTTTCCCTGAATTTCCTATTCCTACTTTTTACTGGCATTTTGAATTTAGGTTACAGATTATTAATTTTTTTAACATTACATTAATAATCTTCTGTTTTAAGATTTACTGTTTATATGTGCATTATGCTTCATCTCTATACTAACTATAATTATCTAGACTAATTTGTAGATTTTTAAATTTCATTGTTCATTACTATTTGAAGGAAATACTATTTCTTCCTCACGCTTAAATACATTGCAGTGTTTCTTTGAGCAATTTTTGAAGTGTATATGTATGAAATTCTTTCTGAGACCTATTATTCCTAAGGATGCCTTTCAGTTCCTTTCGCTTATGAATGATTGTTTGGTTAGGTATAAAACTTTGGGACATGCAGGAAAATGGAGTGGATATACTTTTCCCTATTACTCTGGCAGAACAGAACAGAACAACTAAGTAATCAAGAACATAATATTTTAATGCAATATTTAAAAACTCAAAATTAATGCAGAAATCCATGATGCACAAAATATCAAAAATTTAAATAAAAACAGGACCTGTCAGGGCCAAGATTAGGGTGAGGTGACTCATGCAAATGAAGCATTGGGCCCCTCCATTTTTGTGTGTCATTTTTGTGACATTTGTGAATCATGGATTTTCATTCATCATTATAATTATTATTATTATTTTACACTAAAATGTTGTTTCTCTTAATTACCGAATTTTCTGGTGTTCCCTTAAATTTTGCCTTGAAGGGTCCAGTCACCTCATCTATTCCTGAGTCTGATTAGAACATAACTTTTTATTCTCAAAATTCCCTAAATTTTTTTCTGAAAGAACAGTTCTCAAATCTGGCTTCACATTAGAATCTAACATTATTAGATAAAATCTAATAGCCAGGCCCACCCTCGGGCTGATTAAGTTAGATTCCTTATGAGTGAAGGTTGG